>NW_026136711.1:32199173-32709173 GCF_905237075.1 Dicentrarchus labrax
CTGCAGTATAGGCGTCCACCCTCTGTCGTTGTGTAATTGCTGTTGTTGTGAGTATTTAAACAATATCAGTGAAGGACTATTAAAGCAGTGTGTACAGTACAGTGGTACAGGAGGTCACTTTATGTTACAGGGATTATATAAAGCTTCCTCTGGTAAATATATGGATGCATTTGGCACCGGGATCAGCTGACGAATGTTGTTTATGTGCACAGTTGGTAACCAAGTGTTTCATCTTTTCAGATAACAATTAAAAAGGAAAAAGATGCCTCAGAAACAGAAGTCCAAGTCCTGGGTGGACCTGAAACAAGCTGGAAATGAAAGTTTCAAGACGGGCCAGTATGGAGAGGCCACGAATATGTACAGCCAGGCAATCAAAGAGCTGGAGAAGAGTAAGTGTTGCTTAAATATTATCTCTGCAACCATACAGTGCACGTTGAGAAATAAACAACACAAGCAACACAAGAATAAAATCCTACATTATAATAAGTATTCTGTAATTTTGATATCCATCTGTTGATATAGTTAGCAGAGATAAAGGTGTAGCCACGTTAGGTGTACCGTAGGAGCGTTAATATCTGATTTCAAGTTACAGATTTTTTTGTATAGATGATGTTTTGATCCCAGTCGGATCTTTTTCAGGTTACAATGTTTTTAAAAAGTTTACCACACCAAGGTTTAGGCTTTGTGGATACACACCCAAGCAGATATTAACTCAAGCAGTATACAGTGAAAATTCATCCCGGAGTAATAGAAAATATCAGAGCAAACAAACTAATACATAAAGGGACACCTTAAAATATTAAACAAAAATACAAATTACAAAGTCCCACACATATCCACTGTATTTTTCTCTCTCCTTTCTCTTGATGTATCTACTAAGTGAACATAGCTGAATGGTTTTTGACTGAGACTGCATTACCAGTCTGAGAAAAAGCTCCTCTTAAACAGTCTTCGTTCCTTTTGAAGGTAAAAAGAACCCTGAGGATTTGGGCATTTTGTACTCGAACCGTGCAGCAAGCTACCTGAAAGATGGCAACTGTGCAGAATGTGTGAAAGACTGCAATATGTAAGTGTTTTTATTTGTCATTTACTTTTATATCCATCTTACTTTTTGATCATTTTATTCCATATTATTTGGAGTGAGTCTCTGCAGTTGTCCCAATGTATGTTTAGTTGTTTGGTGTCCACATCTCACATTGTCTTAGTTAAATCTCATTTTCATCGGTCAGGGTTTTTCTTCTCGACTTTTATGCTCTAATGTAGCTCAGATTTCCTAGAAACTGTGTATTGGCAAGCATCGGGTGATATCATACATATCACATTACAGGGGTTTAAGATTCAGTCTGTTGTGATACTGTAAGGTGATATGTTGCAATTTAATGAACAAAAGAACTCATCACCATATGCATACAATCTGACCTTTTCTATCCAATCAGAACAGTGAGATAAATGTGTATTTATCACATTTCTTATGGCAAAAACATACACAGACATGTAGAGAGCACCACATAGTAGTAAGCTGATTTGATTTATGTACGGTGGACAGTGAGGGTCACATTAGTCTCAGCCGGTACACATAAAAAACACAATACAAGCCCTATGCTGTTATTCCAACTTATTTGTGAACCCAATTTATTTTCCCGTCAAACCCAAACTTTACCCGCAGTTGGCGGGTGTTCATTTTGGACGGTGTGGTGAGTCCTTACCGCATCAGCCTGGGTTCGAGTTCATTTTTCACCCCGATTAGAGATCAAGCCCACATCTGGATGAGAATGTAAACAAAATGTCAAACTTATTAACTGAACATATTTCCTCTCAGGTCTCTGGAGTTGTTCCCGTTCAATGTCAAGTCTCTGCTTCGTCGCGCTGCTGCCTACGAAGCTCTGGAGCGTTACAGGCTGGCCTACGTAGACTACAAGACTGCTCTGCAGATCGACTGCAACATAGCAGCTGCTCACGACGGCACCAACAGGTACCTGTTCTGTAGACTGGCTGAGTGGTGATGGCATGCAAAACAAGCATGAATCCACGTCTATAACTTTGACATAGTTGGACTTTCTAATCACACACAGCGTTAATAGGTGGTCTGGTTTTTATCTAGCTTGTAAAAATGTGTGGCTGAGTTTAAACAGTGAAGAACTGGTTTCATTCATTTACTTAAACTAATTCAGTTTATTGAAATAGTTTTGTTGCAGCATTAATCATCCTTCAAACTGTAGTTTCTGATAGTGAAGGCACACAGGACACCCATTGTGTGTGTGATGTACTACTGTGTGTAATTTGCTGTTAGTCACCTGCCAGGGGACTGCAGATGAAATTAGCCTAACTAATATCGTACATGGTTCCATACAAATAAAATTAAATGGGAAAAAAGGGATCATGTATCTTTTCCAGGTGTCTTTCACTGCACTTAAAGGACTAAACCGGGTGTTTTGGTGACCCTTTCACATTCTTTTCACCGTGTGTTTTATCGTTTCTCAGGATGACGAAGGCGCTCACAGAGGCAGACGGTTTGTCATGGAGAGAAAAGCTTCCTCCCATCCCCACCGTTCCTCTGTCTGTTAGAGAGAAACTATCCCAGAAAACTACAGCCAACGCTGTACAACAACCAAACCCCACACCGCAACACAACGGCACCACACAGACAAATAAACCCAGTAAGATTTATATTTTCTGTTGTGTTCTCTACTAGTGATCATGTCATTTATACCTCGTGTGTCAGCAAATTCATTCAGATATAAATCTGCCCCTCTGACCCTTTTTACTTCTTCCCTGTCTCCCCCATCCAATTCCGCTCTTCTGCTTCTCCTCTCGTCAGCTCCCAGTGATAAAGACATGAAGAAGGGCCAGATCCTGAAGGAAGAAGGAAACGCCCTGGTGAAGAAAGGAGAGCACAAGAAGGCCATAGAGAAGTACAGCCAGAGCATCAAACACAACCCCACTGAGGTCACAACCTACACCAACCGGTGGGTCAGAGCTTCATGCATACATTTCCACATAAGACTCAATACTATCAGACTTCTTATTTGCAGCCCACAGAGCTGCCCCCTGCTGGCCATTAGAAAGAATGCAGGTTTAAGACTTTCACATTGGCTTCACTTCTGTCTGCAGAGAACTGCCTTCATTAATTCTCTGGGGTGTGTGTGTGTCTGTCTGTCTGTGAGATCAGGGCGCTGTGTTACCTGTCAGTGAAGCAGTACAAAGACGCTGTCAGAGACTGTGACGAGGCTCTGATGATTGACAGCAGCAACATCAAGGCTTTCTACAGGAGGGCTCAGGCTCACAAGGAGCTCAAGGTAAGAGTTCAGTTTCTGATTTCCCACACACAGTAATCAGACGTTGAGTTTCCAAAGTGTCAGAAGGTTTTAAAGGGCAGGAGACAAAATAAAAGCATTTCCTGCCTTGATAATTGCGGATGTTTCCCCTGGCAGCAGCTCCTCATTAATATTCCACACACAGAGAGGACACGGTTAGCTTGGCACCCGCAGCTCCGTACAGTGCAACTGTCGACTGTGTACGGAGGTTTCAGTTGTGTGAAAAATGGCGAGAAAAAGAGCCACGACTAGTTCATGATCTTAGTGCTGGATTATGTTTCTTCAAAGCACAACAGTCAATAGACACAGATAGCCAAACTCTGCTATGTTTTTCCACTTGATTTTAACATTCATAATTATCTGAATATGTAATCTGGATCAGGCTTGTTAATGAACACATTGCAATCGCTGTCACATCTCAGGCATGTTTATCTGTAATAAATCTTACCTTCATGAAAATGAAAAATATTGTTTCATTTATGGTCATTTTGGAGGTTGTGGAGTTGAATTGTATTTTGTAATATGGACACAATGACAACAGACTAAAGCTGGAGACATACTTGCTGTTTAATCACATGTTCGCATTGCGTTCATTTCTAAGGACGTGCACAACCAAAAGTCTGAAGCGGTTCTACGTGAGGCAGCCATCATGTGTATGAAAACATGTAGTTAAAAGCAAATAATTTCCCGTCCACCAGCTTTGCCCGCCTAATGGACATGTTGAGATTCGATTGCAATTTCGGTCGAGACAAGAATGCTTGTTAATCGATGGACAACAAATGAAGATACAGATCACATGTTAATACACGGGATCCTTTTTTTACCTATTTTCTTCTGATAGTATTCATCATCAGCGCGCTAAAGAGTGAATATTCCTTTGTTTTTCATGCTTTTAATTTCTTCGGAGAATAAAACCTGATCCAGATCCACCTGTTTGCTTAGTAACATCATGCCACGAGAGAGATTTAGTTCAGGAGAATCTCTACGCTTTCTTGATTGTCTAACATGGTCAAATTTACTGTTCGCTCTCCTTATCCTTGTTTAGTTTTTAACTCTTCATTTCTCATTGTCATTCCTGCAGGACATCAAAGCCTGTGTGGACGACCTCAACAATCTGCTCAAAGTGGAACCAAAGAACATGGCTGCCCTGAAGCTGCTGCAGGAGGTACAGAAGAAGAAGTGATGACACATCAGGGACTCTGGAGACAGCGGTGAGGATCTGTCGCTTGTCTGCGAACGGAGGGGAGAGGAAGACGAATCATTGATGTCAGGCGAGCGGTGACACGATTCAGCCGCTTTAATTCAAAGACCGGCTCTGTGTTTCCCAAAAGCTCGCTCACACCGAACACGTGTTTGATCTGTTTACTCTCACTGGAACAAACATGAGCTCGGTCTCGGGACGCTTCTGGAAAACACAGCTCTGGTCGGTGAGAACTGAGGATGTATCAGGAAGAATGTTTGTATTTCACCAGTTTTAGTGTCACTGAGTATTTATGGTTATTTAAAAGAGCTGAAATTATTGAGACACAAATTCTAACTGAGGATAAGCTTTTACCATCACCAGTTGTAAAAGGGTAATCAGCAGAGCACAGAAGCTCATCCCAGACCTTGACATTAGTATGTATGACAAAATGATCTCAACACAAAGTCCACTTACTAGCTTTTTATGAGCTCCCATTGGTCCATGTAAGACCACATGACAGTTTCACACTTAAAGGATTCAGTTATATTCTCTGATTAAGTTTGAGGCGTCAAAATGTTCTGACAGACATCAGAAAGCCCAGAAATCAGTCTGTTCAGGTTCCAGGTTGGAGTGGGTGGGATGAATCTACCACAGTACACAGCCTCTATCAGTTACCATTCACCTCGTCCTACAGGATGTACCATCATGTTTAGCAACCTATGTTCTCATTGCAGTGCTCCTCATTAGAGCTGCAGTGAGTAATTGCCTTCATTATCGAGTGCTGTAAAACTTCAGATTATAGTCCAGGCTTTCAGAGAGGCGTTTACTTCCTTTTGCACAAAACTCTCGCTCAGCAAAGACGGGGAAATAAACATCAGTCAATCATTTGATGCTTTCGTGCTCATGGTTTACCTAAAATGAACTGAACGACTGAACTGTAGGCGATCTAAGCGGCTCAAGCAGGTGGGCTTTAAGAGGTTTTATGCATCCAAAGGATTTCTATAAAATCCAGACCAGACGTCTAATTGAGACCTCCGTCTATCTGATGAAACCAGGCTAGTAGAGTAACCTGTCTTATTGGGACCCTGCTTTTAATTGAAGTTTTACAGTATTTAACTGTTTATTTTACTTGATTAACTGTCTTTATAAAATATTCATAACAATATCCTGGAAACTTCAAAAATTTTCAAATTTCATTCACAAGGTGTCAATTTTATTATCACATAACACAAAGGAAAGCTGGAACCAGAGAGGGCTGGAGGTTTTTGCTTAAAAATGACTTAAGTGATGAGAAATGCTGGTGATTTTGTTTGTGAAACGTCTCATCATTGCAGCTCCACCCATAAATTTAAAGCCTATAACAAAGCCCACTTCCTGTCTGAACACTGGTGATTGTAAAGGCTTATTGTGGATTTGAATTATAAATTAACAGCCATTTTCCACATAATGTTCTACACTCAGGTAGTTTTATTTATCCTACATTTGGTTTCGTGAGGCTTTGAGTATGTGTGAATGTCTTTCTCAGTGGATTGATATTTCCATTCATGCAGTGTTCACGTCATATGGGATAAATGGAAGGGATTATCATGAAAGATTCAGTATATAATCAGCAATATAGCACGATGTGGATTAAGTTTGGGTTTAACGTCAGACTTTAGCTGACATGGGGCGTCCATATTTCCCAGTTGTAATGACGACTTGGATCTTGGTGTGAACCCTATTTAATCAAACTGGTAGCGGCGATAACTCCGATATGACGTGAATATTTTGCTTCGACCACAAAGACGTACAGTATGTGAGGTTTGTTCACCGCAGCGCCGTCCAATAATCCAGAACCTGTTAGATACATGATGTGTTCTTACCTTCCTTCCTTAATTCAGATGTCTGCTATACATCTGTCACTCCACTGAGAGTTATATTTGTGTTTGTTTCCTTTGCATTTGAACGACTAATATGTCAAACCAATCCTCAACGGGTCACCATATACAAAGTACTGTCTGTTTTTTTTCCATTTCATTGTATTATTGTGAAACAAGTGAGATCGGTAATCCTGCTGTAGCTTGGCAATCTCCATCTTGCCTGAAGTGCCTGTCTTCATCCTCTGTCTGCTTTTTGGATTAGTTTCTGCAGTACAGCAACAATGTAAAACATCGGTTTCTGGTTTAAGACGAACAAGAAAATTGCACCTCCAGTTACGTATCATGCAAGAAGAGTTTGTGAAATACATTTACACTTATTCATGTTTGCATAGTAAAGCCGAGAAGCTGCACGCTGCGATCATAGCCCGACACGGCTGAGATTCTTTATCACATTTGTGGTGTTTTTGTCAACCTGCTTCTGTTTTAACTGCAAATAAATAAGAGATTAACAATGTCTTTTCTTTTTCTTTAAAGCACATGTTGTTCATTTTGGGAAATACACTTATTCGCTTGCTGGCTGCGAGACAGAAGAGAAGATCGATACCGATCATGACTGTTCTGTTAATGTGACGCTACAGCCAGATGCTTACTTAGCCTAAAGTCTGAAAACACAGCTAAACGGGTAGCCCGGTTCTGTCTAAAGGGAACTACACCTGATTACCAACGCCTCTAAAGCTCACTAACTAACCTGTTTAAGTGTAAAAACAAGAGTAAAAAATAAAGACGGACTATTTCTTGGCTCTGAGCAGTTGCCAGCCAACCAGAGACTCCAGGAAGTTACTGTGCCCGTTCTCACCCTCTTGTACAGACAAAAAACAAGACAGAACGTCTCGATGCCCCCTCAAAATAAGTTCCATAACCCAACCCAAAAATACAAAGTCTGCCAAAAGCACATTGAGATGGATAGTTTGACACTTTTACACCGGTAAAAAGAAGCACCACAGCAACTTAGATGAAGCGTCTTTTTTTAAGGACATTTCTGCACTCATGGAGACCCGAGTCCTCCCACTGTTCCCGGGGATGTAGACTTCGGGAATCTCTAGCTCTGCCGGAAAGGTTGCCATGTTTTGTTTCCCAACAGCGCACCAGGAAAACCTTCACTGTGTTATTTTAGATTCTATCTCACTATTTTGTTAAAATGTTGGCTCTAACCTCCTCAGCTGCACATGCAGACAACCTCCAGTCCAAAGTGTAACTACCAAATTAAGATAAGTAATGTTTGTGTTGGCAGCACACTCAGACATGACTCTTTTCCCAGGTCCGGTCCAATCCAAACAAAAGGAGGGAAGCATTTCCAAAGCAGCACAGGGCACAATTACAAGTTAAAAGTTGGGTCTTTTTTCGTAAAAAATGATTTCGATACATACTGTACAGCTCCCAGCGTTCTGAAAGGAATCAACCTTATTTATGTAGGTCTGAGCCACGCAGCTAACAAAACTTAAGGGAAGTTTTTATCTTTAAGACTCTCCCACCCTGTCCTCTACACACACAGATGATGCACAAATGCTTAATTGACTAATCAAAGGCTAAATTAAGACTTCACACAAATCTAAACCTCGTCCGATTGTACGCACCAAACAACAATCTGAGAAACAATCCTTCAGTCAGCCTTGGTGTGAGAAAAAAACCAGCTAACTGAACCCAGAGAATCTGATGAACGGGTGTGTTAGAAGTTCTACTTAATATCTAGTACACAAATGATTGCGGAGAATCCAAATGCAGCTCTCTGTGCTGAGAGCAAACCTCTAAATCCTTTCTCGAAATGAAAGTTAACCAAACCTTAACTTATGAGGAAATAATCGTGGCGAGCGAAGAGGATAAAGGATGGTTCTTCGCCCGCGCTCCAGTCTCCTCATCCACACTGCGGAGCGGAGACTGGAGATGTCACATGCTTCACGTATGTCAGGATTTATTTACCAAGTCGCCATCGCACTTTTTACATTATATCTAATATTCAGTCCAGCGGTTCGACTCCTTTAACAAGCGAATCGGAAACGCACTTACCAAGAAAGGATAGACGCAGTACTCAAATAGGGTAAAGTGGCTCACGCTTACATTATGTCCTCACAGACGTTGCAATTGATTATACATACAATAAGTGATGGAAGTAGTCGTGTGGTACCGCCAACCACGCCCACCTTAGTAAGTAACAAATTGTTAAACGCATGTTTGACCATCTGACAAACTCTTAGCTTGAAGCATGCAGACACCCGCAGCAGAGACCGCCAGTTGAGTTCTTCACTGAGGAACCAGTTCGAATTTCATTGAGTCCGTACCAAATAAAACCGTTCTCCTCTCCTGTCAACATGTACACTCTCTCACCAACTTTAACCCAGTATGATTTATTTCCATTCCTGGGGGGGCTACAGGGCAGCGTTGACCCACTGAGATTGACCCCAGAGCTGTTCTTTTTATTCTGCAGTTTTATCTTCTGTAAAAACCCAATGAGAATAAAACATTTGCATCCTTGATGTATTTGCATAGTCCAACAGTTGGATTATCGAGGCGAACACAGCAGCCTTTTATCCGGTTGAAAATTTGCATTGCTGTCCCCTAACCTTTAAAAACAACTCCAAACTTCAACACCTGCAACATGTTTTATATCCTATTCCGGTGCTTTTAAGCTTTCTTGCATCGGGTTTCCGGTCTTTCCAGACAAGCTTAGACTTCCTGCATGTCATGCACCTTCAATCAGGAAACTCAATGTGAGATAAAGTAGAAACAACATGCGGCATTAACAGGCTACAGGTGGTAATAAACAGAACAGGGCTGATTCGGAACTGATAAAACCTTTATTTCACTTTAAATTGTCTTTTACATTTTGTCCTGTTTATAACATGTAAGGTGAAACTAGAGTTGGATTTTTTTTTTTTTAAAAGACATACACAAATCTAGTATTACGTCAATAACCAGGGTGGGGGGAAGGTGTTGAAGGGTGTTTCTTTTTTTTTGTCATTTTCTCATTTTATTGGTGTCCTTAAGCTAAAGTCTAAATTTTCACAACCACGTGCGCGCTAAGCAATAAAACCGTCACAGAAGCAAACTTTTTTTTTTTGTTGTTTTTTTGGGTTATTTTTTTTTCCTTTTTATTTTAAGCAGAATACTGGTCAGTAAAAACAAAATGATTTGAGATACCAGATATACAGACAGGCTCGGTGCCACATTCACTACTGCATGGGATCATTTTTTTCCTTATAAAGCGTAGAATAACTGCCTTTTTGTTCAGCTAACGAGAAAAAGAGCGGCAGGGAGGAATAATTACTTTTTTTTTTTTACCTTTTAAACTTCAGTGCATGAAAACATTTGTCCCCAGCAAAAGAAAAAAAAAAAAAACATTGAGACACATGACTTTTCTACACCTACAGAGTGGAATGTCGAGATGGTTAATGACAAGGTTATTGTGACACTGAGTGGAGAAAAAATTTACTCAACTGTTTCTACTTTTGAAGAAAAAGAGGGTCTTCTGAGACTCAGCGGTCTGCATTCTGGTCGGTCGATATTTCTCAAAGTTTGGGACTAAAGACTAGTTTTTGGATTTCGCTTTTGAACGCGTACAGTATTCTTGCTATTGGCCAGGGCGTCGTCACTTAAAGATAAACCACAAGGAACCTGATTTTATTTATTTTTTGCCAGTTAAAAATGTACACATTGTAAATCTACCAGATCGGAAAATGTACCGTTAACTGCTGAGTGTTTTCTCTCTTCTGAATGCAGTCGGAGAGATGAGCATTAACCGCGATCCGAAACGACAGGTTCTCGCTTCCACAAACAGATGATTGGCTGATCGGCTGCCGGGAGATTTGGCTCCTTCGACGCACGTTCCTGTTGTGGACTCGAACTGCGCCAGCTGTGACACATAAAATCACTGCTTCATTCGTTTGTTTCCCCACCTAATTTTGAATGAATTCAGCTTTAGTTGCACCTTTCTTCTGGTTATTATTCAAAAGATGCACCTTTTTGTCCAAACTCAAGATTCAATTACTATTCTTCTCTGGAGCTTTGAGTTTGAAGCTCCAGAAAAAGCTAGTAAATAAACCTTTATTTTAGGTTTTTAAAAAGGGTCAAGAATGAACTATGATTCTCAACTCAGCTTTAAGGCCGTTAGCTGACACTGTTCCATCCGACCTCAGGTAATCAGGTCACAGGACCAATGCCTGGGCTCTCTGCCAGGAAGCAGTAAGTTTTTAAGTGTCGATCCACAAAAGTGTGTAACTCCCCACTCAATGCTTTCGGTAGATTTACATGGTTAGAGATGACGGCATGCATTTTGATGTTGGCGAGGAGCTTCAGGAGCGAGAGGGCTTTTCTAGACTTGTTGGTACAAGCAGTTAAGGGGGCATAAGAAGAAGTGAAAAAAAAAAAAGTACCAAAAAATGATCTGGTCAAAAATGCATAAAGCATAAAACAACAGCTGACTGTAACGGCTTCAAGGTTTTCATTGCAAGCAGGTGTTTACGAACAACATCGACAAACCGTTTTGTTTTTCCAAAAGACAGATTTACAGTTAAGCTCTAAAAATGTTTTACAATTTTACAGTTTTCAAAAACCGGAAAGAAGGATTTGATTTGTTATACACACAGAGAGAAAAAAAGAGAAAAGCAATCGCAAAAGGGAAATGAACATGTTAAGGAATTAATGTTTAGGGACCGCTTGTTGGTGATGTTAACAGCACCTTGACAGGAGGTGGATCCAAGGAAGCAGGCGGGTCCCATTAGTTGTGAAAATGTCCAAAATTTTCTCAAACACTAAGATGGAATGTATGCTTTTGTTTTAGTTTTGTGTTGGTAATTTTTCAAATCAGTTTTAGCTCCGAACTGGAAATATACAGAATGGCGTCAAATAAAAGTCGGGGTCCCGGTTAGAAAATAATACAAATAAAATTAAAAAAATGGCGAGTGTTTGTTTACGCAGCAGGTAAAACGCTTTCGTTTTTAGATTTGTCAGTGTCACAATACAGCCTTGTAGGAGGACCCTTCTGTATAAACCTCAGCAGAATTGCACTGCTGTTCAAACACACCCCCTCCCGGTTGAATTTATTTATTTTTTTTGCCGTCAAACGAGGATCTGGTGGCAAAAGGTGGAGGAAAAACTAAGCATCACAGTGTTTGTTGAAAATAAACGGACAGTTTAATAACCTTTTCTTGTTTTGTTTAAAGTGGAATAAAACCAGCCATTTGCCAGTACACTAAGAAAAGCCAAAAAGAGAAGGGATGGACAACTATATAATGCATTAACTCGCTAAAAGAGAGGAGGGAGGAGGGAGAGAACGTACTGAGATGTTAGGAAGGAGGGGAAGAGGAGTGAGGGAAGAACGGAAGGAATGGAGGAGAAAGATTAAATGAGGAGGGTAAAAAAACGGGGGGGAAATGTGGGCTCTAAAACACATTAATTTAATTTGTGGTTTTGGGGTAAAAACCCTCCCTGCGTGCTATAAGACTAGACCGGCCAGTGGTTGTAGTCTGCTGGCCTGCCTTGGAGTGCCATGATCAAGGGAGGGAGGGTGGGAGGAGGGACGGAGGGATGGTGGGCTGATGGAGTAGTAGTTTCTCTTTTTTTCCCCCCCCTCCTTTTTTTTATTTTTTTAAATATCCGTCTGTGAAGGTCAGGTACTATTCATGCTGTTGGTTATACAGAAGGGAAGTCGAGAGGCTGGGCTTGAAAAAGTGGGACGAGGGAATGAACGGGCTGTTTATGTGTACGAAGAGAGGAAGAAGAGAAGAAAGAGGAAGAGAGATAAAAGGAGGAGGGAGAGAGTGGGGATGGGTTAACAGTGAAGTGCGCTCTAGTTCTCTCCATCGCCGGTTTCGCCCTCGTCTCCCTGGTTTTCTGATGTCCACAGCTGCGGGGAGAAAAAGGGAAAACAACCTTTAGTCATCCTGTCGCTGGAAGTAGATCATATTCATTCAGGTGGTATTCTGTATCACCTGGATTATTCAAAAATACCACCAAGAGACCAAAACCAACAATGATCCTACTAACGAGTATTGTCCATCACACACACACACACTCCTGCTGTAGCACCAAATGTGGATTAATCCGCTGCTGAAAATAGTGCCCAACGACTCCACTATTTCCTTCTGTTTGAGTAACGTTTTCTAAGATCTACAGTGGCAAGCTGTTTGAGGAAATTGCGGAGTCATTATTTTTCATTTGTTTAAAGATTCAGTAGGAACCAATGGGCAGGAAGTAAGGTAGGGACTGAGTGCGTACTGAGAGACGTAAGACTTTTTGTGGGATATCACCATGCTCATCCTATAGTTTATATACGATTACACAGTGTATCATATTTCAATCTACACAATGAAATCACAAAATTTTTTATCATATGCAGTTAAACATAAAACAGAAGCGTGATATCGGCTCCACGGCCACAATCTCTCCCGTGTATTAAATGAAGGTTATTGTATTGGAACATCTTCCAGACTTGAAGGTTAAAATCCACCCACATCCTCGTGCACTGCTCTGTATCATCATCATCATCGCTCTAACAGGTGCTTTGTGGTGCGACCATTTTCATTTTATCTGCCATATCTTCATTTATTTCACTCCACTTTCACGCTACATTTCAGTTTAGTGTATTTGCATAAAAGCACCCAAAAGCATGATATATGTTTTGGAATTATTGGCGGCCATGATCCTCATTCCATCTGCAATGCATTCTGGTCAATTTCTCTGCTAATATGGCTGTAGAAGTTGATCTGACAGCCTCCTTGTAAGGGTTGCACATGTCAAAATAAAATCTTAGAAGGAAGCCTTAAGTCCTGACTGATGCCGAAGCTCAACGGGTACCGGGAACTGTTTGATTCCTCAACATGTTTCTATGATTACGCTTCGTTCTAGCTGCTGGACGTAACTACAGCAGCAGGAGTCAGACAGGGACAGCACTAACATGTTTTATAAACATTTTTACGCGTACATCACCTTTAAAGATTCAACACAGCAAAGACGGACATTCACAGATCCTTTTTGGCATAAACTCACAGTCAGGTTGTCCCTTAGTAGCTGCATGATCAGCGTGCTGTCTTTGTACGAGTCCTCGTTCAAGGTGTCGAGCTCGGCGATCGCCTCATCGAAAGCCTGCAGGGAAGAACAGACGAGTTCACTCTTGTTAATCCTTCTGACAAAGTATTCACACACAGATTAGGTTTGTGGCTTTGTAAGATCAAACTCTTGTTCGATCACGTTAGATTCCTGGTTAAACTTTCATTTCAGACGTGTTTTACTTTTTGTTACTCCACATGAGTCGAGCGGTTCTGTCGAGGTAGTGCATCCTGACAGCCTGCGTGCATTTCATCTACGTCTTTTACAAATAGGACAAAAATCTCTGGGGACTTCTGAGTCTCGTGGCTTTGATTCCTGATAATTGTGTCCAGGACATGGCTGTCAGATGCCTGAGGACTACAGGTCTGCCAGGAGCAGGAGCTCAGCAGCTGGGAAGACACTGACAGACCATGTTGACTGGTAACTGGCGGTCTGCTCCGTCTTGGAGGGGCCACCTGTCCGTAACCTGTATTACCATAACACATTTAAATCTAGTGCTCTAAACAAAGTGTTCATGCAGCCACCTGCTTGGCCAGAGAGCAGGCCTGCTCGGGCGAGTTGAGGATTTCGTAGTAGAAGACGGAGAAGTTGAGGGCCAGGCCCAGCCGGATGGGGTGTGTTGGCTGCATGTCCTTCTTGCTGATGTCGAAGGCGTCCTGGTAGGCCTGCTGAGAGCACGCCACCGTGTCTTTACAACACAAATAAAAAAAACAAGTCACTTAATTTGCTACACAATATGAACATCAGTCTCAATGACACATCTTCCACTAACCGGTATATGGGAAACAAACAAGATTCTGCATCCATACTAACATTAGGATGTCTAGAGTGTTAACATGCTGATTAGCACTAAACAACGTACAGCTGAGGCTGATGGGAATGTCAATTGTTTTGCAGGTCAGACAGAGCTGGACAAAATGTGGACGATATTTGGACCGGACGATGGTGCTGGATGCAAAAAGATATCATTGGATCATTGAGAACGATAGACGACAGATCAGGTTCTAAGGATTCATCCTCTGTGGCGGGATTCAACAACAAGGATTGCCATGACAATCAGAGTCAGATGATTGATTACCTTGGCAACAAACCATTATGGGTTCCCGTCTCTTGGCAACAGTCTCAATGAGTGTCTCACCATTAACAGGAGTTTTAGCATGAGGGTGGAAATAGATGACAAAAGAACTGTACGCTCAGATGATTGGGTCAGTTGTGGGTAATCTCCATCTGATCACATGACCTTTTGAAGGTGGGACAAATGTAATTTTCAAATCTCAGTCTTGTTGTCAGTGACGTGTAAAACCTTGATATGACTAATCAGTTTTTCATTTCTATACCATCTACAATTACGAACAAAACGCTGAATTTCTCTCAATTTGTGCCTTAAAGCCATATGGCAATAAAATGCGGTATGGAGGCTTCCAGAGAGCGACCATCTCCTCAGTAATTAACTTATTTGTTCACAGTAATTAAAGTACTTCCTCAAATGTAATACAATATTTACAGATGGTTTATGAACCTACTTGAGTCTAGCATGTGGTTTTAAGAAACAACCCTTAATGTGCCCCTGATTTCTGTCATTTATGGAGAATTTGAGCATCTACCCCTGATAGTTGTTACACACTCTATAGTAGTATCAGTGGATCACTACTCAAAAGGGAGCTTTGAGCTCTTAAGCAATAAAACAGACTCTTTACTGCAAGCAATAAAAAGGTTTACCAAGTTCTGTTAATAAAAAGGAATATCTAATCAGAGAAACACAGCAAACAGCAACTGACTTGTGTTTGAGCAATAAAAAAATAAAAAAACAGGACACTCTGAGCCCCTGTGTCAACATCACTGTGCTTTATTGTCCATTAGCAAGACCCTGAGCTCCAGAGCGGCCGCACTGTAGCTCAACTTGAACAGAGTATCCTAGTTGATAAGTAGTGAAACTATAGCTATTTAATAAGGGGATAACAACCTCCTTCCCCCAATCCCCCAATTTAGAGTGAAAGAACAATGAGAGAACGTTTGAATGTATTTAATGGCTAAAACCCAGACACTCACCCTTCTTTGAGTCCCCAGAGGCCACCTCTGACAGGTATCTGAAGTAGTCTCCTTTCATTTTGAGGTAGAACACCTTGCTCTCCGCCGGAGTTGCGTTGGGGATGAGGAATTTGTCGAGCAGATTCTGAAACAGACAGACAACCAGAAGGGTTTATAAATAAATATAAAACAGGCCGGAAAATTCTGTATCCGTACAGCACTGGCAGAGTAACACAAAGACAATGTACAAATACACTGACAACTTGATTACAGATGGTTTTACCCATATGTCTCTGCACTGCAGCCTGAAACTAAACCTGTGACGAATGCAAACACCGCCAAACACAACTAAAGCGGAACCGCCCAGTTCTTCACCTCAGTTATTCTTGTATAATCGAGTGAGCACGAGTGTGATGATGTGGAGGGTGTGGGGACAGAAGAGAGACCGTGACTGCCCATAACCACACAGCGCAACTAGCACGGTTAGCGACATGTATGCCTGCAGTGCTGGTAGTCAGAACAAGTCATGAGCAGCTACTGACGGGCTTAAGAGTCTCCGGAGAAAAGCCAGTTTTTGGCAGTCACTAAAAGCACATTTAAGCTATCAGTACGCTTCTTCAGAAGTGCTTGTCGGATGGTCCAATAGCTTTAGAAACCCCTACCCTACCCAACCCCCCCACCCCCCCCAACCCCACACACACACATCTTTTCGACAACAGATTAAGGGGGACTGGGCCCGGCCCTTTCTGTAACTTTCCGAGACCAAACCCCCCCGCCCCCAAAAAAGAGCCAGGGTCTCATCATGAATGTGTTCCAGGAGAGACTGAATTTGTGTGCCATTATCCTTGTATTTAAACAATGTCGCCACCCCTCCCCCCCTCTCTGTGACGGCCATCTTATCACTCCTCCTTCCAGTGTGGCCGTTTGGAACAACTACAAACACTCTTGATTTAAATGTGGTCGAAGCACTTCTAGTAACACCCAGCCCCTACGTCCCTACAGAGTCACTGTGTGGGTACCTGTGTTGCAGCTACGCTAGCATCTCTCCTACGAGAGGCCCACCCCACTGTGTGTGTGGTGTGTGTGTGTGTGTGTGTGTGTGTGTGGGAAGGCCAGTACATAGACGTAGCCCTGCTGTTTAGAGTGGTTATCGTTACTGTTCATCAGCCCTAAATATATCTAGAGAAGCTCAGGATGTAACACTGTTCCTGCAGTCTCTAAAGGACACACACACGGACACACACACGGACACACACACACACACACACACGAGAATAAATTAGCACCAGGGGTCTCAAAGTAACAGTATAAAAGCAACTTTAATCTGATAAATGGTGGATGTAAAACAAATTATAAATTGAAAATCAGTGATCAACTCAAGGCTCAAAATCAGTTCAGCTGTTCTTTGAAGTGCTTTGAACATTTCATTTACTGGCTGGGGGGGACTGAGCCAGATGGAAGTGAAAACTTGGAGACCAGCTTTCTGTCAGTGATTACATGGCCTTTCTACCATGGAGAAGACTGGTTTAATCTGCTGACTCCAGTAACCTGGACTGGGAATATCATGGCGACACTAAACCATTAAGACTAACATCTGAGTCATCAGTTGTAAATGAACTCTTTCAGCACAGCGGCAGAAAAACAAGAAGCTGCTTGTGTGAAATCAAACTGCTTGTTCACCTTGTTTCACCAGATAATTGTAGATTATTAAACAAATGGGGTAATTTCAGTGAATTACAGGCAATGCCTACACACGACCCCAAAGCTGGACTTCTGAAGGAGATGAGTGATTTTCTCTTCTCAGGTTATTTTATTTAGTTCCTACGAGGTGACAACTGTTCAGTAGTTCACAAAAAGGAAAATATTGTGAAAATCTAATCAGTCCAAATCCCAGAAATAATTTACATAATTATATATAATCAACACTTGCCTTGGGTTATATGATGATATATAAATTGAGGCAATACACATTCATAAACTGTCATACTGTGGTGGCTCAGAGAGCATTAATGTGTTGAAGTACCTTGATTTGTCAGGATATTAATTCACTATATCCGACAAAAACAGATCCCAGCCTGGTTATTTTAACAGTTCCCAAATTGATTGTCCTACTTGAAGACATTGATCCATTTTGCCAAACTGATTCAGACATTTTTTTTAACCCATCCCTACTCCTTCAACTGTTACAGTGCCCACTCAGCATGACAAACTAGGCAGTCAGAGGTCTGCTGCCGGTGGGCGTGTTAGCCACTGCATTGTGCTCAACGAAAAGATGACGAGCAGAAGCGCCGCTCTCGTTCCCTCGTTGCCATCCAGCAGTCGGCACCAGGCTGTGGGGCCCTTCTAGCAGTGCTGCACCCTTTCTGGTTTTTCCAGTTTGTAGCAGCCAACCAACACAGCAGGTCAGTTGTTAACTATGACATGCATTATTAAATAATACCTTCCCACGTTCATCGATGATTATTTTAACAGCAAAAGTCATCCTGTAGTGCTGTTTTTATTTTCAACTGTCTTATGAAACAGTGCTCCTCTTGCACAACAATAAAATAACTACAAACAGTTTCTCCCTGTTTCAAAATGGAATAAATAAATATGTCAGGAAGGAAAATTTGTTTTTGCTATTAGTCTAACCAATTGGTAGTAACTTCTAGGTCAAAGTTACTGACATATTTTTGCATCAAAGATGCCCCTCCCCTTCCAAGCTTCCTGCTGCTTTAAGGACAGCATGTCTCCACCCGTCCTTCCCTCCCTTCATTCCTACAGCATCACATCACTGCAGAGGCTTCCAGTTTGACCTTGAAGATATTATTAGAAGTCTGCTCAGGCACGAACAATTTGAGTCTGGTTTGACCTTGAGTTTCTGTTCTAACCTAGTCAGGACCTGGCATTGTCAGGGTTATATGTGGCACTTCAATCACATCAAAAGGAAGGAAGATATTTTCTACAACACTTTGACAGACACTGAAATCCAAATTTTAGCAGCTGACTGACACTTTCAAGTCAGTCGAGCTTACTTCTTTCAGGTTGTATTATGTAATTATTCAGCTTTACTGCATTCATTGTTTAGCCGATAATCCCTAACTAGAGTAACTGACCATAAACTGTTTAAAGATAATTGATAAATCACATTTTGGGTTCCTGAAACTCTATAAAACCTCGTTCCTGCTTCTCAACTGCAAGTCACTGCCTTTCTCCTTCCTCCTCACTGCATTTCCTTTTCTTCCAGGAGCAGCACACGCAAGACCACCAGCATTCGCACTGATTGTTTTATCACTGATTGAATTTCTGACCAGATCCACAAGCTAACAAACATACTTGGGTTTGTAAGTAAGTAAGCATCATGGGCAAGTGATTCAGGTCGCAGTGAACACGTGATGAAGGTAGAGTGCTAACCAGTGTGGAGCTGAGGTAGGCAACATGGTTTTGTCCTGAAAGATGACTAAAACAATACTGAAGAGTCACTTCCAATCCAGACAAAGGGTTTCTGGGCATTTAGACCAAAAATAGCACTGTGTTAAAAAAAACAAATGGGGCGCCCTGGTGGGTTTCAGGATTAAGGCTTTTTTGCCAAGGGTACTGAAGGTATACAGAGAAACTGACAAAGTGACCATCTGACAGGCACTTTGGTTGGTGCACACTGATTTGAGACCAACAGCAGCGCGTTATCAGAAATGGCAGCTTTCTCGTTGATTTCAAGCAAACCGTTGTGCGTCTGCACATCCGCCACAATCACCCGGCAACACAGACGCAGTGCGTAGACCCATCGAACGCACACACCTCCGTGGTAGTGCAGCACTTGGAGTAGTTCTACAGTTTACACCAGAACGGAAAAATAAAATCATTGTTGCTGTGGTAACAGGGAGGTGCTGTAAACTCCCTTCCCATGCTGTTATAAACCACTGAGAAGTGTTTCGTCATCTGATAAGCCTTCAACCTCATGGATTTATTACTCAAACTGGACTTCCTGGATAATATTTCATCCTCTCACCCCTCATCTGTAGTCACACGCCCACACTAACACAGCACGGTGCATTTTTTTTGTACAGCTCTATTTAAGCTCTGAACACCTGCTCAGGCCTCAGCTGGTAGAGGCCACTTCAAAAAATAAGTAGAGAAAACAGGTTAATTTAAAAACAACCCGTCTTTTCTTTTTTGAAAATCTAAATACAGGCAGTCCGCCTCCTCCCCTCTGCGTACACACAAACAAAATGTAGGTAACTTCACTTGAGGCGCACTGCAGCCTCTCCAGTCAACTCCTCTTGCCTCTGCACCAAGTAAACACATAAAAAAATAAACAGATACCGAAGAAAACAGGAAAATTAAAGCTTTGTTTGACAACTAAACAGCTGCTAGCAACATTATTACTGTCTCCACGAGTAACACCATGTGACCACCATGTGACCACCATCTTTCCCTCTTCCTCCTCTGCTCCTTCTTTGTACCTTCTGTCCCCACTCTTCCCAGTCCTACCACCGATCATCACCACCACCCATCTTGTCCTTTCAATTTCTCTCTCTCTCTCCCTCCCTCATCTTCACACCCCCTCGCTCCCTGCCTGCCCTTTCCCATCCATCTCCATACCAGCACGTCGTGGCAGATTTCTTGGAGTTCAGCCTCGATCTTCACACGGTAATCGCGTGCCATCTGCTGTTTCTTCTCGTTCCCCTCCGTCTTCTGCTCGATGCTGGAGATGACGCGCCAGGATGAACGACGGGCCCCCACCTAATGGCAAAAACAACAACAACAACGTCAACCAAAAAAAAACGACATTAAAAGACAACATTTTATATACATGACTGGATAAACTCAGCTGAAATAACATTGAGTAACCAGGATTAAAACCAAAATGACTTGGTGGTAGTTTGGAAATGATTTTACTGCATACTGTTTGACCATCATGATTTTCTTAATCAGATCAACAATATACAAGAACATTGTAATCTCATTCAATACTTAAGGGAAATGTTTCCTCATCATAAAACCTGATGATGCTGAAATTATGTTGAACAGTCAAATAATCTAAATCAATCTTTTATAATAGTTCATGTTGTAAATGGTATTAATAATATGTTCAAACCCCAAAGGTGTAGAACCCTATTGAGTTTGTGCTGTTTTATTATCATTTGTTGTCTTACCCTGTCGCTCAATTTGCCGTGAGCTAAAACAAGCTAGAGACATGATGGTGGCGCTATGATGGGCACTATGAGGGGGCAATTATTGGTGCATTTGAGCTTGGCCTATCACATATTGGTAGCAAAGAGGAGGTTGGTGATTGGATAAAGC
Organism: Dicentrarchus labrax; assembly: GCF_905237075.1. Lineage (NCBI taxonomy): Eukaryota > Metazoa > Chordata > Actinopteri > Moronidae > Dicentrarchus > Dicentrarchus labrax. The sequence goes on from NW_026136711.1 coordinate 32,219,942, forward strand.
TCCAGAGAGGACTGACAAAGAAAAGCTCTCATTGGCTGTTAATTATATTTAATAAAAAAACAATCTGTTGTACATTAGTAATAACATTTTGTGGGATGAATCATGAACATATTGACTATAAAATAAATATAAATAAAACAGAACTAAAAGTAGGTTTAAATTTCATCTAAGATAATTCATTATACGAACATCTTAGCTGAAATTACTTTTTTCTCCACTGCATACATTGTAATGATGAAACAAGTATCAAGGATCAGTCTCACTCCTCCTTTAAACAGAATTAAACAAGCTGAAGTGACTAATTTGCTTTTAATTGGCTTTAATTATGGGTCATTAGGACTACTTGCATCTGTTTACCATAAAAGGTTGGAAACCGGAATTGCGCTTGCAGCTATATTTCAAGATGTTGCAGAGCTAAATGCAAAGCTTATCTTGCCCATCTGACAATGCATGAATGTCTGCTTCCTTATCATGTGAGACAAATGTGGTTTATTCCCTATGGCCTAACTAAACATTCACACAGAGTGACTTATGCTGTCCTCCTGGTTGGGTTACAGCCTGATTGAAACATGCAACAAAAGAAGTACTGAGTAGTACTCAATGCTGGCATGCTTTAAAAAAAAAAAAAAAAACATCAAGCAAACCTCAGTGATAAATAGAGCAGCAATGCTGGAAAACCTCAGGCTGCTCTTACATAATTGTGCTTTTATAGTTAATATAAAATCTTCTTGAAAAACAAAAAAACGCAAATTATAGCGGCACAGCAAGTGAGAGACTACACATAATAAAACAGCTAAATGCAAAGATATTTACTGTAAGTGCTATAAATAAACAGGGGACAGCAGATTGTTGTATTGATGCATTACAAATCTGTGCCTCCTGTAATAGCACATACTGAAAGGGTACAGCTCTGCCTTCAAAATGGCACTTCAGCCAGCGATGAGTCAAAACAGTGTATACAATACAACATTGCAGCCTGCAGCTAAGGTGGGGTTGCCCCACACCACCACAGGAAGTGTTTCCATACAAAGATTTGGCTGTTATTTTAAAAAGAGCAGAGGCCCCAACTTCAGAGGGAGATGTTCCTAGAGGTCACAGGTGTTAAATCATGCATTAAACCATCATGCTTGAAATGCACCATAGGCGTTTATTAAGGGTGTAAGTGGTGCAATGTTTGGCTATACAAGATGAAGTGTCTACATTGGCAAATCTAATTTAAATAACCTTTAACCTGCGGCTTATTTCTACTTTTAAACTGCTAAAGAATAAACTTGATCACACTGGAAGTTAAGTGTGTTAATACAACCACACCAGAATCCAGCTGTGCCCTCTCATCTGTACACTGGCAAGTGTGATAATCTTCCGGTTTTGCATGGTTGACTTAGTAACCACCACTCCAAATTCAAATTCCCACCACTCAACACCCTGTTGTGTTCAAGTGTCCTTGAAGCTTACCTGACTTCTGAGGATGGGACCCCTTTGGGAGGGCAAAAGATAAATACCACAACAATGAAGTATATTTTCTTGGACTTCATGTTGTACAGTTGTATCCCTGTATCAATTAAATCTGGGTTTTCAACCAAAGTTGTTGAAAGTATTTAGCTATTTTTCAGGAGATTTTAGTGGCAGATATTGTTTTATTTGGACGAACATGGTCTCCAGTCTGAAGTCATTTGACGTTGCCATGGACACCAAATTCTGATCTAATTCAACAGACATTGCTGTGATTGGTAGAAAGTCAAAAATGAAACCAAGCCATAAAAACAGCAAGTTATGACATAGCTGAAGTAACTAGTTAATCCACAATAAATAGCTTGTCGTCTTTCTTTTGTCATTACAATTTTTTATAAACCGCTGAAAGCAGCAAAACAGCACAGGGTAAATATTCAACACAACATTGATCACTAATTCCAAGGGAATGTCATTTAATGTATTTAGGCTTAGTTGATACCAAGTCTAATTCATGAGACGCATGGCGTAGATGAACATTTTTTACAGCACTTTGAGTGCTGGCGTGCTTTTTCTGCCTGTGTTTTTAGGCCACAAGCAGTCAATGGTCAATTTCTCCCAATGACATTAATCGTGACAACACGCAGCGACTTGGTGCGACAGCTCAGATTAATTTCCAAACTTACCAGGAGATTCAATGTCTCTTGATTTCCTCTAGAACCTCAAGGCTTCAGCTCAATTTTGCTGCCTAAAGAAAATCTGTTTCTTTTTGTCATGGTTTCCATTCATGCTGCCTCTCAATACTGTTTTACACGGTAACAGCCAACTGAACAGCATCATCCAAGTCCATACATTTATTCTCTCTCTTCGTGAGGACATTTTTATTCTTCAATTTAGTTTTATGAAATAAAAAAAACAATTTTATTTTCCGCGAACTGAACCCAAATAATGAGCCGACTGTAGAGCTACATCCCGAGCATCTACAGATTTGTTGAGAAACAGGAAACAAAACAGTTGAGCCATTAGATTGGATGCCATACCACGTTCTTGTAGGCGACAGAGAGCAGGTTGCGCTCCTCGTTGCTGAGCTCCGAGCCCTGCTCTGTCACGGCCTTCATGGCAGCCGCCATGTCGTCATAGCGCTCGGCCTGCTCTGCCAGCTTGGCTTTCTGCACCAGGTCGTTCTTATCCATTTTGAGGCTGCAGGAGGAAGAACAAGGGACAGACAGACAGAGTTAATGTCTCAGTGCTTCCAACATTGAGGCTTTTCATTTACCAGCTGGAACAGGAAGGCTGACAGGGAAAGTATAGAGATAGGCACCGCGAACAATAGAAAGAGTAGAAATACGGGTGCGCAAGATCTGAAGTCCTGTGATATTACATATGATTATACATCTCATGTGGAATGGGAACGCCTTGGGAACTGCCAGGAGGAGCTAGAAGGTGTTGCTGAAGAAAGGGATGTCTGGAGCCCCCTGCTTGACCTGCTACCACCACGACCCAAACCCGGATAAGCAGACAATAATTGATGGAAGGGTGAACGTACAAAGAAGTACCAAACAAAATATTCCAGCAAAGACCTAACAGTGCTTTATACAATGTCAAAAACCCTTTTAATTCAAACTGCTCCCAGTTACTTCATCCCCGGGGGGTTTCCACTCTCCAGATGAATCTGTAGGTCTAAGTAGGCCACAGCCTCGCCTCCATATCCTTTACATCTACAAATTACACTATAAACTCTCCACTGTGGGCTGTAACCAGCTTTAAACATATCTAATTTATTTCAATAACTTGCAAATGCCTTATTTCTATGTTAAAACTAAAGAATAAACTAACACGTGATCACACTAGAAGTTAAATGTGTTAATACATATACACCAGAGTCCAGCTTTACCCTCACATCTGCACAGGACCAAGTGTGATAACTTCCCGGTTCGCATGCTCAACTTAATTACTTTAATCCTTTCTTGAACGCTTTGTTTCCATGTATCAGTTTTATCTGGGTTTTCAACCAAAGCTGTTAAAGTATTTGGATTTTTCCAGTAGATTATGGCGGCAGATTAAACTACAATTGTTTCAGTGATGGTCTCCAGTCTGACCCTAGTTAATTAATGCTACGATGAACACCAAATATCAACTAGTAACTTCAGTTAGTCCACAAAGAATAAATAGCTTGTGGTCTGGCATTTGGGGGTTACAGGAGCAGCAAAAGTGCAAAGGCTAAAAATTCAATAATATTGATCAATCATCAATTCCAAAAGGTGTCAAAATATGAACAGCAGATGTAAATAGGCTTTGTTGATACCAAATCTATCTACCGTTTTAAGTATTCAACCCCTTCAAGTCAACATTTAGTAAAAGCACCTTTTTTTAAGTTATCTGGAAATGTCCGTATCAGCCTCTTGCAGACACTGAAGGACTATGCCAAAATTGTTCAAATCGACTGGATCAAGAGAGTTTTACTATGGCAATAGTGGAAAAAGATGCTGCAGCCGCTAGGCTAGCTCCTTCAAACTTCTGTTGTAATCTGTTTTTCAGACGATCTACCCAGCCAGATCAGCAGGACCAGCCCGCAACAGCAGGTGCCGTCACTCGAGGAAGACAGCCGGATAGGTGCCATGCTGGCCCAGCTTGGATTTAAGGCTGCTCCTGGCTAATATCCGGTCTGCACGAAACGGGACACTGTCCATTGATGATACTTGGTGCTCAAATGTAGTCAAAGTGGATGGACACTTTCTTTTAATGTAAAGATGAAACTATATTACCGTCACCATCTGCCATTCCCATCCCCCACACGCCAATTCGAAAGATGCACTGCAGTTATTTCCTGTGTATACGTGTATGTTTACGTACATAAATAACTGTATAAATTGGTTTTATTTTAGGTTATTCTATACATTTTATTATCTTTTTATGTGAATAGCTTAAAGGAACTATGATCTTTCATTATACAACCATGTGTTGTATAATGATACAGTTCCTTGATTTCTCTTTTAAAGGCCGACTCTGCTGTTAAGTTTAACTGGTAAGGCACCGGTCATTAGTTGTTCCTCCTCCTTCAGAGCTGCTATAACCCTCCTGGTGGCCTCCCTCACTAGTGCTCTAAATCACACGGAGAAGCCCTTTGTGGGAATATTTACAGGTGTGCCATATGTTTTCCTGTTTTTTCATATTATTGATATGTACTCCAAAAGGATATTTGGGCTGAAAACATTCACTCAAAATTATCCATTTACTACTTTTAGGGGTTTTCATGTTGGTTATATTGTATGTATGGTAATAAGTTAAAAAGGGAAATCAATTTAATTATCTGTTCTGGACACATTTTAGACTGAATGATATGTTTTAGTTCAATGAATAAAGACATGAATTTAGTCAAATGTCTTCAAGACTTGGATTTTGTGTGCGAATGCCACCTTTAGATATTTATATTCAATGCTTTACTAATGTGCCACAATAATGTAGTCGTCCATTTTAGAATTTCTAAATAAATATTGATATGTGATTGTTTGCAGGGAGATCAAATCAGCATATTTCTCCACGCCACCCTCTGGCCACCCCATGAATATTTCTGTAGATCCGCCTTTGTGCATATGAAATGTACATCATGAAGTTCACCTCAGACCACCAGATGGCATCCATGACCAGATGGCGAATAATGTTCTCCCTATTTAGTGTTAAGTGTACCAAATACCATTCAAAAAAGGCGGTTCAATTCTGGCTCTGATGTTATCTTCCATTTAATTCATGGTGTCAGATAAATGTGCAGAATGGTTTCCCCAATGTGTAAAACCACTGCTTAATCAATGTAATGCTTCTGAGCTACAGATAAATATTACAATATCTACAAGTCAATAAATAAATATGTCAACGGTGAGAGATTTAACTGTATTATTTATAGCGCTGTATTTCCTGCTTTCATATCTCTGGTTGTATCAGCCCGTTGGCAATGTTGTTATCCAACGAGCAGGCGTGCTTTACAGAGATATGATTTTTGTCTGTACATTATGCATCAACAATTAATTGATTTTCCAGAAAATTTACTAAATCATGATATAGTAATGTATTACTATTGTGATCTTGAAAAAGCACACCATTACGGAGAATCCATACGGTTCACTATTTTGTTACACCTTCATTCTATGCAAGCAATTTCCAATCAATGTTGACTTGATTGACAAAAAAATGTGTTCTTTGTATTTGTTCTAAAAGTATGTAAATATTTGACTGTCAAACTAATTTCATTCTGTGTACTTCAATCTTAGAAATGTTTTTTGACCAAATCACTATACCCAATTATAATTTGTTCTTTTTAAACTTATTTAATTTAATATGAGACTGTTGGAATAATGGGGAGCAACGGTATAACTTAAGACTTTACACCCGAATGAAAATATTGTACACGGTAGGGTCACAAAAGTTTGATCCTGCTTCCATTATAACGCACTGTGGCCTGCAGAGTAATTATTAGCCTCAGCTGGAAGCGCAACAATGGCACAATCGTAAAATCAATTATCTGCTGATATTGAGTGCAGTTCCATTTGATTACCAAAAAAACAACACAGAGACCATTAGTGTATGGGATCATTATACATTCAGAAACCCAGCCATTTCCTCCATTATTACAACTCCCTCTACATTCACCAGTGTTGATGTTGACATAAGGGAAATCTGATTTTGCTGTGTTAGCCAAATCACCAACGTTGGCATCACCACATGGTCCGTTTAGCACCACCTTTTATTCACATTTTGATAATCATTCAAATAATCGTATTTTGCATTAAAATGCCAAACCAGTTATAATATGGATTATGGGAAAGGTGGCGTTTACTTAATGGATTTAACAACTCCGAAATAAACATTTAGTGTAAAATGATACAAGCAATACTTTAAAACGTCTTGTACATTTTTTTAAACATTAGTCAGTTTAGGCATATTGATTACGTCAATTAGCAGGAATTTCATCAACTTTTTGATGACCAATTATTAATTTCAAGAAAAAAAAAGCCAAACACCTGAGTATTTACTGGCTTTCCTTGACTTATGACATATAATTAGTATCTGAATAGTTGGCCATGGCTGCACAAAATAAGCTATTTGGGTTTATTATTATATGCTGGGAAATTCTAAGGGGCATTTATCACCATTTTCTTACATTTTATAGACCAAACTATTAAAATAATGTACTGATTAATCAGCAATAACATTTTTTGTTGCAGCCCTTTTACTTCAGGGAGAGGTGAGGGATTTTATTTGTCAGCAGAACCTTTTAATAACTCATTGCATTATTCTGTGAAACTGTAAGGCATTGGTGCAAGGTGGTTTATTCACTACTGCCAAAAATCTGCCTTTTTTTTACTTTTAAAAAGGGGGGGGGGATTATATGCCACACTCTTAACATAATACAACCATAGACACGTTGTGTTTTATTGTGTATGGAAACACCATGCTCATGAAAAAGCAATGATAATGAATGATTGTAAAAAAAAGGATGGCTATACTTTAATGGATTTCACTACCTTAACATTTAATATCACCTGGACATTATTTCTATCGTCAGACCTATTTTTTTTTCTCATCTTCAGCTACATATAATTTGTCACGATTAAATTAACTGAAATCCTGTAAAAAAAAACACAAACAAATGTATATATTGACATGCCTTTAACATGGTCGTTGATTTCATTTTTCAATAGAACAATGAATTTGAAATAAATAAGCAAAAGCGGGTAAATGTGCAGTTTAAGTACATTTTTTTACATGTTTTTAAAAAAGTAAACGTATAGCTTTCCTTCGGGATTAACGCATGTGGCAATCACGCAGTGCTGTCATGTCGACAACCGTGTTATGCCTTCGAGGCTAATCGGTTTCATTTTAGCATCCTCGAATTAGCATTTAGCATCGGGTTAAAATGCCGCTTATAACGGCTAAAAGCGGCATTAACGGGGCCGCCGCAGCAGCGACCTGAACATCGGTTAAAAACTGATCCAACCGGGCCTCTTCGGTCGGCTCCGATCATCTGGCACGGCACCAACACACCCAACACTTAGCAGCGCCTGTTACCCAACCACCGAGCTAACTATTAAAAAGGTTAACAGGCTTTATTATGCGCACGGAGGAAAATGGGGGGGGGACACCATCTTCAACCGCTCGGAGCAGATTAATTAAAAAATAAAAAAAACAGCGACCAAACGTTGTTGGGGTTACAAAAATAATAAAAAAAAAAACACCCGTCCAGAACCGAGAACACTTGGGCTTTGGGGCGTCCAGTCGGCCTGCTAACAGCTACGCCCTCCTTGTCGCATTCCCCTGCGGAATTTTAAGATGGAGAGATAGATTACCGCCAGCTAGCCTAGCCTAGCCTAGCCAGCTAACTAGGCTAGCATGCTAACTGAACGCCACGGCCCGGCCATTAGCGGTTAGCTTAGCTGCTAGCAGGAGCTGACCCAGTTGAATGTGAACGGCGGTACAATGCAGACCCCCCCCGAGCTCCGGGGGTTAAACACGGCATCTGTTCACATCTGTCCGCCGGTAGCTCAATGCTACCGGAAAAAGGGGGAATGTTTTATTTTTTTTAATATATATATATTTATTTATAAATATAAAAAGGCGGAAAAAAAAAAAAAAAAAAGCAGTCGCATTTTGCGGGGAAACTCCCGGGAAACAGGGAGGGTGCGTTAGCATCCACATCGTCTCTCTAACGGACGCCATGGCGGATCTGGAGCTAAAGACATCGCCGATTAACGCCGCTCTGTGATCAATAATGAGGCTACATGTAGCGGCCGTCCGGGTGGAGCAGCGGCGGCGGCGGCTCGGTGGCGTTATTAGCTCTTACACCAACCACACAGACGGTGTAGCGCTACTTAGCACTGGCCTGCTCCGACGGCGGCCTGGCCCTCATCGGCCCCCATCGGCCGTTAAGCTGTCAAAATGGCCAAACTTGGGTGCTTCTCTCTCTCCTCCCTCCCTCCCCCCCCTTTTACACGGTCACCGCGCACCACGCATGGCATCGACCGGAGTGCAGGCCTTGAAATTGAACGATCCGTGGCCCCCACTCGACAGCACACCGAGCCCAGGCGACACCCCGGCGGGGCGTTTTGCGGGTTATTTCTCGCCGTTCGGGGGCCACAAAGTCTCGGCCTAAAAATTCAGCCCCTAACCACAATAGGCACCTTCCGCCGCAGAGGCAGGGGAACGGGGCCACCGCTGGGACCGCTCCCCCCCCACCCACCGGCGAAAGACCCTCCCCACCACGTACATAAGACAATAATCGAGTGATATGCAGGTGAACTCACATTTAGAGCGTACAAGGAATCCCGATTTTATTCTCTGAACGATGGGAGTTTATCAAGCCGTCCTCCGCTCGCTGCTCAGGGTATTCAGGGCAGTACCACTTCCGCCTGCTCTGACACTTCCGCTTCCTCTAAACCCCACCCCTCCCCCCGCCGGTATCCATGGTGACCGCGCCAGGGGGTTTCCTGAGCATCTTGCGAGGGGCTTTGACGTCAGGCGGGCCATGGCAACCGCTACAAGATGACGTGCGCCGGTCTCCACGGCAACTGTCTCCATGAGGCCCGCTGCTGTCGTATCTGAGTTCACCATCGTGTCAGCTGACACAGCTTTGTGTGGGTTACACTGATTTTCTTTTTCTCTTTTTCTCCTTTTTTCTCCTTTTTATTTTATTATTTTTTTTGTTACAGGCGTTCATGCTTTATAACAAGCAGGTCTGTTTCTCTCCCACCACACACCTACACAACCACTGCAACACCCTGAACACACAGTCCACCATCAACCCAATGTTTCATCTCTACTGTAACGTTATCTGCATACCTGGCTTTATGTGAGTTTTATCATACAATTATATTAAAAAATAGACACTCTATGTCTGATCTCTCGTTGACTCACTAGTCTTGCCTAATACAGTGGTTCTCCGCCTCGGGTTCAGGGACCCCCAGGGGTCCGTGAGGGTGGTCCCCAAATAAATATTTTATTTTCACTATTATTTAATTGGCTGAAAATTAGCCCAATGAGAGAATGTATGTTCATTCGTTCCACACAGTTATGAAATAATCAGATGCGTCCACGGCCTCATGTGTATCAATTTGGGGGTCCTTGGCACCAAAAAGGTTGTAAACCACTGGCCAGTAGTTTACTCTCAAAAAGCACATTTAGGCATGTATTATGTGTTGTGTCATCCGGCCGCAGATGTTTTTTTTTTTCCTGAATTAGAGTTTGTCCCGGTCTTTAGAGTAGAGCGATCATTAGAATAATCATTTCAAAATTTGGCAAGACTGCAAATTCAGAGCATAAGAAAATAGTTTTTCATAGAGATGCACTTTAGCTTTTTTTTATTCTATTGATTAATTTATTCATTTGGACAGCCGAGTGTTCAAGCAGTCCCCTATAGGCACTCTGCAACGTGGCCAGTGACCTGCATGTAATTTCAGTTTGAGACTTGCTCTAGTGAGCAGTAAATTGAGATTTAGAACAATTGTGAAACATCAGCATTTCAACTAGATTAATTGTAAATAATATATATTTATGTAGGCTATGGGTGTATACAATGAATACAATGCGAATACAATGCTTTGCATTTTGGGGTTTGTAAAAAATTAAAACCTTTTTTTCCCCTGTTGGTGACTCTGTAGTAAATAAGTGGTGGTATCGGACATTGCCTACAATTAATAGTTTGTGGAACATAGAGGTACATTTTTAATGGAAATCCATCAAATATTTGTCCCGGCATTTCACTTTGAGCCCAGATTGTCCACTTGTTGGTGCTGCCAGATGTAGAGTCGTTGTCTGTAGCGAAATCTGTGCCAATCCATCCATTAGCTGTTGAGGTATTTCAGTCTGTACCAAAGTGAACCCTACGACTGATTGTCAGACACTGATCTACCAATTTGGATATCAAATGCTTGGAATTTGGTGACTTTTTAAACAATATCACAGAAGAAGGAACAAAATAATAATCAAATAATCAAAGAGTGGAGGTTACACAGAATGAGTAAGAAGTTAGCAACTGGACTATAATAGATTGCCTGCTTTAAACCTCTGTGCTCTGTGTGATGTACGTGGGAGTACAGATCTGTAAATACTGCTGGCCAGTGCATGTGTGTTTGTACATTATATTGTGTTTGCATGTGCGTGGATGTATTATTGAACTGGTCCACCTGGCACAGGCCCAGAGGCTGTGTTTGATCAGGACGACTGCAAAGAGCCACAAAACGACTACAGACACAAAAAGACAACACAGAGACACAAAACAACTAGAAAAAGATGCAAAAACACTACAAAGAGATCCAAAGTGACTACAGAGAGACACAAAACAACTACAAAGAGACACAAAATGACCACGAAGAGACGCAAAACAACATCTAAAGTCAACACGACTACAAAAAGATGCAAAAAAGGCCACATAGATCCAAAATGACTATGAAAAGATGCAAAAAGACCACAATGAACAAAAACAACTACAAAAAGACCACAATGAGAACAAAAACAATTACAAAAAGACCACAATGAGAACAAAAACAACTACAAAAAGACCACAATGAGCATAAAGAGACACAAATGTGCAAAAAAAACTACAATGAGACCCAAATGACTACAAATGGATTCTGAAGGACTACAGGGTGCTGCAAAACAACCCCAAAAAATCCTGTTTATTATCCAACCAGTGTAAAGAGCCAAAAGATACACAGAAAATATAGATGAATATACAAAAATAAACCCATATGGAGTATGTATGTTTAGTATAAAGAATGAGTGCAGCTATGTTATCTACTGTAAACAATAATACAAATATAAATTGGAGTTGAAACACGAGAACATGAGACAGATATAGATATCTCTATCATAAGGTTTCGACTATGTGTTCTCTGTGTTCGCTGCATTACAGAACAATTGCCTCCGCTGTATCACTGTAGTGTGAAACTACCATTTACAGGAGCAGCAATGTCGAGCTCGAGGCCGCAGTGGCTGGAATCATTTCCTCATTTACAACTGACACATCTGTCAAGGAAGGTTAAACATCTGTTTGACACTGACGTTCCTCTTTGACCCCCTCACACATTCAATAGTCTGTCCAGCTTTATCAAATCAAATGTTGCTTCATGTCTGCACTTCTCTTACTCCTGCTGCAGGGTCCTGTGTTTTCTTGATATATATACAAGTATTTGCACTGTGGATGTGTTGATTTTGCGGCTTCTATTGATGTTTAAGTAGTAACTTCCCCACAAACTTGGTACTGCTGCTGTTGTGTTATAAGTTCTGGAAATGATTAAGCATTTCAGCATGCAGCTTGTCACGTCTGCATCACACTGCACAATATTGCCTTATATCATGCTACAGGCTACGTGCAAGATAATTAGCTACTTGTGTTTCTACAACAGCAAAAATAAAATGATTTATTTTTTTCCTGAGAGCAAAGAGGTCAATTTTCTACTCGGGCAACTTTAGCCCGTGCACGCTAAAAAAAAACCTGCTCCTGAAAGTTCATGTATTTGATTTACTCTACTGACATGCTTCTCACATTTTTTACAGAGCCAGGGGAAAAAAAAAAGGAAAATATTTTTCTTTTTTTTTTTCCAGCTTTCTTACATATTTTAAGATAAGAATTAATAAGAAGTATATATTTTTCTTCCCCCCCTTTTTTTTTTTTTTTTTTTTTTTTTTATTCTGCTTATATTTAGTGTGAAAATGTTTGTACATTGAAGTTACAGTATATTCTGGCCTTTATGTACAACCAGCCTCTTGCCTCCGGAGCGGGAGTCAGAGAATGACAAAATAAGAAAAAGAAAAACTGAAACAGGAAAAGTAAAAATAATTATGTGAGAACAGAGTTAAACCATTCTGCAGTGACATGTCTATAACTTATATTTACTCTGAGGAGACTTGAATCTAAACAGAGAGATGTTGCTCCTCTGTGCTGTACCTCCCTGCAGCAGCCACTAGATGGCAGTAAAGACTGCTGATAGTTGTAATGTGGTTCAGCCTGATCTATGCTTCCTCTTGCGTTTCCCGACTGTTACAGCGAGTAAGTTACTCATTTAAAAACAACATTATATTTATGCACTGGATTATTTAAATTTATATTATTTGTTCATCTTCTTTCAGATCTAGGATCTAATGAAAAGTGGGAATATTTGAATTAGATACATGTATATATTGTGTTGATTTCATAGAAAGAAAACTAATAATATATAAAAAATAATATATTTAATATAAATAAAAAATATAATAAAAGAAAAAAGGGAACTCTATTATATAAAAACATATATAAGCCATAGCAAAGGAAATATAACAAATATACATTTTGTTAAAACTTTTTAAAAAGGGCTTTTAATCATACACTCTTTTTATCATTATTGCTCTGTATTATTATTATTATTATTATTACAGCACCTCTCAAAACATAGTTAGAAGGTGCTTACATAGGAAAAGCCACATTTAGACAAATATACTACAAATATAACAAGTAAAGTAAAGGTGGGCAGTTAAAAGATCAACAATTAAATAAAATAAAATATAAAAAGATTAAAAAAGATAAACAAATACTGGAAGTGAATAAATAAAAACTAGGGCAGAAGTGTCACCAGAAAATTATACAGAACTGAAGGCAAGTCAGATCAGGTTTATTAATGCTCAGACCCTAAATGTAGAGAAAATAAAATACTTCAACAGGAACCTGCAGATGTTAAACACATGTTCTGGTTGTCATTTCCCCAACAGCTTAACCAGTTTGCTGTGACCTAGAAGTGTATTAAATTTAGATCATCGTCCTCCTCTGCAGGAAGAGTGTGATCTCAACATGTTCTACATCCACTTTGGAAAGGTTGGTCTGAAATTATTCATCAATAGTCTATTTTCAAATAAAGTACTTCCTGCCCTTAAAGAGGTTGTTATTGTGTCAGGGAAGGTTTAAGGATGACTCATAACTTCAACCAACTAGTACTGGAGACTGCTTAAGCTCAAGTTGTGCTCTGTTTACTATAACTGAGACATCATTCATGTATGTAATACACAGCTTGTACTGTACATTCATTTGTAAAATAATATGTAACTTTCAGTGGATGTCCCTGTTCACTTAATTAATCAGATTCATAAATATCTAAGAACTGACTGTTAGTTTGAATTTCTTTTGTTTTTTTGTTTTAATTAAGTTGGAGAAAAAATCAGATATATAACATATGAATCAAATATCTAATGTTCTATGAGTCTAACTTGTTTCACAGAATCCAAACATTGACTTTTGTACGCCGTTAATAACTCTCCAAACAGCTCTCACACAGACAATAACTACACATGAAGGTCACATTTTAACATCTTATTAAACACAGCTTTGAGGGAATGATGATATAAGCCTGACTAGAAGTGCTTGGGGGCTGTGTGGCTCATTTTATTATCTTATTTTATTTTATGTAAGTAAAGTGCAGGTGTTCATTAACCTGTATGTAGAAGTGATTTGAATATAGTATTTTTTTATGCATATTTACTCGTCTGACAATTAAAAACAGAATAATATGTTAATGAGGACAACTAAATTGTGTGTTTGATCGCATCGAAGCACAGTTCATGTGATCACCACAGGAGGGGGTGGAACAGTTTCAACCAGACTGTCCCACTTCTAAACACATGTTGGCTGCCTATGTTTACAGACTGTTCGGGACCCTGATCTAGGGTGCCCTTCCCCTCCCACAGAGCCATACAGGCTGCCCTACATGCTCAGAAACTAGGTGGCCTCTATCTGCCTCCAAATGGTTAATTGTTCCCTGTCGGGCTGCAGCTATCAGTTATTCTGATATCAAGCAATCAGTTTTCTACCGATTATTCCATTGATTAATCGGGATAAGACAAATATCAGATAAGAAATAAGTTTGCTTTATTAAAGAACAACAGTTAATATACAAAAGAGAAAATAAGACAGGTCTCTTAAACTAATTTCAGTGTTTCCTTTCTTCAACAGTGAGTGGAAAGGCTTCTGTTGTTCTCCCACTGTACTTTCAGTGGAGTATTTTCAAAGTGGTGTATTAGTATTTAAGTAAAGAGTCTGATCCTTCCTCTGGTTAGATCACCCACAGCCTAACTGCACTGGTGTGTTACCAGCCGGGCCTTCCCCTTTAAAAAGGTCCAGTCCATTTAGTGGCATCTAGCGGTGTAGTTGCAGATTGCACCTCCCTCGTTTCAACCCTCCATTTCCAGTGAGGGAGAAACCACTGTGGCTGCAAAACGTGCAAAAAAAAAACCCCCTTATCTAGAGCCAGTATTAATGAAAACATATCTCTGAATATTACATTGCATCTCTGCCAGTTAGAGCCTCCTACATGTTACACACTGGACCTTTAAGGTAGGTGGAGTCTAGCCGGTTTGTTGTGAAAGAAACTAAAAAAAAAAAAAGATTACAATTACTGAAAGGCAGTGTGTTGTGCTTGTTGTCACAGAGAGCACTAGTTGTTACTACGTCTTGTACTCTTCACAGCAGAGAGACAGTGAACTTGTTAGCAGCTATGAACCAGGTTATATAGACAGTTGAAATAGCCTAAACCAGCTGTGGAGCTGGAAGCCGTGAAACTTTGGCTTGTAGCTGCTAACTGTCTTTTCACAGTGAAGCACTGATGTTGTTCTATTGATTATTAAAAGCATATTAGAATTGAAAAATTTAAATTGAGATGGAGAGAGAGAGAGAGAGAGAGTTTTGATGATGGAGACCTGAAACAAGACTCCAGGTAACCTTGGAGACGTGAAATAAGGACGGCTATGCTTAGCTTTCTAACAGTTTTATAGGTCACTTACTTCAACAGAACTGTAACCATAATTGAACAAATACGGTAAGAACGATTGCTCGCCCACTTCTAACCCAACCCGCGACCCACACTGGATTATGTATTTAGGATGGAAAATCCTGTGTTAAAGTTAAAAATTAAAAACAAAAAATCTTGATATACAGTGAAACCGAATTAATTGTACTGAATGTCAACTTGATTATTCTTTATATAATATAGTGTATATTTTCCATATTCAATATTCCCATACATACCCCTGCAATTCAACCTGACATGTGATTTCTCTGCACTCGTAATCTTAAAATAGAGCTCTCTGGTCAATGGTCGATAGCAATACATTTGTAATGATGAAGCAACAGGTGGATCTTCCAGTGCTGAAGAGGATTTACGCAAGAGCACGAATCACTTGAGGTTTGCTCTTTCCAGCTGCATGCTGCCTCCCAACTGGTCGTCCTCCAGGAGAGTGACTGAGAGCTGCCTCGCTTTGACGCAAGAGTCCAGTCTGTGCAGTCCTCAATCAGTCTGACAGAGTTTTAATCAATATGTTATGAAGTCCTATAACTCAGGTCTTGCTGTGGGGCTCCAAGCAGAAGAAAGATCTACTGAAAATCAATAGAGTCACAGTTTCCCTACACAGCCATTTGGTCTGAAAGGTGACAGCTTTGGAAAATAATAGGAACCAGAACAAGAGAGATAAGTGGAGAGATACAGAGATTAAGACTGCCTTTTATTCATTCATCCTTTCCTCATACAGGGTCGCCACCCTGCAGGACAACGAAAGCAGAAGTTACAAAAAAGAGACAAATATTACATTAAACCCACAAAATGTAATTTTTTCATTCCTGTGTGTGAGCAAGTTAAACAAATACAGCAGTTAAAGATAGAAAGACAGAAGAAATGATGATAAAGAAAGCAGAGACGAACCAGAAAACAGAGAGACAGGAATACAGAGACTGGCACTGATGTGCTTTGGTTTATACCGTATCTAGATTTTAAAACAAAGGTTTTGCCTCTGCGCCTGTGTATACGTGTGTGTGTGCACGTCAACATGTTAGTTAATGGTCCTCGTCTCTGTGCTGCAGATTGAATCTCAATTGCATGTTGGGAAAATCCCAGGAGAGTGCAGGTTCAGTTCCTCATCGCATACTTTTGTCAGCACTATCAGTCACTCAGAGAGAGAGAGGGGGAGAGAAAGAGAGAGAGAGAGGAATGAGAGAGAGGGGGAGAGAGAGAGAGAGAGAGAGAGAGAGAGAGAGAGAGAGAGAGAGGAGAAGGGATGAGAGAGAGGGGAGAGAGAGAGAGAGAGAGAGGGACGAGAGCCTTGCTTCACCATGTGTGTTTACTGTGTAAATGTGTACAGATTTTATTCATCTGTGTGTGCGTTTGAGAGAAGGTCTCTATCAGTCTCCTCATTCAATGTATTTCAAGGTTTGAACACAAGTTATATTCACAGAGCCTTCACTCTCTACTAAACAGCCTCGTCCTGCTTTAGAGAGGTTAAAACAAACAAAGAGCTAATAGAACAATGGCCAAGCGTAAGGAAGAAGAGAAGACTGAATTTGTTAAAAAAAAAAAAAAAAAAGTTAAAAAGTCCTATTAAATATGTATGACTGTGTAATGGAAATTTTTAAGAACCTACACAGTTTATATGATGGGTTTGGCCTTTTTTTATCCTGCTTGATATAAAGTTGCACAGGAGTGGTTGATGCCACCAAAACTCACTCGCTAATGATGGCAATTGTGTAATCTAATTAATCATAGTTTCAGATTAATAGTTTAGTGTACAGTATGAAACTGAATCAATCAATTATTGGCTGTTGTTTCCCTTCTTTTGGGGTGATGCCCAAAGGGAACTTTAATATTAAAGTTATTCAAGCATCCTGACTGGAAACATCATGAACTGGCCCAGGACAGGAGGGCCCTTCAGCGGGTGATTCAAACCGCCCAGAAGATCGTTGGTATTCAGCTACCCAGCATCAGTGATATTGGTGAGGGGAGGTGCCCACGCGGAGCCCAAAGGATACACAGCCTGTTCACCCTGCTGCCATCTGGGGAGAGGTACAGAAGCTTCTGCTGGCGTTCCACCAGACTTAAAGACAGCTTCTTCCCTCGAGCAGTGAGACCGTTAAATTCTTCCTCAGCTCTTCATCATACAAATTAGTAATTGTTAATTTTGTTTTATAAGTAGCATAAAGCAAACTTGATCTGAATTTAATTATACAACCCTGCGTAGTAAATGACAACAAAATAACCTTCAATCTTTATTATCTTTGATCATTTTGAAAGTCAAAATGAACTGATTGCATTAACACAGTTTGGTGCCCCATTAAACCTCATCAGTACAGCGTTTATTGTCACACTCGTCGTCTGACTGACTTACTACTGCATAACTCCAGTTGAGAAAGCATCATCAAACATGGCTGACAGTGACATAAAAAACCCCGATCAGGTGTTTAAATGCCACAGTATCCTGATTTCTATCTGAGTACTGCGATAAGGACTAATCCAAGATTCCTAAAAGGTGTGCAACGTGTGCAAACACATACCTGCATGCTCTAAAAACCTGAGCGTAACTTCTATTGTGGATGTGAGCACAGTCATATTTAAGGAATGCAGGAAATGAGCAGAACGTCG
The DNA here is from genome assembly GCF_905237075.1 of Dicentrarchus labrax. Classification (NCBI taxonomy): domain Eukaryota; kingdom Metazoa; phylum Chordata; class Actinopteri; family Moronidae; genus Dicentrarchus; species Dicentrarchus labrax. The sequence continues at coordinate 32,237,809 of NW_026136711.1, forward strand.
TGTGAAGCCGGAACTGTCCTTTGTGCAGCCTGTCTCTGTTTTTATGGCTCCCCACTTGCTTCCTCAGATTAACAAGAACAGAACAGTTATTTATAGAGCATGGAGAGCAGGGGATTAGAGCTATTCCTGTTGTGTTTTGGATGCTTCTTTGATGACTCAAGGTGTGTAAGGGTGTACTCGTGCACATACTGTATGTCTATGTGCACAATAAACCCTCTCTTCTTCTAACACTTCTCCCCGCACAACCCTGCGCTCAATGAGAATGCATTGTGTCTGTAGGATCTGTGGTATTAATATATGATCAAAATGTGTACGTTTATGTAGTGTGAATGTACATTTCTGTTCATACATGTATAATCTGAATTATGTGATTGCATAAGTATATACATTTGAAGTTTTTTTATTACACAACTTACATTTCTGTACACAAAATAAAGTGTTTGAATTTCCCTGCAGTTTTCTGTCATCATGAAGCTTTTTTTTTTGTGTTGGATGAGTCAAACAAGCAGCAGGTTCCTGTTTATTTTGGTACTGGCTGTGTACAGAAACAGGACAGGATATTAAAGAGCCCACAGGAGGGTGGTTGTGGTTTGTGTGTGTATGTGTGGGGACGTATTTCTTCTCAAAATAACAAACACGTAATGGCACAGACTGATATCAGTGGGTAAAAATCACAATGATGCACGTGTAGCAGAAGCCGCCAACCTTAAAAACAGGCTATAAAAATATAAAGACGTTACTTCAAGGGAAAGCATCCAGTTTTTTTTTTTGTGGAAAAGCATTTTTTTTTGTATATTTAGTTACACAGGCTGCTATTTGTATAAAGCAGCAGACCAGATGGATTGTTAAAGATAAGCACACTGTTTGCTCATTGATGAATCTGAGGCTTTAAGTGGAAGTAAAAAATCTCACTTATAGGCCTGCATATAACATCGTAGTGTATGTAAAAGTTTGATCTTTTTAAGCAGTTTTACAAAGAAATCTCTCCAGCAGATCCTGTAGACCTGGTTATATGTTCCAATTAAGTAATTAATTCCTTAAAATGATGGTTATAATCAACTAAACTTAAACTTTTCTGTTATTAACTGCTACATCAGAAGGTAAAATCCACAAACCTCTACTACATGAAATCAGTTTTACTTTTGTAAATCTCCAGTAAATCCTCGTTTTGATTGAATTCTGAGCAGAATTCTGTCAAAGGACTGATCGGGTACTGCTAAAGACCAAGCAACCCCTTTTTTTCCTCCTTCTGGAGCACAAGACAGGATACTTAAAGGTCCAGTGTGTAACATGTTTCATTTGTGTATAATCACCTGAATATAGGAATTGTTGTGTCTTTGTTACTTTAGAATGAGCTGGTTTTATCTACAGATGCTGTGGATTGCCTTCCATGGAGTCCACCATGTTGAACCGCTATGTTTCTACAGTAGCCCAGAACAGACAAACCAAAAACTGGCTGCAGATTCATGTTTTTTTGCACATTTTGCAGCCACTATAGTTTCTCCTTCGCACTTGGAAAGAGAGGGTGAAGTGATGGAGCTGCAATCTGCAACTATGCCACTAAATCCTACACACTGGACCTTCCAGGAGCTCTCAAACTATTTTAGTCTGCATGTTATAAATATGAAAAAAAAAGTCCTTCTATACACCATCTGTCCAGTCCAATCACCTCCATCTACAGCTTGTATGTGCAGTCTAAGAATGGACTTCACATTAGTAATCACACTAGTAGTAAATAAACATAATTTCTAGGAGACAGGGTTGAGTTCAAAAACCACAAACCATTTGAAAACATCAAATACCTTCTCATAACCCTCATGTACGAAAAAGCTTATGCAGATAGAGCTTCCAAGATCTCATTCACATGTAACTGTGGAAATAAAAAACGTTTTCCATGTCAGCTTTCAACTTGCTGACATCAGAACATGTATGTATTGCAACAAGACAAGCAGAAGATCTGAAGCACGTCAGGAACAGAGAGTTTGTCATTTATATTCCCAGAGGATGACCAAAGGCTCATGCACAGATCTGTGGACATAAGGGAGCAAGATCAAAAACTCTCAATTCAGAAACCACTGTGAACAATGAACTCACAGTGTGTGGTTCCACTACTCTCCTGCAGCATATCAGCAACACCTTGGCACAGATCCTTTGTACTGGCAGCTGTAGTCAGGATTTTAGAAATGGTCCTCAGTCAAAATGCCCAAATAACTCTAGCCACCTAAATTTAGCCAGTGGATTGTTTTTGCAGTCTTCAAATTTTTCCTTCTTTTTCTTTACATTTATGGAGTGGAGTCATGCAGGACGTCTGGTCTCAAGAGCAAATTTGTGTTTACTTTATACACAAGTCTTGTCCTTAGTGCCACATATGGACCTCAATGGATCAAACTAATCACTTTATTCTATTGTATCTTTAGAAAAGCTTAAATCACTACACATACTCAGCACTCGTAGTTTATTAGGAGATACAAGATTTCCATCTTTTACCTTCACCAGGCATCAAATTCACAATTCACATTCAATAAAATTTTATTTGTATAACATCAAATCCTTTAGTTATCTGAGGACACTTTAGAGTAATAATAATAATAATTAAAGCTGCAAGCAGCATTGAACTGCCATCGTAACACTTCTCTCAGCTCCTCCTCTGTGGCTCTGATTGTGTCTGAAAGATCTGCTATCTCTCTGCTCAGAGCCTCAATCTTCTCCTTCATCGTCTGACTCTTCAGCTCCTCTTCCTCCCTCAGTGCAGCCAGTGTGGCCTCCTCTTCCTCTTCTAGAAACTGGTGAAGCTTCTTAAACTGCTCCTTAATCAGTCTCTCTGTGCGTCGGGCCTGGACCTTCATGTGTTCTGCTGTTTGATCAAACTTCACTTTAACTCCTTCAGAAACCTTTAACTTCTCCTTTAAGGGCTCCATAGATTTCTGGAGCTCATTCTTGTGTTGTCCTGCAGCTTCATTGATGGGTCTGAATCTGGGGTTGGTGTGTTTTTCTGAATCTCTGCAGATGTGACACACTGGCTGCTGATGGTCCAGACAGAAGAGTTTGAGTTTCTCAGAGTGCAGACTGCAGAGAGCCTCAGATCCTGCTCAAGCTCCTTGTTCTCTCTCCAGTAAGAAACTCACACAGGTTCTTTAAAGCCAAGTTAGGCTGTATTGCTTCCCTTGAATGTCTTCTCTTACAAACTGGACACTCACATCTTTGTTTCTCGGTCCACCAGCTCTGCAGACAGACTTTACAGAAGCTGTGGCTGCATGACAGGATGACCGGATCTTTAAAGATGTCGTGGAAAACAGGACAGCAGAGATCTTCCTCTAATCTGGAAGACATTTTGTCTCTGAGTCCAGCTGAAATCACAGCAGGCAGGTCCAAAAGGAAATCAGTCACTCCCTGTTCTCTGAAAGTTACTTTTCACTTTGAGTCTTCTGAGTCAAACTCTTGTTCAGTTTGTGGATTCAGCAGCTGGTTGAAGTGGTAGCATTCCAGTATTCCCAGTATTCCCTCCTGTAGCTGTAGCTCAGTGGAAGTGATTTTGGTCTGAAGATGAATCTTCTCGTCTGCCTCTGTCTGTGTGTCTCCCGTCATTGAAGCAGAATAACAACCTCTGTTGTTGGTTCGTCTCAGGTGAGTCACATGAGGGATGGAGTTTCTTCAGAGAAGGAACACACATGATTGGACACACTCTTATTTTTCTCTACTGCGTACTACTAATAGTTAAAGCAGCACAGTATAATCTTTAGTAAGCTGTGTATTTCACAGTATTAGTAACAGTTCTTCCTATCCAGGGGAAGTCTGGGGGGGTGCAGCTGTTGGTGGGTACATGGGTGGACCGTGAGCTACCTCAGTTAATTTGAACATGTAGAAATTATGATTTGGTTCATAAAAATCAATTAGAGTAGTCAAAATAGATCATTGAACACAATGAATTGCTAATATTACTGATATTATTGTTATTACTATCATAATTAAAAATTATTAATACAGATACTATTAAATCGCTAAAAATGGCTGCTAAATCCAAAATGGCCAACGAAGATGTGCACAGGAAAAGCCTCCAAATATGTGATTGTTTAGGAGGAAAAAGAAAAAGTACTACTTCACAACATGGAACAACAACATCTTTACAGAGCCACAGGCAACAACAGCCAATCATAAAGGGAGCCAAACCACAAACACCCGAGAAAATGAACACATCAATAATTGATAAAAAAAAAAACATCCTTAAAGCCAGACCAACTATATGAAGAAAACATGCTGTATCAGTGGTGGGTACAGCCCTAGTTCCAGCTTCGCCAATGGGAAGATTTGCTGCTCTGCATTTGTGTCTTTGGGTTTTGGACTGTTGGTCAGACAAAAAAAGACACTTGAAGAAATTACCTTGGGCTCTGGAATGAAAATAATTGTTTGCAGCCCTAAATTGCACCCATTAAGAGTCCAGTAAAACTTTTATTCATGTTATATAAATAATTTCAGCCTCTAAAGTTTTGAACCTGGACATTCAGTAAGGTGTGTCAAATTAAATATGGCTGTTATTTTAATATGTCTGATATAAGTAAATAAGTATCAGCTGACTAAGTATCAGCAGAAACACAGTATTATAATAATGAGTTGGATGAGGATTGGGGGCCAAACAGGAGCAATTTCCCCATTTTTGGGGCTGACTAACTCCGAAAGACACACTATAAATAGGAGAGAGGACAATAACATCAGATAATAGATTTTTAAATATTCATTATTATTATTATTATTATTCATGTTTAATCCTTTTTGTTACACTGTGTAAAAATCCCTGCGAGCATCTCTGAGTGAGGAAGCAAGAATGCAATAATCACTTGGGTTGTGTGCACGTCACTTCTTCTCCCTCAAGACAGCCGCATCTCCCATGGTAGAGCTTCTTAATCTCAAGACAGTGTCAGTGGCCTTCTGGGAAATCTGCGGGGACGAGCAATGGCAGAATACAGAGCTGACGTCCTGTTGACTCAGCAGAAAACACAATGAACTCCTGGAGAGGAGGAACAGATGGAGGAGTGGGGCAATCATCTGAAGACTGTATGTGTGTGTGTGCGTGTGTGTGTGTGTGTGTGTGTGTTTAAGCGATGCTGATTGGTCACAGGCATTTGCCACACTGTTTACTGCTGCTTTCTAAGAAATAGCATCTCACCTGCTACATCAATAACCAGTAATAACAGAGAGATGTAGAAAGTTAGAGATACACTTCACATACAAAATGGAGGACAGAAAGCAAACGCTCATTTTCTCCCCAGCTTCTATCTCCTGTATCACCAGTGTGTAGGATTTAGTGGCAGCTGTGTGGCTGCATATACTGGTACATCAAAATGAATTCTACAGAATTGAAATATAACAAACATCAGATAACAAACATCAGTAGACTGCGCTGAAATATTTCCATGGAAAATGTACACCCAACACCAATCTGAGCACTTGCATTAACGTTTCCAGCTTTGAATCACAAGTAAAGTGAAACATGACACCTAAGATAGTACACTCACTCTACAATGCAGATATTTCACTCTACAAAAACCAGTAAGATAGTGTTTCCATGGCTACAAGATACAACTATTCCAAAGACAAAGGTGCAGTTACAATATGTGAACATAGTGAGAACAAATCGTATTACTAATAGTTTCCTGATCACATACACACATTAACCCTCATTATAAGGGACTCATACCTGAAAAGGGAAGTATGTGAGTTAAAGATTCCCGAACGCAAACTTACCTCAGATCATGTGTGAGGTGTCCCTTTACGTAGCTCAACAGCTCTATGCTCCCCCTGCTGGAGCCCTTCAGTAACTACTCTTAGGGTGACTTTTTGATATAGGCTACTTACTTAAATTTCTCCACCATATTTCAGATGACTCTCTTTTACTATTTACTCTACTACAGATATGGGTTATAATAGAATAGTGGTTTTGAGATTTTTATTTTTTTCCGTTCCCACACAACGTTCCCCATTTTTACAGCATGGCTCTGATGTTGGTCTCAGCAGTTATTTTCCAATTCAACACAATATCTATCTTTGCTTGTAAAATACACAAGGGAGTACCAACCGGCAGTATTTGAGGAGTTGGGAGTGAGAACATGTTCAAGCATGTTGACACCAATACAGTAAATAAAGTGGCATTTCTATTTTATGCTATATATTCACACACTACTTCTGTGCATTTGGGTGTATACAGCCTCATAACATATATTCATGAGAACTAAATAGGTCAAAAATGGTCGTAGTTGTTTCCAAAGACAGATTTGTGGACAGAGGGAGGAGTTGGTGAAGAATTGATCTGCCAGATGGGAGAAGATGAAGAGAACAGACAGAGAGAGAGAGAGAGAGAGAGAGAGAGAGAGAGAGAGAGAGAGAGAGAGAGAGAGAGAGAGAAAGAGGTGATAATTGTGAGCCTGAGCTCCAGTTTCTATTTTCTATATAAACTGTCTGTCTGAGGCCGCGCCCCAATTTCTCTCCAAACTGGGCTGAAATGCCCTGAAAAGAATAGACTGCTACACTTCAGACAGAAGAACCAAGTACTTGAGGTTTGCACACACACACACACACACACACACACACACACACACACACACACACACGATGCATACTGTTACTCCATGGCCATAACTTTCATAATCACAGCTATAGACCTAATCCCAACACTTCATATGATACAGCCTTTGTTTGTCTTAAATTAACCGAACCAGGAAGATACTTGTGGGGGATTAAAGTGTTAGATGGGTAGTAAATGTATATTAGAGTGTTTAGGGGAGTTGTGTTTTTATGGTAAGGGGATGACTGATAAACATTTGGTCACAGTCATAGGGTCAGATCACAGGACCATTTGTGTGAGAGACCTCAAACCCATCATGTGGAAGTTACATAAGTAATGTAAATAGGACAACAGATGTGTTCCTGTTAAAATGATGTACCGAGGGGTATATAAGGGAGAGCATTCTGGAAGTCAAGAGAGAATACTCATGATGTGGTCTTCTCTCCATGCTGCATGTAATTGCAAGTGTCTTGATTATCACACCGGCTTGAAAGTTCTTCAGAGAACTAGTAACTCTCAATTTTGGGAAGAATTTCCACAACATATTAACTAACCTTGTTACCTATGTTACCTTGTAACCATGTTTAGTGTTGATTTTGTAGCCTACATGCAGATTAAATATCAAGAATCATGTAAACTCTAATTTCTCAAACAAGGTAAGATCATAATCAGAATCCTTAAAAAAACGTAATCTAAAATCTTCGATTCTTTGTTAGGACGTGCAAACTCTGTTTTGCAGTGGACTACAGACTGCAGCGCCTCACAGTTAGCAGTCCATCCCAGAGAGGAGCCGCCTGCAGGCAGAGAGGATTTTAATGGGACAGAGCTGCTTGTCCAAAATTAAAAATACCTCATGATCAAAATATCCATGGAGCGCTTCCACAGACTGTGGCCTTTTCTTTATTTTAGTGTCTGGTTGAAAAAAATAAATCTGTGAAGACTCATGCGTGGTAAGTTTTGGTAATTTACACAGGCACACAGAGAAGCCACATACTTTAAGTCTCAAGTCACATAATTCCAGGTGAAGGTGAAATGAGTCCTTGCAGCTGCTTCTGAGGCGACGAAGTGAAAAGTTCATCACTGAAACACGACAACCGAGTGACCCAATAGACAGAAATCCCTGTACATTTATCATATTGCAATCCACCCAAAAACAGACCTGTAATAAATATTACCTTTGTGAAAAAATGTAACCGTTGACATTGTGTACAGAAGTGTTGATTCAGTGATGCTAGCAGCATGGCTCTGTTGGTCTGTAGGTCCACCACTTTGTCACTTTCCAGACTCTTGCTACAACTGTGGGGTCAGAATTTGTGCGTTGTAACATTTTACATTAAATTAAGTCATTCTGCAGCTCAAAGGCCATAATCCTGTCCATTTCTAGTAGGCCTTTAATATGAAACATCTGCAAGAAGTGTTGAGTTTCATCGACAGTAACTTAACAGCAATAAAAAAGTAGAAGCATCTAGAGATGATAAGTGACTCTGAACAGTGTTTCTGTTAACAAGGTCGAAGTCAAGGCCAATTTAGGTGTTGGCTCGCGATCTGCAGCGATAGTTTTGGCGTCTGTTCTATTTTTTTATTTTTTATTACTTCATTGTTGCAGAAGAGGCGACTCACTGCTTATCCAGGAACACATAATTCATGATGTTATTATAAGGATGAACTCTGTGTGTAATGGATGAGAAAAGAGCAGAGGGGCAGAATCGCTTGATGATCGTTTGCACTTTTTCATCTTGGAAGTGCAATGGCTAATTAGGAAACACCAACACTCGATTGACCAATGGTGTAACTGTGCAAGTCACGAAATGAAACCGCTGTGGTAAGAACTGGCATGCAGGCTCAGGAGCTTTTATTTGAGGCTGTTATTTGAATATAGGCTTTTAGTCAGTTTTATGCTGTTTTTTGGGTACTGAGCATAAGAATCAAATGCTCCAGTCGCACCAAAAAATCTCATCCAGTCACACCAGGGCACGTTAAGTAACAGGTCTGTAAAGCCAAAAATGGTCTGATCCTAACCGTTCACAGTCTGGAGGACTTCCAGCCATAATGTTCTAATAGCAATGTAAAGAGATGGAGAGCAAGATCCGGAAGACGCAATGCAGACACTGTTTTAAATAGTCAGAGCTGCCACAAGTGCTATTTCCAGGCCAAGTGTGGACATATAGAGACTTGATTTCATAAAGTCTGATCTCAAGAATCAGAACTTACAAATCACACTGAAATAACAAGCGTAACCGCAGGCGATGACACAGAATAGCAGAGCGTGACAGGCCTCAGCTATGAGAGGAATGCATCCTGCAACATCTGCAACATCTAACCTTTACGATGAAAATGTCACACCATCAAATGACAACGGCCTGCGAGCTATTTATGGTGCGAAGCTGAAGCCACCTGCATTGTTTCACCCACCCGGGGATGAGCCGCATCTCTGGAGAAGATATTTATATATTCACAAAGAAACACTGACATTAAGGAGAAACTCAAGAAGTGGGTTGAATGTAGTCTCATCTGGCGAGATTCGATCACGTAAAAGCACGATGTCACAGAGAAAGTAACGAGCTCAGTGCTTACAAAATTTTTAATATCTATTTACCTGCTATTAGAGGGATTATGTGAGGAGATGAGCAGAAACAGGAAGTAGTTTTATCATCATTAATCCATGCTCATTTAACAAACCTTTATGAGACTGTGTGCCGCTGATAACTTTGTTTTCGAGCTTACGTCATATAAACATCTTTTGCTGCACAACTCTTTCAACTGGTTACACAATCTATTAAATTGCTCAGTATTGTGGAGAGGTTATTGCATAACAGCAGAATATTAGTGTTTATCAAGCCTGTCACAGAGCTGCAACTGTATAGCGTGTGTGAGATTTACATGTTCCATTTGAAGCTGAACACACATTCAAGACGACAGCTGCACATGCAGGTAAAACCCAAACTACTTTATGGCTGGTATGTTTAGCTGCAGCTGCAGGTGATGTGTCCCGAACAAGAAGGATAGTGACGATATACTGCACATCAAACACAAGCTGCATAATGTGAAAATCTTTTTAAATCTGTTGCCTCCAGATTTCTCGGAAATGTTTCATGATGACTTCATGATGTTTGATGTTTTAACTTAAGTTTAGAGGAACAGACAGGAAAGCAAAGGGCTGTTGTATGTTTTGGTGGATTTGTCAACCTCATGCTAGAGGAAAGGTCAGGGGATTGCCACAGTCATTAGGATAAATTGTGCCAATCCATCCAGTAGGTGTTCAGATATTTCACTGGATTAGTGTAAACTTGCTGGTGGCGCTAGAGGAAAAGTCAGGAATGAGGATTTATCAACTGTGGACCATAAACGCCAGTACAAAATCTTGTGGCAATCCATTTAATATTTGTTAAGATATTTCAGTCTGGACCTAAGTGGTGGACCTACTGACTTCCTTACAGCTAAAACATGCAGGAGTTACAGTATGAAACAGCAAACCACCAAACCTGGGCTACTATGGTGGCACAGCAGACGATCTGGCAGAGAATTAGGAGTTTGCATGTCGTACCTGTGCTTGTGTGGGTTTTCTCCAGGTACTCCAGCTTCTTCCCACAGTACAAATACATGCAGGTTAGGGTGTAACCCACCTCTCACCCAAAGTCAGCAGGGATCGACTCCAGTCCCCAGCGACCCTATAAGCTAATCCAGATAATGGACAATAGAGTGGCAGGTATTTATAATGTCTGATTGGTGGAATGAGGGGCAGGTGTGCTGCAGGTGAACATCACGTGACTGATGGAAACTGGCTGAGGACTACTGCTGTCGGAAGAGAATAACAGTATTTAAAATGGCAGTAATTTGTTAGAACGTCACAGGCGTGGTAAATCAGACATAAAAATGCTGGAATGTAACGTCGCTATGACAATGTGTCATTGAGATGCTGAAGTGTCCTCAGCTCACATTCAGTACCTGAATTCCACATCAACACAACACAGCGTGGTTCTGAGCCTCTGTAAGCTCCCAGGGATCATCAGTCATCTGTCGCCCAACCTGCACACTTCATGCTTCATACAGATTCAACTTTCAGCCCTCAGCCCTTCTCTGTGTGTGTGTGTGTGTGTGTGTTGAGGGAAATACATTTAGCTGAATCCAATACTGCAGATTTATGTCGTGTTAGGGACACTAGATCACAGTAATGCAGCTTGCACACACAAATTGTTCTGGGTCTTTCTTTGCTTTCTCTCCTCTGTTTTTTATTATTTCTTATTTGTCCTCTCAACCTTTCCTCACTCCACCCCACATACTGGTGCAAATACATTTCACTTGATTCTGCTAAATCCTGCTAAATCAGTAATAAAAACAATAAATGATAATGATAAAATTAACTAAAATAAAAAGAAACCTTGAATGGATTGGTCACCAAAACATCAGATTTTAACACCATAGATCGTTGCTTCCAACCGTCAGTCAACGTGTCTTCTTGAGCAGTCGCGATCATTGTGGTTATTGTTGTAACAATGACAGCAAAGGTCCCCGTACCATAGCAAATTGCTTCTTTTAACCCAAACCATGATTTTTCCCTCTATCAAAGTGTTTATTTTTGTACCTAAACCTAACCAAACTGTAAAGGCTCTGGACATTTGGCTTTAAGTAGTTAAAAAACAGAAATGATATAAAAGTTGAGGGTCTCATCCATAAAAATCTGAGTGAAAATGAACATTCATAACTATTAGAAAACCTTAGTTACTAATTACAGCTCATTTACTGTTTAGACCATTTCTCATGACTGTGTAGGCGTGGCAGATAACGTTTTGATTGACACCTCCCTCAGGAGTAGCATGCAAGCTAGCACTGTGCTGTGGATGGGGGTTGTTTTTTAACATTTTATTTCAGATCTGAACTAACCTTACTCGCGCAGTAGACCAGCAACCCCAGCGTCCTGCAAGGTAAAAGGGCTGCTTTTGTCAAAGGAGTTGAGAGGGCAGTTACGAGTGATGCATTTTGACGTGTCATTTTGAAGACCTGTAGTGAAATATGTTCATCCATTGTTTGATTCTACTCAAATGAAAATGCAGCAAAACAAAAAAACAAGCTTTGGCCAACCTGCAGACTACAGACATCTTCATCCTAATTTCATCCTTACCATTTCTCTCCTTTCTCTGTCTCCCAGTTCTCTTATTTACCTCTACTCCATCAATCTCTCCTTAGTCCCCCAATAACCCCCCTCCCTCGCTCTTGGTCTCATTATCTCTCAAACCTTTGATCTTGTTATCTTCTGCTTTACATTTCTTTCTTTCTTTCCATCATCATTCTCGTCTCATTTCCATATGTAATGAGAGCGAAAGAGAAAAGGATGCAGGAGAGGAATTTGCAGTAACCCACACTTTCCAGTGATCAGTAAGAAGTGAGGCTGATATTATTGAGATAAAATAAAAAAAACACTAAAGCTAGACATGTGGCATCGTCTCTCTCCCTCCTGCATTTTAAAGTAATTTAAATCCTGCAATGGAAATGGCAGACTCCGCCACTAACAATGGAAAAAAAAGAGGTAATTACAGAATGCAAATACAGTGAATGGCTAAAATGATTTAATAGTGCATATTTCCATAATCATTTTGACTTAAATTACCACGAACCGCTTAACACACAGTAAAGCCTGTATTTTTAGGCCATGTTTAGACCAGCTTAAGCTCTGCATGCACCAACAGTGCAGTGGGGTGTCAATGCAGAGGAAAAATAATAAAAATGCAGCGTCGTCTGGCTGTGTTGGCCAATCAAATATGTGCAAGCACATATTCCCAGAGGATTACTTTATAATTAAAGGCCGGAGCAACTGTTGCAACAAAACACAAGATGATTCCAGAGTTACAAAATCATGTCTCGAGACACCCTTTATACCCTGTACAGTACGTGGGTGGAAAGATGCAAATAAAATCAAACGTTTGACGGCGCATACAGGCAGTGTTGTACCTGAATGTGCTGAAAGAGCGCTGTTCATTGAATGTGCTCATATTTTTGGTGTGGTCTCAGCAGAGAAAAATAAAGAGAATAGAGGAGTGATTGGCTCAGGGTTTGACCATAAAAGACCACAAAGAAAGAGATGTGGACTAGTTCATTATTTGGGACCGTGAACTTAATTTAAAATTTGAAATTGTAAGCTATTGTAAGGTGAACTAGTTCATTTCAATCTATGTGAACTGACGTTCGGTTGATTTGATTGAACCTCGATCTGATCTCTATGGACACCGGAGATCAAGTCTAGATACAAGCTGAGTCATGGATAATAACTCAACCTGACCTTCCTGGATTATGTTTCAAGCAACACATCTCCACCAATGTATTTCTTTTAAAGAAGAGCTGGTTTTGGTCTGAACGCGCACATAGAGGCCCCTGGATAAGGCACCAACCCGTTTTTCCATGTTGGTAATCCAGCCTTAGATTGTAGGCCCCTTATTAACTTGCTTCACCTCTACTTAACCTGTTACATGATGTCTTTGTGCTCTACAGTAATATGTAACTCTAGCCTTTTGCTGAGGCCTACTTACAGTAATGTTGTGACAATCATAAGCTGGGAATAACAATTATCCAAATGTATATGTCAATATTGCCTGTGATTGTTCATTTATCTTGACCTCCAACATTTCAGCCTCTCATTGTGTTGTATTGACTTGGAATGGAAATCACCTTTCCTGCCTCGTGGTTCAATAGGAAGCTCATATTTCCAAGCTGACCAACGTCAATACGAATGGGTAAATGGTGAACAAAGAAAATGAAAGGAAAAAAGAGGAGGAGTAAATAGTGAACTAGAAGAAGAGACAGACAGCGTGGCGTGTGTTTGTGTGATCCAGTCTAAGTGGAACAGTTGGACAGCATCTGTGTCCTTGACAAGATGTATGTTGCCTCTGCCCCTACGGGACCTGCTGTCCCCGTGTACCTGCAGTACAGTACACACACTCATTAACTGAACAAGAGAACAGACAGACACACACAGAGACACACTTTATTAGAATTGCCTGTTGGGGGGGGTTCATTTTTTCTTAAAGTAAATTTGGTGCAAAACGTCTGTTCTCATTGTTTGGCATTGATTGTGTCTGTATGGTCCATAACAAAAAGATACGTACTAAATTTATCATTTTGAGTTTTCTGTATGTTTGTCCCTTTGTAGAAAAATATGTATTTCTAAGTGACTTTGTCAGTGTTGTGGATCCAGTCTGTGTTTGCTGGATTCAGGGTTGAAAGTCTGTCTGGATCCTTTGCCAGCTGCAGAATTAGAGCAAGAGACAATGCATACAAGTCTGCCAAAGTACCAGTGGGGCTGCGTGACACACTATTAGGCTTTGCATCTCTGCATCCACAGGATTTCTATTTACATTTGGAAACTGGTAGATGGTGACACAAAAATACATCTTGTGTATGAGTAACATGTATTTAATTAAGACTCTTATGTTCTTGTGATTTTAGTCACTTTAGTGGAATTACTCCACTGACTTTTAATCTTAATTAATTTGATTGAAATACCTATTAAACGGATTACCATGACATTTTGTACAGGCATTCATGGTTGAAGCTTGAATCCCAACGACTTTGGTGACGTTTTCTCTAGTGCCACCATGAGATTGCTCTTTATGGTATTGAATGAAATGACTCTTGAACTATTGGATGTATTGCCATACATTTTGACACACATTCATGTTCCCCCGTGGATGAACTGGAGTAACTTTGGTCATCTTCTGACCTTTCACCTGGTGTAATCCGGTCAAAAGTTGAAATATTTGTAATGGCATTCCCATCACTCTCAGTTGTAGCAAATATTACTATGCTAACACATTAAAGTAAAATAGGAGAAGCTTAGCATCAGCATGTTACCATTTTCATAATGTTTTTCATTTCATAGAGTCCACTTCCTTAACATGCGACTACCTACCATCAGGTAACATCAAGTTAAGAGTCGCTTCATCACTGTCATGCTTGCTGTTGTACATTTGGCTCGCTGGGTTGAATTTGTAGCACCGATAAAGTCTGTTGGTGTTTAATGTCTGCCAAAAAAAGGGTTCTGGCACATACAAACAAAGCAAACAAACACTGTGGTCTCTTTCTCTGCTCCATCTGTGCCTGCGTCTCGTCCTTCTCCCTCCTGACTGAAAAGAGACACCACACACTATTTGTCTCTTTAAATATCATTCTCACACATAAACAGCCATGACCGCACATCATAGCCAGTGTTGGCGTCTCAGCGATGTCGTATACTCCATGTGTGGGCTGTGACAAGCTGCTATATCGGAGGTGCCATGTCGGTGTGAGGTTTGGTTAATTTTGTTCCATTGGGAGGATCATATTAGGAAAAATCTCCAAAGGGACATTTTGCCAGATCTCCACCAACCTATATGTAAAGTTTAGGGTTATTCCTTAATCAACAAATTAACATATCTAATAGTAAGTGTTTAAGATTATACAATGAGTGAAAATAGCTGAATTTTAATATGTGTGTTACACAGTACATCCGTAGAGGGCATTTTATTGAGCAATCGTTTTGTTTCAAACCAATAACATGCAAGTTTTAACATTTAAGAAGACATAAAAGTCATTGAGAACCAGACTTTGCATGTGCCTCCTTCATTATTACTGTATATGTGGTGTGCTGTGACAGTCCTGCACTGATCTATACAGTGCGTTCTGCAGAACTTCATGTCCATTAAAGTGTTAGCTGTGCTGCGCTGAACTTTGTGAGTGCCGTCAATGTCTGAAGGTTACTAACTGTATTGTGATTAAATATGGGGAATAATGCGCCCGTGCAAAAAGGCAAAAGGCCCTATCTAGAGCCAGTGTTTGATTTGTCTGTTCTTGGCTACTGTAGAAACATGGTTGTTCAACATGGCGGACACTATGGAAGGTGACCAGTGTGGTCTGTAGATAAAAATGGATCCTATATTCAGGTGATTATACACTACCCTCCTAAATGTCACACACTAGACCTTTAACAGCATTCACATTGTGGTCTGCAGATCAATGATATATGACTTATTATACAACTTAAACTTAAATAACACATTATGGGAATTTTCATTGAAAAGATGTAAATAGTCTCTAGGATATGGAACGTAAAACCTAATTGTCAAAAAACATTGATGCATAGTTAGAGTTTACATTACAAACTTACCTAAAATTAAAAAAACATTGTGGGATGTGCAAAAGTTTGGGCACCAGAAGAGTTCTGCAGATTCCTTTTACAAGGTCTTTAGACCTTCATCAGCTCCTTAGGCCAGAGGCATGCCAACAATTGCTATTAGGAATCATCAGTTGGTGCCAATGTCAAAAGCTTTACAAATACTCTTCAAAGCTTATGTGAATACTCAGTGACCATGGATTCCTCTAAGCAGCTGTGTAAGACTCTGAAAATGAAAGTTATTTATGCCCACTGATGTCCACAATGCAGGAGGATACAAGGACATGGCAAAGCATTGTCAGCTTGCAGTTTCCAAAGTGCTGAAATGTAATTAAGAGATCGCAGTTTAGGGGAACTGTGGAGGTAACGATGAGATCTGGAAGACCAAGAAAACTATTGGAGGGGAACTGCTCGTATGCTGGTTAGAAAGGCAAATCACAACCCCCCATATGAATGCAAAAAGCCTGCAGAAAGAAAACTCAGGAGTTCCACTGTCCAGTGATGCTTGCACAAATAGCAGCTTCATGGAAGAGTCAGTGGAAGAAAACCTCACCTGCGTTCACATCATAAAGTCAAATGTCAGAAGTATCCAACAAAACACCTACAGATGCCTCGTGCGTGCTGTGGACTGAAGAACAGTTTATGTGGCCAACAGAAGCTTCATCATGGCTTATTTACCTGGCCAACAAATGCAACACAGTTTTGAAGTTGATCAGAGTTTGTGTATATGAGTCTGAAACTCGATACTGTAAAGATGTTACTAATAAAGTATTTTGTACAGTCAGTGTGTTTGTGTGTTTGTGTGGGAGCCCAGCTGAGCAGCTCCCAGTGGAATCACTGGTGATGGCATTAGTCATTCACAGAGGGAACCAGCTGCTCTCTGTTAATGTAGTTCTTTGACATTTTGTTAAAAGAAAACAGGCACACACAAACTGACAGGCATATTCGTACAGGATGTACCTGCAAAAATACATGATGAACATAGCACAAAAACGAATAATGTATACAGTCGCAAACCTTAATCCCGAAATTCCACCGGGCATGACTTTATAATGTTGCGTGTCTGCAGCGGTTGGGCTAGGTGATACATGTATTCTCTTATCCCACCAAGAGCATTT
This sequence comes from Dicentrarchus labrax, assembly GCF_905237075.1. NCBI lineage: Eukaryota > Metazoa > Chordata > Actinopteri > Moronidae > Dicentrarchus > Dicentrarchus labrax. Next base: position 32,254,622 of record NW_026136711.1, read on the forward strand.
CTGAAGTGGAACATCAGAGTGTTACCCCCAACATTGTTTACTTGTGTATTTTGGATACAAAATGATAGAAAAATGTGTGTCTTCACTTCAAATCTCCTCTAACCTGCCTCTGACTGACTGACTTCTGGTCTGGTGCCACAACGCTGATATAGCGTGAAATTAGATCCTGAGTCTGCACGCAGAGCGGTGAGATGATTCTGTGATGCGACACGGCACTTCTGGTGGAATTTCGAGCATTGTCTCGAACGGGCTGCAATCAACTCCCACGACCACGGCTGTGCCCGGTGGAATTTGGGGGTAAGGATGCTGACTTTACTCACAACAAACACAATCAGCATGATTACACATTTAAACTAACATCCAGGTAAACTGAATTGTCACTGCAGCACCAAACAGATACATTAAAAATTAAATTAACTTGGATTAGAAAATGAAATATACTGTATACATTATGAACCTGTACCTTATACATTTAAAGCATAAAAAAATAAAAGGTAGTAAATAACGCAGGCTTTAACATAAATAGTAAACTGTGAAGTCATAAATACAAATATTAAATAAAATAAATTAAATACAGAAATTGTACCTGAGTGAATGAAATTAAGTGGTGGTAAAGTTCCAGGAGATAGCAGCTAAACGTTATTCAAATTTGATGAAAGACTCTCACATACAAAAAAAAACAAACACTTTTTTTGCAGCTTGTGCAAATCCCATCAGAATTATTTTTGCTATAAATTTCCCCTGCAAAATTGACTAAATTGTGTGACTTAAATAAATCCAGCAGAATACATAATTAAATACGGTACGGAGAGTGACACACGGACTATATGCCTGGTACGATTTGATAAATACACCATGATTGGGGCAGAATGTGTCATATCCAGGCCTTAAAAACGAATACAAAAATCTCAAAGGACCTAGCGACGAGGTTGAATACAATCTTCCAAGCGTGTAGGAGAAACTAAGGTACCTGGGAAACTCCTGAAAACGCAAAAGGCACCATCTAGACCCAGTGTTCGGTTCTCCGTTCTGGGCTGATGATGAACCATGACGGACTCCATGGAAGGTGACCCACAGCGTCAGTAGATAAAAACAGCTCATTCTAAGGGAACAAAAACAAAACAATTCTTATTTTTAGGTTATTATACACTAATGCAACATACCCATGAATATTATGTTTACATCATGTTATGTGTGTGTCAACTAAACACCTTTTTTCCATTACAAGAAATTGCCGAGATCTCTCCTGGATCTTCCCATAATCTTGAGTTTAAAGAGCCTGTAAGGCTTTGGTTCTAGGTTCTGCCTTGTGTTTCCACTTTATGGATATGTCATTGAAATGGCGACACCACTTCCAGGACATTTTTATTCGTCCCACTCTTTCTCTGCTCTGTGCAGTCAAACCCGCCTGCAGCTTGATTCTGCTCTGAATCAGAAGACCAGGACGTGTAGCACAAAAGTCTTGTGGAGAACAGACTGCAAGATGCAACGCAGTCATTTATTAGGCAATTTTTTTTTCTAGAAGAGAAAATAAAATATAGCAATGTAGCGTATAGTGGCACTGCTTCAGTACTTAGTGGGTGGTGGGGGGGGACTTTAAAATTACTGAGGATGCACAACCCACACAACAGTTCAAAGGCCAAATATAACAATTTCGGTTAAGGTACTCAGTGGAAACAAAATCAAAACCTGTGACAATGGATACAAATTATGTTACAGGTTGTTTCTAAGTTCCCATAGTGGAAAAGGCTTAATAATAATTGTATAAAGTAACTTTGTATGTTGAAAAGTGACTCCTGGCAACCTTTGTTGGGTCTGTTCCTTTGATTAAAGCTAAAGAACAATGCACTTGCTGCTTCTGCTCACATGAAAACCTGAAACAATTAATCAATGTGAAATTCTGAACGCTGATCTCAGTGTATCATTAATTAAAATTAATATATTAATATAGTGAGTCACCTGCTTTACTTATTCAGGTTGTAAACCCAACGGGAGAGGTAAGCAGATGGTTCAAGTCCTGTGTTGTGATTTTCCAACATGGAGCAGCATATTTTACTGGTCTAAATTTGTTTTCTGTTTTCTCCCCACCAGCTGCCACTGGCTCCTCCATTTTCACACTGAAACTGATGCTCTTTAGGAGCATGTCAGTCAGTTTGTTTTTGTGATTTACCTCCTGCTATCTACTGTAACATTCCCATAGAAAATCTTTCACTTTTAAAGTGTGCCATCTAGCGGTGTAGTTGCAGATTGTTACTCCCTCGCTTCACCTTCCTTGTCCAAGTGCGAGGGAGAAACTACGTTGGCTACAACACGCGCACAAAACTCAAATGGCCCTTTCTAGAGCCGGTGTTACTGTAGAAACATGGAGGTTCAACATGGTGGCCTCTTTGGAAGTCATCTGTAGATAAAAACAGCTGATCTAATGTAACAAAATCAATTTATACTTCCAGGTAATTTTACACTAATCAAAACATATCTGAATAATTAATATCATATTCTATTTCTGCCAAGAGATCCTCACACTGGACCTTTAGGTTAAGTTCTGTTGTGTTTCACTCACTTTCCCTCTTCCAACTAGTTTCCTCCCTTTTTACTCTTCATCCCTCTTTTTCTCCTTTCCCTTCCCCCTAAACACATACCCACAGTCACATGGCCAGCAAAAATCATTATTTACATGGTCTATAACACACACACACCCACACGCACACTCAGGGCGAGTGATAAAGCAGATGAAAGGCTGGAATGAGGAATTGAACCGGCACTCTCCTGGGACTTTCCCAACATGTGATTGGGATTCAGTCTGCAGCACAGAGACCAGGCCCATTAGCTAACATGTTCCAATACACTCTCTCTCTCTCTGTGTCACACACACACACACACACACACACACACACACACACACACACACACACACACACATGCTTTCCTCTCAGAGTTGTCTTTTTGTTGGATTCAGAGTGAAAACTACTAGCCACTGCTATTGAGGTTCAGCAACACATATAGAAAAACCTGAGGGGAATATGAATATGTGCACCAAATGTCACTGCAATATCAGGAAATATCATCCCCAATCAACCCGACCTATAACAAATCAAATACGGAATCAATACAATAATTACACACTTCTAAACAATCCCAGCCCTTCTTTCTCCCATTACGTAAAACCGCCTCCCTCCACCCAACTGATAAACAACTGATTTACACTCCTACTGCTGCTATGTCCTGCCTCAATCACACTGAGGACGACCTGTTTTATTAGCACTTAAATTACTCATCTCATGTTTTAGTGAGATTAAACACCTTGCTCTTCATTGTTATTAGTGATGAGAGAAAATAAGAATGGAGAGAGTGACTGGAGAAGGATGGGGAGGAGAGAGATGAAAAATGGTGAGGGAAGGAGGAAGACAGGAGGTCTGCGGGAGGAGAAAAAGAGAGCTTGGTTGGATATCAATGATACTGCATGGGGGACGGAAGGAGGAGAGGAGGAAGTAAGGATGTAGTAAAATCAGGAGGGGAGGAGGTTAGAGGTTTTAGGTAGAGGGGTGAGATACAGAGCCACATGGGAAGCAACGCCTCATCCTCAAAGACAAATCAATGTCACCTCTATATTTGCACGCCCACCGAGACACACACACACACCCACCCACCCACACACACACACACACACACACACACACACACACACACACACACACACACACAGACAAACAGCTGCACATATCACGTGCTGGTGCAAAGCTGCTCACCTCCCATGGTTCAACACTCCATCAGACACAAACACACACAGAGGGACACACACACAACATACAGTTTCTCAATAGCTCGTCACATTCTCTCTGTTTTCTTTGCTCTCATTGCTCTGTGTGTGTGTGTGTGTGTGTGTGTGTGTGTGTGTGTGTGTTAATGCTTGCTTGTGATTATATAATAGTGCACGTGGAGATGTTCCTGCTTCCGGTGTGCATTTGCGTATATACAAATATCTAAGTCTGTATGTTCTGTTTTCTTTTATGTTTTCAGTCCAATTCTATCCTTAAAAATGCATTTAAAGGACCAGTGTGTCAGATTTAGTGGCATCTAGTGGTGTATATTTGAGATTACAACCCCCTCGCCTCCCGTTACAAGCCACGAAACTCACGAAAAAACGTGAAATGACCCTATCTAGAGCCAGGGTTTGGTTTGTGCATTCTAAGGTAGCAAAAACACTTCTTACATTCAGGTGATTATACACTAATGAAAGCATACCTATGAATATTGTATTCCATTTCTGCCAAAATCCACATTTTTAAAATTTATTTCATAAAAACAAAAACCAATTAGCACTGGGCTTTCTGATGTAATGGAGGAGAGATTTGTGTTTTCACCTTGTGTGTGTGTGTGTGTGTGTGTGTGTGTGTGTGTGTGTGTGTCTAGATAGATTTGTCCAGCTTACTATGACACACACACACACACACACACACACACACACACACACAGCACAGGGCTACCTGGTGATCCATCATGACATGGTTATATAACACTTTTATCTGTCCCCTCCCTATGTCCGCACATGAACACACACATGCAGAAAATCATGGTGTCACATAAAGATGAGCATAAAAGTAAAGATAGCTCTCTTTGTCTCACTCACATGCATTCTTGTTATCACATACACACACTCACTGTGGTAGCTCAGTAGAGGTCTTTACCTCTGACTGCTCAGCCTTCTGTCTCTTCCTGGATGGACCCCAGAGACACAGCAAGACTGACAGACTGACGTCACAGTGAGAGTGTGTGTGTGTTAGATAGCATGACTGAGAAGCACCAGATTCCCTTCTAATACATGATCCGGACAGCATGCTCCATTCTCTGCTTTTCAGAAAAATATTAGGTAAAGTTTCAAGATTATGAAGAATACTGAAAGATGTGTGTCTGCAATAGTTGTGGACATAGATGCTTCCTGTGAAGCTGATCGGGCTCCACAGAAACTCGGGCTTCACATAAGTCGCTTGTTTTAAGTCGATCCCTATTCAGGGGAACTCCATTTTCCACAGTTATTTCTTTTCGGGGTCACTGGGGCGGATCAGGATTAGATATTGAATAATGCTGTGGGAGAAAGGCAGAGAAACACTAGTGCATCACAGTGCAGACATTACACTCAAACTAACAGTTGTGAGGGCGCCAAAGCCGAGCCACCAGACCACCAGGGACTGATAGCAATGGGGCAGAAAAGTAAATTAAACAATGATCACCCTGTCTCAAAATGTACTTGTTAAACCAATGCTTGGAATATTTATATAAGCAGCGATATTTTCATGTTGTTACATTTGTGTAATGCTCATAGGCGCAGAAAAAAGGTTAAATGGTACTTGGTTGACATTAAAAAATTGTTCTTGAAATTCCCCTAAATGTGTTAAACCCCCTTGCAAAATGCCCTTGGAGCTCTAACAACTGTCTAAAATGTCAAATAGTCACATATGTTGTTTACCTCGTCTTTTGTACATTTCAGTTCTGCACATTAAAAGTTACAGTACAGGATGCTCACCGTAAAGACTCCTTATTAGTGCTGCAGAAATAATACTGATGTAGACATACCTTGTCGATTCTTGACTTCATCAATGCTCACTGGCTTAATCTGGGAAGGTCCATTACTCCCGAACAAGCAGGTGATTCGGAGGAGAATTAGTTGTGGCTGAGAGGTCAAGACAATGGACTAGAAATCCATTGGGGGTAGAGGCTTCTGCCAACAACTGAGGACTCAACTTTAACACATTCTTCCCTTCATTCATGTGCTAGAAGGTTAGGTAGAATATGTAAGCCCAATCTATAATGTTACAGAAATGTGATTTGACTGCATCGATTTGTTATTTTGTTCTGGGAAAGCAGCAGTGATCCTGTCAGTCAGTGTGAGTGAGCGAGTGTAGCTGCCAGGCTCTGACCTGAGTGCTGGTCTGGACTTGACTCCAGTCAATGTTGAAAACTGGGTGTTCTAGTGTTTTTCAGATCTCTGTCACGTCGGGACAATCAAAAACGGGTCAATCAGAGACAAACCGGGATGTCGGTCATTGGAAGCTAACCTAAAGTTATGAAGGATGTGGAAGTAATAATGTACCTATTTGTCGTGTTGCATATCGGAAGGAATGAACAAGTTCACGGATTAATGTCTATGGTCATAGGCTAGGGTAAGCGTAGCCTTCCTAAAATTATCACAGAAAAAAATGACCACATTGATATCCAACCTAGGCTAGTTAGGCTGTCACTGTCCACAGAACAGTGGGGAAGCGTCTCTGTGACACGTCGCATGCACATCTTTCCCGTTTTTTTGTGGCCTTGGCTGTTTTATGCTTTCTCTCTCTTTTAAGTTCCATATTTGATCTGCTGCTGATGTGTTTTTACTCTTAAACTGTTGTCATCTGGATAGACTAATGGGACAATAGACAATGTGCAGCATTTTTCAGGTGGCCTCTGAGTAAACTTAGCCTTAACCCACCCTGGTCCGGTCAGCACCTACTGTATCTAACATTATGGGCCTGCTATATACTTGTTGTGGAAAAAGCTATAAATATTATCATTTTCAACTAGCTATGAATTATGTTTCATTCATACGTCTGACTGTGATCCTCTGTGAGCTCTGGATAAATATAAATGATTATTATGTGTGATTATACAAAATTTGATTGTAACTTAGAGTAAGGTTCATGATTTTTAGCACAATCACCATAATAATATAGTCATAATATTTTACCTTCCCCATATCCGCCGCCTTTATCTATAGTCAACAATATGAATCTTCGTCCATTTGTTTAGTAAAGAAATATCAATATATTATAGCTTCTCCTCCAGACAATGGACAGTAATTATGTGAACAAGTGAGTGAATCCAGCGTCTGAATGATCAGCTGCTGTGCAGTGGCGGGAAGAGATATCTGTGGTAATGCCAACGCTAGGTGAGCAGGATACAGCGGAGAGAGAGCGCGTCTGTTCAAACAGAGTTTGGGAATGAAAACCATCCAGCTGAGTGTGTTTGTGTATGTGTGAGAGAAATATGTCCAAACAGAAAGGAGATGAAGAAAACGAGAAAGAGAATATAAGAGGAACACTTTCGACGTGGTCTGCTCTACTTATAAAAGTTTCAATACTAATACCCAGCCAGGCTGGATTACATAGATAGATAGATAGATAGATAGATAGATAGATAGATACTTTATTTATTCTGAGGGAAATTCAAGTATCCAGTAGCATACGAAACATAAATATATTAAACATACATTAAACCTATATTAAAATGAAATTAAAAATTAAAATAAAATTAATTTATAACACAGTAGCCACAGTAAACAGTGCAAAACAGTAAACAGTGCAAATGGAAGTAAACAGTACAGCTGGAGGTATAAATTGTCCTATTGTCTATTGTCCTCCCTGCCTTGACTAGGAGCTGCTGTACAGTCTGATGGCCAGGGGGACGAAAGAGTTTTTAAGTCTTTTGGTGGAGCTGGACTGGGATTATGATGGAATAACACACATTCAGTTGCATAATCTCAGTGGACTACATGGCTGTGTGTGTGTGTGTGTGTGTGTGTGTGTGTGTGTGTGTGTGTGAGCTTAGAGTTGGAGTGATTTCAAAAATAACTGATTTGAACACTGATGAGACCCCTCCACATTATTTTCATCTCTCCTCATCTGTCTAACTATTTCCATTTTATTCCATCAGTTTTTGTCTTACAGGATGTCACTTTAAATATGTGCCGTTAGGCAATGGCCTCATGTCCTCAGTCTGTTCCTTAATTATTTCTTTTCCCCTTCCATTCACTCTCTCTTCCTCTCTGGGTGGTCTTGTCATCTCACATCAGTGTCAGCTGATCCTGACGTTGCTACTGCGACTTGCAGTTGCCCTGGCAACACCCCGGTTTGGGCGGGCAGGCAGCCAAGCAGGCAGGCAGCATAGACGTGACCTTTTTGCCCTATCCTGATCACACTGTCCAGGTCAAGGTTTGGTCGGGCTGAATTTTATGTCTTGATTTAAGTGGCTCATGGTGTATAAATTGACTTTGCTTGTGACCTTTTAATTAAAGCGCTCTATGGGATGAGCAGTTATGTGAAAAAATGTGACCGGTGTTGTGGTAGAAAGACAGACAGGTGATCTAGTGCAATCCTTCAAGCTCTTATTTGGTCTTTTAGGCGGGTGCACAAGGGGATTTTACACATTAATGTTTGCAGGTCCTGGGAAGTACTAGTGCATATGTGAAAAAGTTGTATAAAGTCTTTTGTTGCTTGAAATCTGAAAAAACTACCTCAAGTGATGTCACTTGAGTCGGCGTTGATTGGGTCTGAAGACTAGAAAAGCCAAGGCTCAAGGCTTCAAAACTGTACTCCACAAACCAATGGGTGGTGTCACAAGAGGATAAAACACTAACCTTACTGGTTTATGCAAATATGGCTTTAAGGAAGCAATTTGATTGGCTATATGGAAACAAGTTATGTATTGAGGAAAGAGAGAGATAGGCAGAGGTAGGATGGAGAACTAATGCTATTCCATGTACGAAGATAGGATCAAAAAGTTCAAAATACAAATTTCTCCCTTCTGGTTTCAAATTTTTCTTAAAAGGAGTACATAGGATGTGTCATTTACAGAGCAGATGTATATGCTGTAGTAGAATAAAAATGCAACAATCAACAAATCAAGCTCAGACAAGTTAAGACATGGAAGAGTGTGACGGTAGGAACAAAGGTTAACAGACAGGAAATCAGATTCAGACAGTAAATGGGGGGGACAGTAGCATGGCTGTCATGTTGACAAAAAAAAAAACGCCAGTAAAAACAAGCAGACAGCTGATGATAGCAGCAGGAAGACAAATGGAAATGCAAAAAAGAGGTGCGATAGGCTGACAGAGGAGCAGATGGAGGGAAAAGGCAGGGAGGCAGAGACAGGCAGTGACACGAAAAAGGCGGAGACAGAGACTGAGGCAGGTACTTGTAGTAAAAGGTCAATGCTCCTGTGATAAGGTGTGCTTGGACAGCATGCTCACAGCAAGCGGCCGAACGCTTGTCAACACGATACCAGTGCACTTCACTGGCCACAGTAAGCTCGGCAGAGCACACAAGGACGGAAGCATCGCAGTGTAAAGAGCCTTTTTATAAAGCATCACTTGGTTGCTGACTGAAAGTGACACAAACGTATACGGTCCAGAAATAAGACAACCACCATATGAAAAGACCAGTGAGAAAAAATCTTTATGGTCCAAGACAAAAAAACAGTATATCTGCAAAGGGTTGATAAGGTTGTTTGTCGCCAATTACAAGATTCATTTCTGATTTTTTTTTAGCCTGCATTTCGTGAATGGACAAAAAGTGAACACCAACTGAAGTCGAGAGAGAAGGGAGGACAGTGGTTCATGTTAGTAAATGACACAAGATGCTTCAGTGGGAAAGCATTGAATGTCATAGCTTATACAGAAGCAAAAATAAATAAAATACTGAGAAAGCAGGATTATGGTTGTAATATTTAGCTAGCGGAGGTTGAAGACAGAGACACTTTTTACATAAAATATCTTCTCATCCAGAGCAAGTGAGTCACTAACCAAAAAAAATGCTTCCATCTATATTTAAAATGAAGTTAATTAAAGGTGCAGTGAGTAGGATTTAGTGGCATCTACTGGTTCAGACTGCAACTCCCTCACTTCACCCTTCCCTTCCAAGCATGAAGGAGAAACTATAGTGACAGCGTGAATGGTCCTATCTGGAGACAGCGTTTGATTTGTCTGTTCAGGGCTACTGTAGAAACATGGCCGTTAAACATTTCGGACTGGAAGGTGACCCACAGCATCTGTAGATAAAAACAGCTCATTGTAAGGTAACAAAGCCCCAATAATTCTTATTTTCAGGTGATTATACACTAATGAAAACATACCTGTGAATATTATAGTCCATTTCTGCCAGCAGATCCTCCTGAATTATACACACACATTATCATCATTAAGGAGCTGGTCTGGTTTCAGTGCATCAAGTAAATTCTGATACACTTCATAGAACATCTTTAGCCACTCTATGGATGGCAGAGTTGGTTGGTCAACCTCTGTGACCAAAATATCTCAACCCTTATTGGATGCATTGCCTTAAAATTTTGTATAGACGGTCTTGGTCTCCAGAGGATGAACCGTACTGACGTTGGTGATCCTCTGACCTTTCCTCTAGTGCCACCATAAGACAAAAAATGGTTGATTGCCATGGAATTTGGCACCTGCATGTAATACCCGTTTAGTTGATGAATTGTCCCATAACTTAATTTTCATGTAGCGCCATGATCAGGTTAAAAAGTTATTCGTTCGGGACTAAATACCTGCAAAACTAAGCACAAATTGTCTTGTTTAGTGCTAATTGGCAAATGTTAGCATCCTAACGCACTAATCCAAGATGATGAACATGGAGATTAAAGATTATACCTGGTCAGCATCAGCATGTTATTTTATGGTGAGCATGTTAGCATGCTGGCATTAGTATTTAGCTCAAAGCTTTACTGTGCCTAAGTACAGCACCGTTGATTATGCATCCCTTTTTCTCTATCCTTCCCTCTCCGCTTCACAGAAAACAAGACAAAGATCAGAGAGTGCACGATATGGAGACAAAGACAGGCAGAGACACGGAGAGGAAGAACAGAAGAGGTAAGAAAGAGGGAGGAACTAAAGACAGTTCAGAGAAATGGACAAAGTCAGATGGAAAAATTATTCTACAGGACGAGTCATCAACTGGTCGATAGCGATCAATCTTTCCAAATCGAGTGCAGTTAGTTTTTGTTGCTCTTCTTTCACATTAAAAGCTCTACTGGTGAATCACATGGAGGTTGTTATTGTGAAGCAACAATATGAGATGTGATGTATTTCCCTGAGGTAGGTGCCAGGCACTGACGTCCACTATTGGGTAAGTGTACACAGCAAGATATGAAGATTTTCAGGCTTATTTTTTACATTTTAAATATCACAGGGAGGAAGGTAAAAAAAAGAAACCACCGTGAGCTATTGAGGAAAATCCAAATTCCCGTCATTTGTTTGGAAATGTTTTCATGTTTGTGTCTTTTCTAAAACATAAACCTTTCATGAGCCAAGAAAGAAAAGCCATTTTCATCTTGATGACAATTCATTTTTCAACCATTCCAATGTGTTTTTGAAATTGTTTATTTTACTTAAAGGGTAATTCAGATGTGTGAATGTGTTCAAACTCCAAAGTTTTAGTAACACAAAGAAAGGAACTGATCGAGGCAGCATTGCACCAGCAACTCCCACGTTCTGCAAAATTAAAATTACGTTTTTTGTCAATTGAGTGTGGTGGCTTTTAACAAAGCAACATAGTGTCTTGTTAAATAACAAGGATCTTAGTTCTTAACCAAAAATGGTTTATCTCTATGGGGAGCCTTTCCATAATGTTGGCAGACACTTAAAATAACAATCTGAGCCTGTCAGTGCCAAAAACAAACAATTAAAGCAGCCAGTGCAAACCATTTCATGGCTCACGGCTGACTTAATCTACTGAACCAGTTTCAAACATTTTGTATATACTAGTTATTTAGACCCCCAAATATGTAAAAATAAATAAATAACTAATAGCCGAACTTCAAAGTAAAACTTACTTGTACTTATGTTTTCATACTTAAATTTCATTGTATCTCAAAAGGAAATATTGCACTTTTTACTCCTTTACCTGTATTTGACAGCTATAGTTATTACTTTGCAAATGATAATTCTACATCTGAAACCTATGACCACAATATAAAAAGCTTTATATTTTTTAGAAATGTAACTATCCAAATGTATGTGAATTGTTTAAAGATCCCCTCCACGTTCCCTAAAATGTCAGTCCTTGACTTCACTGCAAGGTTTGTCACTAGAAAGGTGTTTTTCCCTCTCCTGAAGGCGCAGATGTCTCCACACTTTCCCTAAAATCTGAGATTCAAACGAACCCCAGGCAAGCTAGATATAATATTTGAAAGCCAATTGCTTTCCTAGCAAAGCGTGCAGTTTTTGGATGCAACTCAGACCCTGGAGCTTCTTTCCACTATCTTTATGTAATAACAATGTGAACACAATGTAACATTGTAGCAGGTATTACATGTTTCACAACCGCTAACTCTGTGTCAGCCACTGCCAGTTACAAGTTAATAAGTTAACAAACGACATAAACAAATAACAGATGCATTGCACTTAGCATTCCTGTACATCTGCTCGTCTCCGGTTGTGTTGCATATCAGACGCCTCAACTGAGTCTGGGTCGGACTGAGGTTCAAACATGCCGGCTCTGGCTGTGTGTTCAGCTGTGTAGGCTGGTTTTGGGACTTTTTTATATAAATTCTTTTTACTGTTCTTTAGTTTCACCTTGATAAAACGAAGCCGTACTCATATCTGTGGTTAAATATTCTGCATCAAAGTAATATAATGAAAAGCATCGTTCAACATTTGAACACCTGTCTTTCCCTTTGATTAATGTATTTCTGATGATCTTTGCTTGGAGGACATTGATGACCACCAATATCGAGATACTCAAGGAGATGAAAAGAGAGAGAGAGAGAGAGAGAGAGAGAGACATTGTTAACTTATCCTGCCCTGCATTGCCTCCGCTCTTCCCCAAGCCACACCCATATTCCCACATCCATGTTTTGATTGGTCGGGCTGCCAGCAACAGTCTGCTCTCCATCCCCTCTGTTCCCCCACTCCTCCCACACCCCTCTCACCCTCTCTCGTTCTCCATGCAGCTAGTCAGTGAATGAGTCCAGTCAGACACAAGCTGTTAAACAGCACAGCCCCTCTCTTGCTCTCTCTCTCTTTCTCTCTCATTATCTCTCTCTCTCTCTGTCCTTTCCCGTCTCAGGAGCAGACAGTCAGTGGAGCATCGGCACGGCAACGGAGCGACACAGGACTGACGGAGAGAGAAGAAGCAAATCTCGCTCACAGCAACACAACATTAAGAACATTTACAGCAGAACAGTGACTGCAGTACAGTTCAAATCAAAGCGGAAGCAACAGATTGCCCCCCAGTTGTTGCAGCAACTGATGCTCTCCCGACTGATCTGGGCTTGGAAACAAAGCAGATTTGCAACAGCTCCTGCAGCTGATGTCTCCTGGGTTTTGAAAGTCAGTTTATCTGTGTGAAAGAAATGTTTTTTGCTCTGTCAAAGCACGAGGAAATGACAGCGCCGTGCAACGGAAACGAAAAGCTTTAATTCGGTCGGAAAGCAACACGTTTCAAGCTGGGCGTCAACATCACCTCTACCACCAGCGTCTCCTCCCGGATCAGAAGAAGACCAAGCATCCGAGCTATGAATGCACAAGCAGGAGGAGGATGTTAGATTGACATGCAGAGTTCAGGGAGTTTTGCTGTGAAACAGAGTAAGGTCAGCTTTTATCAGTGTGAAGAAGCAGGTAAGACTCAAAACCGAACAACAATAAGTCCATCAGACTATCACCTGGACTTCTGAGGACAAAAAGGGATGAAGAGGAGTGCGTACACCAGCATCTGCCTAAGAACGGAAGCAAAGCACGAATCCAAAAACTAGAGCAGAAATGACAGTAGGGGAGAGCTTCCACTCCGCTACGCACAACCACAGATAGATGATCAGTTAAGAAAAAAGCATCAGCCAAGATATCATTTATCAGAGCACTTAACCTCATCAAAAGTGAGCAACCAACAGAGATATCTGAGTTCACAAGGATGATTTTGCACCGCTGGAGCTTGCATGTTGTCTAACATTCAGAGAGACAGCAGCAACAGCAAAATCTTCCTTTGACGTCAACTTCTGCTGCCACTTACTGCAAGTACGTTTTTGCACCGATTATATTCGGTGTGAGCACCTTGGGGTTCTTGCTTGACTCTTCTTTTCGGGGTGAGGTGGATCTGCCGTGGGGGGCAGCTGACAGCCATCCAAGACGCCGCGAGCCGTACTCCGCGTGAAGAATGCCCAGCCGCGCTTGGCCAAGCCGGCCGACCCGGGCCCGACGGCGGGCCTCTACATGGAAAGATCGCAGAGCCGCATCAGCCTGTCGGCGTCCTTCGAGGCCCTCGCCATCTACTTCCCCTGCATGAACTCCTTTGATGAGGACGATGGGGGTGAGTGGGAATGACACACAGACACAGACATACAACCACAAAAATGAATGATTGAGTCATACATAAAACATAGGACACAGGGGACATAGTATGTGTCACCTGTCTGCTGGAAAACTGACGTTTCCACACGTCCGGCAGTGTGTTATGTTAATCTGTCAGGGATCAGAGAACATCTCATTCAGAAAGTCATCTTCAACATGTGCGTGTCCTGCTAAAACCATGTATATTTTTATTACTTATATTATGAATTGTTAAGATGTGTGTATATTAGATCCAATGTGATCCAGTGGTTTGACTTAGCTCAAGACACGCTGTTATAGTCTGTATATTGTGCACGATATGGGTAAAAAATTATACTTGAATGAATTTTCAGCGGTTAAAAGTTATTCATCAAGCAAATACCAAAAATTCTCTTGTGAAGATGTTTCGTATTTGGACTGTTTGGACACAACAAACAATCTTAAGATGATTGCTATTTTTCACTGTTTTGTCATTTTATAAAAAATATAAATCTATTTGAAAATACAGTATACATATTAAATGAAAGTGAATATATTTGCTAGGTGCAGCCCTGCTAACACTGACAGTACAGATTTGACTGGGAGCCGATGGTTGAATCGTAGATGTCCACTTAGCCAATAATGTTGGCATTTAACCAGATTAAACACATCCAGTTTATAGTGTCTGTGCATGCTGTCACACCAAACTTTTTTTTTTATCCTCCGAAATGTCACTTGAAAGCTCATTGAATAACAAACGCTCTATAAAAAGCCAGTCTTAATTTGATGCCAGTGCTCATTTCACATACGCAACCTGTAGAGTTTATGATGTCAGTGGGATGAGACATGAAAAAAACAATGTGTCTTCTGAGACATATTTGCCTGAGTAGACTCCAGTGGAGGAAGAAGTACTTAGATCCTTTATTTAAGTAAAACTAATATTGCCACAGTATAAAAAAAAGTCCTGCATTTTAAATTGTACTTGTAAAAAATTAAGTATTACCAGTAAAATGTACTTAAAGTATCAGAAGTGAAAGTACTCACATAAAAAATGGCCCCTTTCAGTGGGTGAAAATATGTAGCCGTCAAGATGATCTGTTTTTATTCTACACGTTAAGACAAGTTACAAGTTATCATTGTGTGCAACAAGATAGAAAATAATTATTTTGGGACTTCAGGGGCTCTCCTGTTAGTTTTGTTGCCGGGCAATTTACTGCTTTATCATTCTTATAAGTACATGATGACCTCCTGGAAATCCCAGCAGAGCTTTGCACTCACACCTGAGTCGAATCAGCCTAACTGAAAACAGCTGTGAGGGTCTTTGGGGCCTTTAATCTGTAACGACGCATCATATTCTATAAAATGATTGTGTGTTTTGTATGTAAAATCAAAGTAACTATAGCTGTTCCATAGATGTAGTGAAGGAAAAAGGATAATATTTCCCTGTGAAATGTAGTGTAGAAGTATTAAAGTGGCATGAATTGGATATACAAGTAACTCAAAATTGTACTTAAGTACAGTACTGAAGTAAATGTACTTAGTTACATTCCATCACTTACAGACTCTATTGTCTGTATTTAGCTTTGGCTTATTAAAAACAGCACAGTTTTGATCCTATTTCCTTAAAGAATTAGATCATCTCATCCTAAAATATAGTACAATTAGACTAAGATTGATGTGTTTTTGATGTTTGTTGTGTATGTGTGTGCACGCACGCAAGTGTGTGTGTGTGTGTGAGTGTGTGAGTGTGTGAGTGTGTGTGTGTGTGTGTGTGTGAGTGTGTGTGAGAGAGAGAGAGAGCCTGTGCACACCTGTGTGGTTATGTCAGGTTTTCTATGATGAGATTGTCAGCAGGATCAAGTATTTCCCCAAATTGGATGCATGAGATGATGTAATTCATTTTGCTCTCCACTGGTATTATTCCTACATTACATCTACTCCTGATTTCCTGTCATACTAATCCAATCTTTTCTGAAAACTGTAGTACTGGATTGTCTTTCCCATACAAATTGAAG
Organism: Dicentrarchus labrax; assembly: GCF_905237075.1. NCBI lineage: Eukaryota > Metazoa > Chordata > Actinopteri > Moronidae > Dicentrarchus > Dicentrarchus labrax. The sequence continues at coordinate 32,270,702 of NW_026136711.1, forward strand.
TGAAGGTTACGAGGATGTATATAAGAGTATCTCTGGAAAAATAACAGGTTTTGATAAGGTTGTGTGTTTTCAGGTTTAAACTGTTGTATGTGTAAGCTAGTGTTAAGTAGGTCATAGGGTTGCTCAACGTGTAGAAATAACACAAACTGCTAGATAACAATAAAATAATTAGAATTCAAACATTTAATAGATGGTTTATAACACACTATAATGCAGTTGGACATTTTAAGTAGGTTTGTATCGAGACTTTTTAAAGTGTTGCTAAACCTGCAACACACAACACATTTCTGCAACTTTTTTCACATTAAGCCACACAGTGACAACAGATGGCTGTAGCTAGCTCACATATTAAAAGCAATAACCACGGACAGTACATATAGTGGACGGAGCTTCCCGGTCTGTGAAGTGAAGCCTATGCGAAGTGTCTTAAACATGCATTCTATGTAGAGGCCAGCAGGAGGCAGTATGGAGTCTTGTGAAGACTACTACTACTGCGCACTTCATTTATTATCTCTTTAAACAGTTTCAAAATAACTTTATAGTCTGAATTGCTGGTTTCAGTCTACTTCCATACAGCATGATTTTCATTTAGTAAATTACGGTCCCATTTAGAGTAACACAGGCGATAAAGCAGGGTATGCTTTACGGCGAGGCTACCTTGTGATTGACAGCTCATTCTAAGTGAGTCTGTCCAACGTGCTGCACAAAACTCAGATTAAACAGTCAAACTACGCAGTGCTGGTCAAATATGCGTAATATTGCTCTGCTTATTCCTCTCTCAAATCTTTTCAGAAACATATTTTAGTGTACTTGAATACGACAACGTGTGTGACGAGGTGAGCTGCCATTGTTTTCTGCTACAGAGTTGAAATTAAGCGCAGCCCAACTCACAGTACTACACTGCCGCTCGCTCTGAAAAACTGCCATGACAACGGCCATGATGCCAAACTCAAGTCTTCAAAACTGTACTCCACAAACCAATGGGTGAGGTCACAATAGGTAAACACTTTGCAATAACTCTAACCTTCTTATGACCCCAGAACCCAATGGGCCCCAACAGCAGGTTCACTGCATGTCATCTGACTCTTGTCTGGTTTAATAATTGCAGTTTTTAAGGGTTTTTAATTAAACCAGACAAATCTGCTGTTTCATTTGCTCTGTGTCTTACATTTGCAAATTAGTCTGGCAATGCCAGGCTAGGTCCAAATCTAGTTTTAAGATCAAAATCGTTTTAATCTATATTGTAAGTTGTTTGCATTGAATTTAGAGAGCAGTAGGTGGGAGGTTGGCCCAACAACAAATGTCTGCCCAAAGCCCCCTGGCAGGTAAACCTGTGCATGACTGCCAGAGGTATATATAAAAGCTTCATCCTTAAGGATATTTTTTACTCTACTCTATTATTTTAAGAGCTTAGGTGCTGCTGTTGCTTTCCCAACATTTCGATAATACCAGTAAAAAAAACCATGAGGGAACAAACGGCAGCAGCATGGTCAGCAGAATCTCAAGAGATTTTTTTCACACAGTTGGAACTTGTTGGAGCAGCTGGGACAAGACCAAATGGTCTGCTTGGCTGAAACCACCTGTGGTAATTGTTTAGATAGCAAATAACAGTAATTTCCAATCCAATACTTGCAGCAGCTCAGTCTAACCAAACCATTCGCCCAAAGCTCTGAGATGGAAGCTCATTCTTAGAAATATCTTGCTCACCACTTTCACCTGCTGCTTCTCAGACACACACACACACACACACACACACACACACACACACACACACACACACACACACAGTTGAGAGCAACTAATTGCCTTTGTGAAATCCGATTGTCAATGAGACACAAAGCTGGAATGAGGGAGAATTTAAAAAGAGAACACTGAAAATGATTGTGATCTGTTTATCAGAAACTAGAATTGACAAATTGACTTGTCCTGTGCTCTCATAGGGGCATGTGGCCTGTACCGATCACAGATAACACTGCGGTGCACAGTACTGAAATCACCTTTAATCACCTGGGTGAAAGTCAATATCATACCTGTGCCAGTGAAGCTAATCCCCCCCAAACATTGTGGACTCGGTGTCCTCTGGGTTAATGTGCTCCTAAACCACAGTTCAACAGCTCCATAATCTTAAGCTTTCACTGAGTTGTCCTTTCTGGGCTCCAGTGACCAAGGAGTTGAGGCATCAACCATGAATGAACAGCAGCCTGGTTCATGTTCAACCTTTGTGGCATGTCAGTCCCCGTCTCTGTCTTCCCTCATTTCCTGTCCTCTCTGCTGCACTTATGTAATAGAGTCATAAAAAAGGCCCCCAGAATTGTTTTAAGTGTAGTGATTATCATCATACATGTATTATGTTATTATTAATGTTAGCAGCTAGCGGCGCTCACTGGTCCTTTAAGGCCTGATACTCATTAGACACAAGCCCTAATATACACTCGCTTTCAGGGTCATTGTCGTGGCCAGCATGCTGTCATTTAATTGCCACCCTGATCCCGACATTATCTGCGATGTTATTTTTATCAAACATATGTGTCTCTTTTCATGCGGGTCTTGCAACTATTAGTTACTAGTATCCATATTAATATGATGTCCTGTGATGTAATGACATCTATGGTGTATGAGCAGACACAGAGCATCTGTTCTTGAACTGCCACATTTTCTGATATTGTTCTGAGTTGTTTTATAAGAATATTGAATAGCTTAGATGCTCTGTGGCTATATTTACTGAAAACAGCAGTAACACCGTCTCTATGTCTCTCTCTCATTGCCACATACTTACAAAGACAGCTTATTTAGTTTTTTATATGTTGGAGCTCCACTCCAGACATGTTTTAAATTACGATTCACATTTGTTGAAAATAAAAACTCCCTAGCTACTAGGTAGACCGATGCCCATTGTGCAGCCATAGAACATGGTAAACATTATTCCTGCTAATGAGCAGCACCGTAGTCTTAACAAATGGGACCTCCTACATTCTTTAAATCATTTATTACTTCCCATGAGTTCATTTTCACTATTTTCATGGTAGAGATCTACCTGTTTCCTCTTAAAATGGTAAGTAAAATGAGTTTAGTTGTGTTTGTGCTTCTCTGAGTAGAAGAATTTTGACAAAATCTCATATTATTACTTCAATAAATTAAGTGTTGGGTCGGCTGTCATACAACATATCTATATTTTGAACAAATTTCTGGAAAATTGGACCCCAATTATTCACACTGTCACCTGTCTCCAAAGTGTGTATGTTTACTGACGCCAACCAAGAGCAGGCTGATGAAGGACGGCATGCTGGGAACATCACCTGTATGAAGGTGTGAATCATTTCTTTACACTCAGGAACAGATTTCAACGCACTTTTGTCCGTCTGCACGTCTCTGTGGATAAACACACCCCAACACGCACACCTCCGTGCATTGATGTGAGCACTACAGAGGAATGCTCATGTTCCCGCTAACACAAACACACACCTGTATGAGCACTCATGCATTCACTAATAGCGGTCTTCCCGTGCCTCTTTTACGATTGTGGGTAGCCACACAAATACACAGGTCTGTGTACACGCACACACACATGCACAGATTTGAAAGCAGTGTGTGTGGTAATCAGAGCGGAGCGGCAGGCCGTGGTTTGTGGCTCTCAGTCTAATTAAATGCTAATATGGCTGCTGATTGTGGCTGACTGCAGCTAAATAGAGGCCTGATTGCAGGTTAATTCTTTCTCTCTCTCCTTTTTTGTCCCAATGTCTCTCTATCAAGCTTTCCCTCTCTCTCAGCCCCCTTTTTACTTTGCAGTTTAAAAATCATGTTTGCAGGTTAACTCTGCCTTTCCACCTTAAATTGTCTTTTAATCACTTTCCATCTCATTTTGCCACTCTCTCACTTTTGTTTAATTCAGATATGGTTTACTGACAGGTTGGGCAGGAAGTCTGTTCTCAAAGCAGCAAAGCATCAAGTAGATTAATAAAAATAGAAGGCAGAACACTTCTCCTTCCTGAAAAACTGCAGCCTGAACTGTTGTTTGTATGTGTCTCGTGTTTCAGAACAACCCTCTGACATTCCCACCATGTAGTTATAAGTTATCTTAGTGTCAGAAAATCCGACAGGGCTGTGATGGTGTCGGCACAGGTACAGGTGAGATAATAAAGTGTGATCCAGAAAGACCAGTTTAAGTAATAGATTCATGAGTTTGAATGCTTATCATACATCTAAACACTGCTCAGAGAGAGGAAAGTTATCATGGTGGCAATTATTTTAACCTCTGTCTAAACAATCCCAGGGTTTTTGCAAGCTTTTTGGGGATTGCTGTGGCCTAAAATGCCTGATTTCACTGCAGCTTCTTTAAAAAATCTTTAGTAGTTTGGTATGCCTCAATGTTTTGCGCAGGGCACTGCTATGATTGGTAAAACTCACAAGAAACTACAATGATTGGACAAAACTGCTAGGGGTATTCATGGAGATTGGTTGAATTTGCATGAATTGTCGCGATCGCAACATTGCAACTTCCTAGAGGAACTGGTAAACGGTGGAAGTACTGCTGCGTCCAGTTACAAATAATTAATTTGTTCAGCTAAACTCTGTGACATCTCTACATCAAATCTGTCCTGGGCCAGAGACTTAAGTCCTGACTCCTGCAGCACCTTTTCATACATGTATCCGAGAGATCTTCAGAGTTGATTGCAGAGTATCATTCCTTTGCAGACAAAGGTCCATTCATGAACAGATCTAACAGAATGCACAAAACATCCTTCTTTTATAGCCCCACAACCTGCAGGATTGCATCATAAACTCCACCTATTTTTCTTTTTCCCCAGTAACATCCAATCAAACATATTGGTGTCTAATTCCTAGTCACAAGACTGTCTCAATGGTGTCAGGCTTCAGGCACCTCAACCCCTTCCGTTTGTATCAACAGCCTGTCATGGTGTCACCATTAGATCTTCAACATGTCCAGTCTTGTCCGAGTATATCTGAGCATATCTCTAAAGGCAGGATTGTGAATTATTAGAGTGTATTACTCATTTGGTTCACTGAGTGAATAACAAGGAATTTGCACTGTAAAGATTTATGTCCACCTTAAGAGGTACAGTAAGTAACCTTTAAATCAAAAGGTATACGTGAGCTGAGTTCAGCTGACTCCTGTCTCCAACATAAATCTCCTTGCATCTCTCTCATAGACCTGAATTACAGTTTGCTATTTTTCCTCTCTGTTCTCATGTCTCTACAGATGATCAACAGGCTGAATACACACACAAACACACTCACACACCCTTATGTATGTGTTATCTAGCAGCTCAGGTGTCAGATTTCACTGCTCCTGGTGACAGACTGACAGCTGAGCTGATTCTCCGGCATTACAGAGTAAATGTAAGACATGAAAAATTAAATGTTCACTGAGCGACTCATCGATCCGTCCATCTCATCATCTCATCACCTGTCTGACACAAACCGACATCCAACATCCCTTCCTCCTACAGGTCTGGTCTGGAGGAGGATCTATTGGCAGGAATGGAATATGTGTAACTATGTTTTCATTAGTGTATAATCACTTGAAAATAACAATCATTGTGTTTTTGTTACTTTAGAATAAGCCTTTTGTATCTACTGACGCTCACCTTCTATTTGAAACCACCATGTTTGGTAGCCCAGAACAGACAAATCAAACACTGGCTCTAGATAGGGATACATGTTTTGCATGTAAAATCACGTTCTGCAAAGTAGAGAAAAAGTCTTACAAAATGGAACTATTCCATTATTTTTATTCAAAATTATACCAATATACTTCAGTATATTCTTACTTGTTATATAGTTACTCAACCATATATTACACCTTCGTACATTACTTTTAAAACAGTCAAATTCTAGTAATAACAAGGGTCATTTTGTTTACGAAGAACCATAACTACAAACGAGAAAGGAAAAGTACATTGCTAAAAGCTGTTTTAAAAAAATAAAGGTGAAGCGTTTCAGGGAGGATTTTCTTCCTCTCAGCCTTGTACTTGTTCATTCTGATCTTCCCATTAATCAGATGGAGAAAAAATTTCTAATATAGAAACAGAACAGGCGCTGCTGCTGCTGCTCAGGGAGACTAATTGAGTCTATATTTCTTTTTGTGAGAGGGTGTGCTGCTGTAATTCTGTCCTTGTAAGGACCAAATGTTCCCACAAGAAGAGAAAAATGAAGAAAATCTTCCAAAGTGAGGATTTATTTTTTTGGCCCCTTGCTTCCTTAAACGTACAATATATAATTTCTGCTGCTAGCAGGTCTCTCACATAAAAAGCAAAACAAAACGTGATTAGAATCTGTCAAAAAAAAATAGTTTCACCTTAAAAACGCTGCTCAGCAGGCAAAGAACATCCTGGAGGGTCTGCGAGCTGAGATGCTGCTCAGCTTGTTTTTCTGATAACTTAAGATCCAGACATCCAATGAATAAAATCCTTCATCCGGTTAAAATATAAAGAAATAAATAAACTGGATAAAAAGTCAATTTATGACAGCTTCTGGTAGACGACCACAATCCTCAATGAAATTACAGATTCTTTGAGTTTGAATATTGTTGTAAACATCTGCAGTAATGTAAGTGGACAACTCAAAATATGTAACATGAGTAAGACATTTTAATGTTATATCTTTAAGAGAACAAAATCTTTCGTTTCTGGTGCAGATTATACTGTACTTTGAAGGTTTAAACTCTGCAGAACTCATGTTTCCCTCCCAAGAGGTAAGCTGTTTAGTTAAATAACAATGTGTGTAAAGTGTGAGCATGCACCAGGTATTATGGTGCCATAAAAGCAGCTGAGGAAATGAGATGTCAGTTATTGTGGGAGGATCAGGAACATCATCCTTCAACAATTCAGAGGATGGATGGAAAAAGAGCGAAGGGAAAGAAGGATAGATGTTAAACAAGCGAATGATGGATGTTGGAGCAGAGGTAGAAGGAGTAACAAAAGAAAGGAGGATGAAGAGAAGGAGAGGCAGAATAGATATGGAAAGAAGAAAGCAGCATTAATCATACAGCAACCAGGGGTCACATGCATGGAGAAGGAGATGGAGGGATAGAAAGGAAGGAGAGAAGAGTGATGGAGGTGAAAGAACAGCACAGGGAGGGAGAGAGGAAGTGACAATTGAAAAATTAAAATGGCTCAGTAGGTCTCTTTTCTCCTCCTCGCTCATTACCCATGTCTTTTATTCTCTCTTCCTTCCTCTTGCATCTCGCCCCTTTTTCCTTCCCTCAACCTTTTCCCCCCTCCTCTCATTCCCCTTATTGTATCATCACTCCATCTCACTGTCTTCATTCTTGCTGTCAAGACGCACAGAGGCCAAGCACAGGAAGGGCAAAAGGAGAGGCAAAGGAAAGATACACAAAAAATTGGTTTTCAAGTCAAAGTAAATCTTATAATGCTGTGAAGTTGTGTTTTTAATGAAATTAAAAAATGTAGTGAAAACATGTCTACCGGCAGGACTGCAGCGAATGTGGCTACAATAAATTATAATACCAGAAATGAGGCAGAAAGATGCATAGAGCCGATGTCAAACATATGAGTTATAGAGGAGAAAGAGGGGAGGAGAAAGAGGGGAGAACGAGAGTAGAAGAGAGGTCTCTGGTGTGCTTCTGAGCTGGAGAGATGACCCAGAAAAGTCAGGAGTACAAAATGGACTGCTCGGAAAGAGGTCTATTCTATAGGGAGGAGGAGGAGGAGGAGGAGGAGGAGGAGGTGAAGGCTGCAGGTGTTCATTTGTTATACTGAGCAATATGGGAGCATAGAAGGTGTTCTTCAGTGTAGTGTAGTCTAATGCTGGAATAATGGCTGTGGTTGTTGTTTCAATGCAACCTGCATGTAGAAAAGCGGCACCAGGCAGCAGTGCACATCAGCAGCACCACATGTTAGGGGAGCGGTTTGATTAATTACAATTTCATTACCCAGGGTTTATACTGTAATATGACGTCAGACCGTATGCTCATCTTTACCAAACAAAGAATGTTAGCAAGTTCAGCTTTGCCCTGCTCACTGCTGGGTCGGAGACAGTTTGAATTTCACTCTTAAGTGCCGAAGCTGAATGCTGGAGTGCTTTTGCAGATTGGTTGTATTGGTTGCATGTCAAGAATGTTGAGCCCGATCTGAAAAAGACCTAATGGAAAACCTATTCAAACCAGAAGGGTGCTAGCCATTATTCAGATGGCCATCATTCTGAAATGCCAATAGTCCAGAAAGTGTCCCATTGATCCGACAGCCGTATCCCGAAAACAAAAGCCCACTGCTCTGAAAGCCTGTTGTTCCAAAAATGCATGCTCCTTGTTTTTTGCCCTTAATATCTTTGTGTATTTTGACACGCAAATGTCAGGTGATTTTTGTTATCATGGTAACTATAATGAATGTGGTTAATGTTGTGAAACAGTCGAAGGTTGGTTAGGCTTTGGCACCAAAAATACTGGGTTAGGTTTTGGAAAAGATCAGAGTTTGGGTTAAAATAAGTTAGTAACGTTAGTTAAGTTAATGTTACATAAGTTATACCAGGCTGGAGTTTTCAGAGAGATCAAAGAACAAAGAGATCCAATCTGTAATGGACTCAAAGACAGTCAGACCCAATCAGAACTGACTAGTGGTGGAGGAAGTATTCAGATCCTTTACTTAAAGGTCCAGTGTGTTATACAGTGTATAATCGCCTGAATATAAGAATCGTTGGGTTTCTGTTACCTTATATTGAGCCGTTTCCATTCACTGACGCCACAGGTTGCCTTCCATATAGTCCACCATGTTTCTACAGTAGCCCAGACAAACCAAACACCGGCTCTAGATAGGGCCTTTCACATTTTTCACGAGTTTCACAGCTACTGTAGTCTCCCCTCTACACTTCACAGCCTGTTCATTCCCATCGTTAAATACAGACGCGAGCGGTGTTCAGTTAGATCTGCAACTGCAGCGCCACTGACCAAGCTGCAATATTTGATGACTTGAGGGAGTGAGACTGGGTTGCAGCAGCATGATATCCCACCAATTAAAGATCACAGCAATACATATTGCCATTTCTCCTGCAATTTACAATTTGCTCACACTCTCCGTTTGCCTTTCTCTCTTGTGACGATGATACTGAGAACAAATGCAGACCCAAATAGAGGTGCACAGTCGATATTAGGAAGAGATGGAGTGAAGAAAGGATTTGTGGATGGAGGAGGATGCAGGGAGGGAAGGAGGCGGAAAATGAAGGATGGTCAGAGGACAGAAAAGAAGTCTGAATGATGCCCGACTGTCCTGACAGGCTGCATTGTGCCAGATGGAGAGCAGGAAGTCAAGTTGTCATGTGGGCTTCAAGTGGAGACAAAGCCACATGAGACGAGCTCTACGATGCCTCTTCAAACATACCATTACATAATGAATGAGAGTGTGATTTCATTCTTAATGCCACAGCCGGTTAACAGCCGTGCTTTGTGTGGCAATGACAGGAAATCACTGAGAGGCAATTTGAATGTGTTGATCCGTCGAGCTTTGACAGCCACCTCCCATTGTCTCTGATGACAGGTTAAATCCTCCCTTCTTCCTCCGGTAGCTTGTAAATTGTTCTGATACAAGTGTCTGTTAGTAAGAAAATGGAATTATTACTTAACAGGAGTAAAAAAAAAAGCCTTTTTCCTTATAACTTCCTTTCACTTTGACCTTTTACTCTCCTCTTCTCCCTCTGCCTCTTTGTATACCTCCACCTCATCTGTTCTCTCTCTAATAAGCTCTTTTTCTCTTTACTTTTGCCTCTTCTATATCTCCTCTCCCCTTGTCAGTCATCATTTCCTCAGCCTCTCCTACGGTGCCTCTCCTCTTCAGTCTTCACCCCTCCTCACCTCTTATTCTTCTCCTTCACCTCTTGCTCTCTCTCATCTTCATCTCTCTTACTTATCTCTCCTTACACTCTTCTCTCCTTTCCTTTCTTCTTCCATGACCTCCTTTTTTCCCTCTCTCTGCGTGTTCTGGGTTACACTCAAAAGGAAAACTACGGTTTAAAGCATCTTGGGTTTTATTTTCGTTCCTCATTATTTTTATCGATTACTATAGCATTGTTACCAAAGTTAGTGCTGAGTTCTGGGAATGTGGCAAAAAGAAGCATTTTTCACAGCAGACATTTTGACTTTTCATAGCTGGAGAAGCACAACTGGAACATTTAACAATGGCTCTGTTTGATTCAAGTGTCCCAGTATGAGCAGTCTCCATTTCCACTCATATACAGTTTATTTACAGATATGTTTTGTAGGAAATGTATTCCTGTAAAATTGTGATTTTATTTTTCTTTCTCTTGTTTTCTATTCTATAACTGCTTACTGCAACCAAAGGCTAAGCGAAGCTCATAGCAGTTGCTGACTTGACGCACGAGACAGGACACGTTGACTTTTTCAATATTACAGAACATCTTTCTCTAATCTTAAAGGAATCCTTTGACACTTTGGGATTTATACTAATTTGCTTTTTGGGGGAGAGTTAGAAGCATTAAGTGTGAAGCTAAAGCCAGCGGATGGTTAACTTAGCTTAGCACAAAGACTGGCAGCAGGGGAAAACAGCTAGCCTGGCTCTGTCCTAAGGTAACAAAATCCACTATTAACTCTCAAGCACACAATTAACACGTTATATTACATTTATATAATCCAACAAAAACCAAGGTGTAAAAACATTCATTCGTCGGACTATTTGTTGGCTCAGGACTCTCCGCTGGTTGCCTGGCAACTGCTCAGAGCCAAGAAATAGTCCGGCACAATACAGCTAATTGTCACTTCTACACTTTCACAAATGATAATTAGTGAGCTTTAGAGGTGTTGGTGGGGGGATTTTGTTTCCTTTGGACAGAGCCAAGCTGTTTCCAGACTTCACGCTCAGCTAAGCTAAGCTAACTGGCTGTTGACTGTAGCTTTCTGTTTAACATTTATGAAAGTGGTATTGATCTTCTCCTCTAACTCTCAAATGAGAAAGTTTTTTTTTCCAACATTTTTATTTTAGTGGCCTGAACCTAACAGCACATGGGACACGGACGTAAACTGATTCCTACTCATGTTCCTCTCTTTGGTGTCATGTTGCTAATGAGATTAAATTGTAAATACAGAAAAGCTTTGATGAAATTAAGTTTGTGCGATCATCTGATGTGATTATCAGGTCTTATTGATGACTCTAATTGTATCTAATATCGTTATAATTTGCTTACTTCACACTTCTGATACCTTTTGGTGAACCTCAGAATCATCAGATGTTTCTTTGCTGCACGGTTGCAAAATAATTGAATGTGAAGGTGCACAGTCGCTCAAATTACATTTTCTGTGTTATTTCTTGACGTGAATATCATGTAGAAAAGTGCATCAACACTTAATAGAGTTATACAATCTCTATTGACACCTGCAAGCTGCAGATAACATTCCCCGTAGCTTCAGTATGTTAATGAAATTAATGTAAAGACATACAGAATCGCTGTAAAGGCGTCTTTATGGCGGGGCATAAAGCTGTACTGACTGAACCCAAGGGCGAGCACTAAAAGATGCACTTTTCTCCACATGCAGCACTTTATAGCTGACTGCTGCCTCATCCAGTCATTATCTGGCAAGATGCTCTTTGTTGCTCACTGTGCTTATGAGTGTTTGGGGGGCGTTTTAGAGCATGCAATTTGCCATACTTACTCTGTTAAAAGACACACTGACCGACTTTGTTATTTGTCCCAAAAGTCTCACCTCAGTGTCTCTCAGCTCAGTATAGATATTTCAAATATTTCACAGTTTAGTCTTAAGGAATTTGGAAGTGTAGAGTCCCATTAGCTAATATTTTAAATCTACCAAGACATCAGTATTATTTTCAAGTCATGTATACATCACTTTTTCATCCAACATGATGAGTATCTCTTTAACACTGCAATACTTTTACATTTTTTCAACTCTGAAGTAGGACTCACATTGATAAAACGACTTGATGAGATGAGAGTTTTGGAACTGTATTCTTCTCAAGACATATTACGGCAAATTGCCCACTCGTTAAAGTGACAAAGCGCTCTAGTGGCTATAGGATTTAGGATTCCTGTTTGTTGGGAACAAAGGACAAAGCCTGATTATTATGGAGGCACAAGGTCAGTGCAGGGAGGAGGTTCAGGTGGGTGGATGGGTCAACATATCATGGGACTGTCTGTTAGTCAACAAAAAGTTTCTTTAACCATGACAGATGTTATTCTCTTACCTTAAAGTGGTTGTTAATGCCACCATGATGAAGCACCCCTAACCCTAATTAAGAAATCCTTTTAACCCGATACGCAATCTTTCCTTGAACCTTATCAAGTTGTTTTTGTGCCTAAATCTCACCTATGCAATAATCGTAGCATTGTCAAATCATAAAATGGATGAAGAGTCGTTTTTGAGGGTATGAACAATCAGCGTATTATTTTGTTTAATGTGGAGGACTTAATGAAGGAAATGTGCAACCTAATTTCTTCTAAAAGTTACTATTTATTTTGCAAAATGTTTCAGATAACTCTCAGACTGACTTTTATTTAGTGTTGGCATCTTGTGACCCTCATGTTAACCCAACAAAGTATTTTCTGATTCTGATCTCTAACTACGAGCCATTATTCATGTGTGAGTGTGTCCTGTTTTTCAAATGTGGGGAATCATATTAGAGGGACTCTTCCAGCGGAGCACATAGTGAATTAACAAAAGCAACACGACATGTTGTCATCTGTTACAATAAAAATTTTAGACCATAACAGCTGTTAGGCCGTCAGAGTGTATAAAGCACTCAGAGTGAGGCTGGATAAGGTGGCTCAATTTACTGAACTTTGAAAAGAACTTCAGTGATGGAAGCTTGTGAAAAAGAAAATGTGCTTTTAAGGTTTGGTTTGTGTTAAGTATTAAATATTCTATAGAAGGTGTCCTTAAATGGCCTCTAGTCTCAGTGCAAAGCCATTTCAGTTTTTGGCTTCATGAGCTCTTTTGGAGCCCTTTTCTAATTTCGTCTTTGTTATAGTTGAGTCTTCAGAGTAGTCTTTTTCATTTCCAAAAATCCTTGCTCAGACATTTTCCTCATTTAAAAAAGTCCTTGTTGGAGCCTCTTCTTCCATTTTGGACCAGGTACTCCGGCCGTCTCGATACAGACCTTGGCTGGAAGAAATCGCCACAGTGCCAGCTATAATAGAGGATATAGGACTCTGTTGTGTGTGAGTGAATAAGTGCTAACACAAGTGCTTTTCGTGTGTGTGTGCGTGTGTTCCTGGTCAAAGATCCTGCCAAAATCATGTTAAATTTATTTCACTGGAAGCACCAACAGAATTGGTCCCCCTTAAAGTGATTTGTTCTTCCTGCAGCAACACGGTAAAACTGTCCAGTCATTGCTCCCACGTAGAAGAGGAAAAATGAGGACACAAAAGCCAAAAGATTGGGTTCTGTATTCAATTAAATGGATTTCATCAAGATCCTTTCAGTATGTTACGAAGGTCAAGTCTCTGAAACTTCTCCATTTGTTGGGCTGATTTACAGAACGTATCAAGCGTTAGTGGGATAGGACAACTCTTCAATATATCTGGACTTTTATGTGCTCTCCTACGTGTTTAGCATGAAGACTGAAAGCAGAAGGGAAACTGTTAGTGTGGCTCTCCCCAAGCTGCCTGCCAACAACTGAAAAACTACACTTAATGCGTATTTCTGATTCAGTTTCATTTGGTCGTACTGTCGGTGACGGAAATATCTCAATATCTATTAAATGAATGGCTATGAAACTGTGTACAGACACTTGTGTTCCCCAGAGGATGAAACCTACTAACCTTCATCCGCTGAACTTTCTTCTAGAACCACCATGTCCTTCAGGATGATTTCTTTGTCTATATGATTTCATTTTATTCCTGCAAAACTAGTGACATTCCCATCAGCCTCAGTACTTTTGCACTGTTTTGCGGTGATTATTAGCATGCTACGGTTAGGGTTGTCCTCTATCATCTCTGACGTCGTGCTCTCATGGCGAAGTAAGGGACTTTTTAAAACCAAAAATGACTAATGGTCCCTGCAATTGAAGAAATGCATAAAATATAATCATAAACGATGGAAAGATGAAGAAATTGATTTTTATAATACAATATTAATATGAGCATTACTCCATTCTTCAGTTTGGATTTCATTAAATAAAGAACACCGTGATTACCCAAATAATCTAAACTAAAGATAGAAAATATTTTGCTGCTTCAAACTACTTTGTGCCTCAATCTCATTGTGTGATAATATTTATTGAGATCATTTCTGGTTGAGAATTCAGCTAAATGCTGAGTGTGATGTGACTTCTCTTTACCACATTTCTTTGTAATAAACAACCCATTTAAGACTTATTTGGCTTTTATCAAGTTGCGGAAGAACGCAGTTAATTTAATTGGCCTTGTCTGTCTAACAATGAAGATAAACATCAGTGTTTTAATTTTCTGTAAAATAGTTCATCAGTTTTTTTTGTATTGCTTCAGCGACACAGTCCTTAATGTTTGGAGGAACAGAAATATGTGATCTTTCTTTTTTCCTCTCTTTTATTATCACTCTTCAATGATGCTGTCAGCCTCTCATTTTATCTCTGTCTGGCTTTATCTCTTCTTTCTCCCCATGTTCCTGTCGCTCACACTCTCGTTATTTTTAATTCTGTCTCTTCTTCTTTTGTGTCTTGACAGATTTTTTCCCTCCCTCTTTTTTCTCTTTCTTCTCTCTGTCTCTCGTCACTCTATCAGGGTATAACCGCCCTTTGGCCAAATGTATCAAACTTTGTTCTATGAACACACATTAGACCACACTCTCCCGGTGTATTTAAATCGACGCAATAAGAAGCACTAGTTTGTATGGAAATGATATTCACTGGAGATATTTTAGCCTGTGTGAGTAAATAATGTATAAACATCCTGACGTCAGCATCCTCAGATCCTCCCTGCTGCCACCGCACTGAACACATCCCCAAGGAGGTTTCAGGGAGGGATGGAGATGGCTGACTGAGGTTCAGCCAATGTCCTCACAGTGTTACAAATTCATGGCTGGCTCACAACCTGTGGTTACATTTATATTTTACCCTGTAAGTGTTTAGCTGACCTAATACAGAGTGACTTCAGTAGATTAAAAGCACATTAAGTAAATTATTGCCTTTATCGACCTCCATTGGGGGTCAGCAAGAATTGCAACAACATCGGTAAACGTATGTGGTCCTATCTGAGTCTCTGGCAGCACATTCTTTACTTTGTATTGTGTTTTTATAGTTTATATGATTAAAACATATGGTTTGTTTTGCTGGTTTATGAGTCATTCAACAACTTTGATCCAGGCTGAAATATCTCTGTGGACTATTGGAAAGATTGCCGTGTTAAGTGCAGATATTCATTGTGCTCAGAGGGTCCTACCACATTTGGTGATCTTCTGCCTTTTCAGCTAGTGCCACCAGCAGGTCAAAGTTCTCACCTATCCAGTGCAATGTGTCATCATGTACATATATGATGGACTGGCACAATATTGGGTACAGAAGAAATTCTCTAGACTATATATTCTAACAACTTTGGTAACTCCTGAATATTCCTCTAGTGCCAACCAAGGTGGAAATATGTGGTTTTGAATGAAATCTCTCAGCAACTATTGGATGACTGGTCATGACATTCAGCATGTCACCCTCAACATCAATTGAAAAATAATAAATAATTTTTACTAACACACCATACTTGGTCAAAATTGTCTGATCCACTGAATTGTACGACTCGTGGCTTATCAATTTCTTTAATCAGTGGCAGTCTGTTTTTCTGACAATTGCAAAACAGTGACATTAAAGTCGCATCAAGTGTCCACACTGCTGAAAACTGGAAACAACAAGAAGAAGTCATGGTGGAGAGGAAGAAACAGTCTAGTGTGGCTTAATTTCACAAAGAAACTCAAACTACTGAAAACCTGTGGAGGTCTTCATACAGAAAATTGATCAGGAATCAATAAAGGAATTGATGAAGAATCGTCAGAATCCATGATGGAATTGTTATCGATAAAGTCCAATCTATTTCCATCCCCAGTCATTGTGCAAGTGCTGCTGTACAGCCTTGCTGCTAGCGCAGAATTTTCTAATCAGATTATGCTGATCCTAATAGATGTAATCCAGAACTTCCAGTTTGACATTTTAATTCCTCTGCATTTATTTAACGTTTTATTGAGGCAAATGTATGTCGTGTATAATTTAAGAGTCATAACCTTCACAGATGAAAAAATGTTGTGTCCATAGACCAGTCTTAAGTGCCATTCATGTGTGAGTTTAAACTACAGCAGGTCAATCTCAGTGCAGCCGGTTAAGCGGTCATTAATGAACCTATGATGAATGAGGATTTTTATGACAGAAATGTGTAATCAATGCAAAGGTCTAACTAGAGTATTGGCAGCTGCATGTCTGATCAATAAGTCTCCCACAGGTCTCCATGAAACTCCATTTACCCTGAGTGGAGACGATGGAAGACATCCACTCCAATTTGCCTGGGGAATTTTCTGTGGCAGGAAGGAGGAAAACATTATCAAGTGATGGCAATCCATACATGCACAAATACACACAGATAAACCTAGATTATTTAACACAAACATACAATGTTTGTAACATTGTAAACTGTTATGTGGCGGAGGTGTGCCACTCTTGTTCTAGTAGTCGATGCTGAGCAATATGTCACTGCCTGTTTTTGGTATGCTACTCATACACCTCTCACCAGCATACTGATTCTTATTGTATTAACTCTTGTCACTGATGATTATAATATGCCACTACAGTGTACAACGTGTAGCTGATGACATAACAGTATAGATACAGTAACTACTTATCATCAGTCAGTACTAATAAATCTGTATAAGGCAGGTACAGAGAGTCTTGGTACATAAACCTGAATTACCTTTCTGAATTAGGCAAACTAACCTACTGAGTCGTAGTTGGAAACAGTTTGTAAAAGATGATTGAAGGAACCATCTTTCTATCACCGTCTATGAACCATTCAGATCAACAAACCATATAGCGTAGTCAAACTTTTACCAAAGTCAGTCGAGAGAAGAGCGAAAAACATCTTTTCCATCAAGAAAAGCCCTTTCTTTGCTCTAACTTCAATAAAGAAATAGGCTCTCCAGCTCTGATAACTGATGCTAGCAGCATCTATATAAACCTCTATGCGAACCAGCATTGTTGGTTAATGAACAGTGTCTTCTCGTTGCATCAAACCTTAAGCCCATCCCTATAGCTGCCTTGAGTACTCCCTCAAATGATGCTGATTGGTCTGAGGCCACTGTTCCGACCACAAACGCATATGAAGCCTGGTAAAATGGATTCTCGCGTGATTTTGGGCATACACACGTTCCATTTCAGCATTGAGCATTAAAACCAGATCGAAAAATATAACTTGATGTGTCCTTGAGCAAGGCATTTAAACCACGGCTTCCCGCTGCCAACTCTGATTGTTACAGTAGCGCCCAGGTGTTCAAATATAGCATAGTATACTCAGCAAAACCCTTCATTTGGAGAAAGGTTAAAAAATGCTTATCTACCAATAAAGTAATTAGCTCTGACTCTGTCTTCCGGCCCGCAACGTTCTGCTTTGCCTGTCGTTTGTGGTGCCAAGAGGTTTCAAAAAGCAGTTTCTTATTCATCTCCAGCCTTAGTCATCACTCGTCATCGGCTGTAGCACCTCTACGGGAAAGTCATTTTTCAAATAAATGCAACTCTTTCATTGCCTCCCAGGATCCTCTTTCTCCTCTGTCTTGCTCTGACAACCTTATGCCAGATTTTCTCTCTTTCTGTAATGAATGGGCTGATGGTGACAGAGCAATTTCACTCACTGGATATTGCGGTACATCCATTTTATTTTATTTAACCATTTATTCATCCATGGAGGTTTGGTTGTGCAGCGTTGCCTGGCCCTTTCCCAGCACAGTGTAGGATGGATAGAAAGTTTTAGCCAATGATGATACAATGAATGGAGAGATAACTTGCTGCTTGGAGAAATGACACATAAGAAATGTTAAAAATTTCTGCAGAGCTAATAGATAGAAGCACGGGAAATGCAAGCATGTGTACAGTAATATTAAGGAAGAGGAACAAAGTATTCTGTACCTCACCCTGTGAAACATTTTTAGATGTCTACTTTTTCTCCCAAAGATGGGTGAAATTAGGCCATTAGGCCTTTTTTTTTTCCTACTTCAGGACTGTCTTCATTAGCTTTTGTGAAAGACTCAGTGTGGAGCTACAGGAGGGTGGGTGGGCGAAGGGATACGTCACAAGCTCTCAGCATGGCATGGGAGGCAAATAGAGCCTCAGATGTGTGTGAAGTTGAGAGTTTGGAAACTTTAGAAAGGGTTTCAAGAGAAAAGGCATCATGAGGAGAAAGTAGGGAGCCTGTATGATACAACAGTTCATTGTATAGAGTGCTGCTCTCACACTGATAGGGTTAGGAGTCGTTTCATTCCCACTATGTAACCACCCCCCACTGTGCTAGAAGTGGATGTATTTGCAGAGCTGTTAAGAGGTTTAGAAACAATCTTACGCCAAATGTCTGCTGGGGTAGGGGTTGTTGAGGTGGATTTAATATGGAAATAATCATGTTCTCCACATCTGTAGAGAAACAAGTTGGTAAAGAACGCAGTTGATGTTTTTGTCATTCAGCATCTCAATCCGCACATCTTTCTCACACTCTGTTTCGTACCTCTTTGTCTTTCCTCCTCTCAGCAAGTCCCTCTCAGGGAGGATGTTATTGGACCATCTCTGTGCCTAGTTAATGTGACTAAGATGTGCGAGTCATGAGTTGATTGATGCAAATGTCATTGATTGCTTAAGTAGTCCAGACACCAAATAAATCAGGATCTGTTTATGGTCAGCAGAGTTAAGGGTTTATTGGATTTTTTTCTACCGTCTGTAGATTTCATTAGTAACATCTGAGCAGAGAAGTCAGGCTTCACTAACGAACTAACAAGAAACGAAATTGAGATAAAGGAAAGTAGGAAGGAAGTAGGCTGTGGGTATAAGCCCACCATTTGCCAACTATTAAGTCCTCCCCTTCCAATATCTTCCGACCACATTTCTTTTTTCCTCTATAGCAGGATAATAATGGGTTCAGCCAGACCTTTCTCCAGTGCTGGTGTGGAGATCTGGCTATGTGAGACTACCAAAGCTGAAGAATTGTGTAAGTGAAGCATGTTATAATGAGCATTGAAAAAGAAAAGCCTGTGTGAAAAAGCAAGGAAAGGAAAGACTAAAAATTGCTGACGCATTGTATGATATATACTATTTTTTGACAGGGATAACTTGAATCAGAGACACAAGCCCACTGGGAAAAGTCTGAATAATTCAATTTAGAATTGAAAGTTTGTCCGGCATTGTCGCAGTTTCAAGTAGGTTGTCCCAGGTCCTGACAAATATTTCTAAAAGACTAAAATGTCCTTGTTTTCAACATTCACTACCTGTCGGTTGGCTGTTATAGCAAAGAGAATGTTCTGTAAGGTTTACGCAACGCACATTTACATGTACACTTAACATTTACATTTACACTTAATGCTTTCCCTACCCGAGTTTTATTTTGAAGTTGTCAGTCTCTATAGCAAAACGCAGATTGACGGGATATGGTGTCAATGGTGGGGAAGCGTTCTGTTTTAAATGAGTGAGTTATAGTGTTAAGGATCCTGGTTTGGGGGTTTAAAAGCTGCTTGAAAGTCTCTTGTCTTCATAGTGTTACAATATATTAGACCAATATTGCTGTGTTTTGAGTCATTTAGGTCACAAGGTATGACCCACCTTTATCAATCTGTCTGTCTGTCTGTCTGTCAGTCAGTGTGTTGGCCAGATAAGTTGGCTGAATGGGGAGCAGCTATTTTTGTGTCTGTTCTGCTTTCATTAATATCTCTCTGCTGGGAGACAAACTAATGAGTCCTGGCTCTCTGATTGCTACATCACAACTTTTGTGAGTCACATCAGACACTTTTTGTGCTACATCACAGTGGGTGCTCCACATCACACGCTGTGAATACATTCGCCACAAACACAGTAGCCTATTTTAGAGTGGAGTGGGATTTTACTTTTATTCTTTTTTTTTTTGGGAACAGATTGGGAGAGAAGCACTTGCTCATATTTAAACACAATTGAAGACATTAAAAACATAAAACATGTTCACATTTTAGCTGCAGTTGTAGTGAAATTATTCATTGCAGATGTTTGACCTTTATAGGACACTGGGAGGAGTAGCTGACGTGGGCTAGAGTTGTTTGACAGAAAGGGGAGAAATCAGGTTGACAGAGTGGACAGAGGCACACTTTGCTATTCCTCTGACACACTGAGCTACCGGTTTTTAAATGACTGGACCAGACTTAAGATCCCAAACATCTGGAAACAAATAAACAACAACAGCTGGTCACAGAGGGAAAAAGTGGTACGGCTTTCAAAGCAGATGCTAGCTGTCCGAACATCTGTCTCCTTCCGCCCATAAACATTTGTGTTTCGGGGTCATTACCTGTAGCTGGTGTGGGCTGCTCACTATGAAAGCAACACATTTTTCTACAAAGAAAAACTTGTGTTATCGGATTAATTTCTAAGGTGCGACAAAAGAAATTCTCCTCATAACAGCTTTAAATTCACAAATTTAATAAGCTCTAAGCATATTAAGCATAGCGTTTCTTTCTTTTGACCTCATATTTTGGTGTATGCTTGTGTATATATATAGTTGGATCTTGAGTTAAAAAGCATTTTATTAGATTGTGTTTCTCATCTGATCATAATTAAAAATAAAGGCCTATTCAGTCTCTTAGCAGACATGATGCAATAAAGGAGTCTGAGACAGAATTCTGATGTGAGAAAAAGGTAGAAGAGAAATCATCAGTCAGAGACACATCGACTGAAATATCAAGACAGAAAGAAAAAGGTGTGCAAGAAAGTACAAATCTGCTGCAATGTAAATGCAATAAAAACAGGTATGTTTGATGATTAGATTCTACCGGTTAGCCATCTTGGATGAGAAAATGTTAAAGCATTTGGAAATGTTTTTGGAAAACAAAATGTTTGGATTTCGATATATAAAAATACGAGATTTTTTTTTTCTGTTCATTTTCTTGCAAAATAAAATAATAAAAAGGCATTTTTCATTTCATTTGGACTTTAAAACCAAACAAACTGCTGCAGTTTCAGCACAGTCTTCTTACCTGTGTCATAAAATGGTACTGTACATGTGCAGTTAAGTTTTCTGACATTTTTGGGACTTACCGACTGGCAGACCGAATAATATTGCTGACTTCAGCTTGAAGCACAGAAATAGAAAAATGCAGACGGACAGAGAAAAAGAGAAAGTATCACAGGCCTAATGTTATGTAGAAAGAAGTGTTTGAGACAATCAGTGTAGAAATGTTGTAAATAAGAAAAAATGTCAATCTTCTAAATTTTAATCTTTTATCTTGATTGCCTGGGAAGATTGCCTTTCACTATGCTGCAGATAAGCATGTTGAATTGGATTGAATTGAACTGAGATAATATCCCATCAGCGCCATGAAAGGGTTGCTGAGAAGCAGAGAGGTCGATGTGTCTCCAGCCATTATCCATCTGCTGTATTAGTTATGTAACTCTGCTCCTCCTCAATACTCCACCGGTGACAGGAGACGACAGTGGGTCACACACACACACACACACACACACACACACACACACACACACACAAACTAATGTAGAAAATAACATGCCTCTGTGTGTTAAAAGGCTCTTAGAGTATTCCATCGTGTTCCCCGTAGTAACAGCATCCACATCCATGGCAACCCTGTCTGTGTCACTGCTGGTGACACAAGTTATGCCCGAAATGACTTCCTCGTCCAGTCTCTCATTACTCTCTGTAAGATAAACACCAGTAGTTTACTCAGTTGTGAGCAGTAAATTGAGATTTTGGACACTTGTCAATAAATATAATTTTGTGTCATTACAGCAGTAATTTGTGCTTCTATAACATGCATTATGTTATAGAATATTGCATTGAGGGATCCTTATCATAAAGTCGTGAAAATACCATCGACACTATATCTTTTTTTTCTCCACTGTTTTGTGAGCACTATACAGTGTATGATTTCACACGTAGAGTTTGCACTCAAGTAAAAATAAAAAGTTCAGTGGGGGTAGTTTAGGATTTGTGGACTTCTTAAGAATCAGAAAACTGGCTCGCCTGGTGGATCATGCAACCATGTTCCAAGGATCAGTCCTTGCCACAGCGGCCGAGGTTCGATGCCAGCCCATGGCCTTTGTGGCTGCATGGTGTCTCCTCTCTCTCTCTCTCTCTCTCTCTCTCTCTCTCTCTCTCTCTCTCTCTCACACACACACACCCTTTTCCTGTTGATCTTAAGCTCTCTAAATAGTTTGGTGTAACCTATTTGTAAATCAGTTTTATTAAGTCTTACTTTTTACTTTGTTTACTTGTTATTGTATGAAAGGTACTGTACAAATAAAGTGCAATATTATCATCATTAATTAATACAATTGTTCTTTGTTTACTCTTATGGCAGACTCTGCCTAGAGTGAAAGCACTGTCTGGAGACAAACTTGTTTTTTTAGCAGTCAAAGAAACTTGACATGTCTGAGCGTTGGTGTAGTAATTGCACAGACTTCCACTGTCTACAGTCTGTGAAGCATGTCATTCTGTTAGATGCAGTAATTTAACTTCCAGTGGGATCTTCCATAGTGAGCTTTTTGAAGCTGGTGGCACAGTCTGAAGCCTACCTTCACTTGGGTCCAAGCAGCAAACACAAATATGTTTGGCTTTTGAAGGTTTTCTGATCAATTACAGGCTTTTACAGAAAACGCTAATGTTTTCCAAAAAGTCTGGGACCTCCTGTGTGGCCTTTAAATGTTTGATTAGATGCTGGCAAAGACGAGCAGGACTTGTGACTGTTCTTACCACAATAGTGAACATTGGGAGTAAAGCAGATTTGGATGCTTGTAAATCCAGGCGCAGGGCAAGATTAGGATTAGGAAGTGTGTTTTACAACTACAAATGTTTTTATGTGGCTCGTCAGGTTGTTCACCGGGTCTCATCAACATTAAAAGTGCATTCTGACCCAATTTCTGTTGCTTGTAATCCCAGCGCAGTTTTGGGCTTATGTCTCTCTAGAGCTCATTGTAAAACCACACTGAATGACAGCATCAGGTAAATGTTTGAAAACTGTAACTGTGTACTACATGAATACGTATATGCACGTAACATTAGGTTAATGCTATCCCAGGTAGCTTGGTGAGTTAGTTGGGACAAATGCAGTTGAGGACCATATTTTTCTTGCCCATATTTGGCTGCCTGATTTGGATTGTTTGAGCCAGTTGAAATGTGGTACATTACATACTACATACTACAAGTCTGGCTTGCATCAATTTAGGCCTCTGTTGGTTCAAGCCATTCGGGCTACCAGAGTCACGCTGAAGTGAAAATGGAACGTTTCACTTTGTTGCAACCTCGTGCAACCTTGTTTTCACTAGCTAGGACGACGCCACAACAATATTGGATTTAAAGGTTTAGTGGGTATTCCTGAGGTTTTTATGTTAGGGATAGATTAATTGATGTTGGATGCTGAAGGCTGGGCAGAGGGAGACTCAGTGTCTCAAGTGTGTTTCCACTGAGCTGCTTACAGGCCCTCAGACACTACCTAGAATGAGATGTGGAAGAGCTATACACCGACTGAATAGGAAGGGAGGAGGGGAATAGGGGAGGAGGGGAGAGAGGATGAAGATATGTGGGTAGGAATGAGCAGAGGGAGGGATAGTGTAGGGATGAAGGGAAGGGAAAGAAAACTGAGACAAACAGGGCCGGAAGGGGTTGACCAGAGTAGCTTGCCAGGTGATTAGAGGGGTGGTTGAGGCGTGGCCCTGCTCCTGAACCTAAATTAAATAATCAACTTCACGTCGATGGTAATTCGCCTCTTAACAGTTTATTCCCTGCAGCTGCAGATTAGATTGAATGAAGAAAATATTTCAGATAGAAAACAATTTTTAACATCAGGTTTTAGTGACAACCCTCCCAGAATCAAAAGGCTTTCACACCAGGTTCAAATCCCACAGAGAAGAGGCTCAGACACCAATTTCTATAAGCCCACAGTCTGCTGCAAGACACACTGGGATTAAGGGCAATAAGGGATGCGGCTGCGATCAGTGACTTATTCCAGGGGGCTCCTCGTGCCATAGTGGTATAAGGGTCATGGCATTAAATCACAGCGATCCTGGTTTAAGGGACTTTTTTTTGTCCTGTATTTTCTGTCAGCCACTACTGTCAACTAGTTTTGTGTGTCTATATTTCCTTTTGATAGAAAGAAACAAATCCACAACTGTTCTCTGGAGCCAAAGTCATCCTAGGAAAAAAGGAAATAGAGGAAGCCGATGTGAAACAGTCTGAGGGGAAAGCGGGTACACCAAAAACAATGACACCCCCATCAAATATGTCACAAACCACTGGAGAGCGCTGAGCATCAGACTGAAGAGATCTTAGAGGATTTCCTGTAATAGCAATAGTACTTCTCTAACTTCACTGATTAAATTATGGTTATTTTGACCTTTGTGCTGGGCTGTAGTGACATGTATGTAGTGTTGATGTACGACACTGCTGCGCCGGCTCATGGACTAACACAGGAGATAACTGATCATATGGAACCAGCCAGGAAGCAGAAGCACTAACCCAAATCTGCCAACGTCCCGTCCCACATGAACGATGGAAATAGCACCGTTCTAGGTCGTTCTTTAATAACCGCAGAACTAACTTCGTGGCACTGTGCTTGTGTGTGTGTGTCAGGCTTCCCAAAGCATCTTTCCACTGAGGTGATTTATACTGTCTGTGGAGAAAGAAAGAGTGTAACAGTCTGGATGTGATCTGTGGCTGTAACACAGGAACACAAATGCTTCTGGATGTGGAGGAGGGGAAAATATATGTATTTTATTTGATTGATTTTAAATTGAATCCACTCATTTGATGAATTTTAGTATTTATTCGGTCAGAAAAGTCACAATAAAACACACTAAGCTTCTTTATGAAAGGGATTGTATGACCATTTTACAATAAAAGACCCCGTCATATGGTCCCAATTCTGTTTCAGACTTGTGCTCGTGTGTTTGTGCCTGTGTGCTTGTCCTCACCATTAAAGGAAAACAACTTTCCTGTCCTGTCCTAAAAACAAGGTCAAAGACCTCCTGCTAGAGCACTTCATTATAAACTCACCCTCTAACAACACACACACACACACACACACACACAGGACACCTTGCAGCCACAGCGAGGTCCCATAAAGTGCGGCGTGCATCGATTTTGTGGTCTATTTTGCAACAAGATGTATGTCTCTGCTCTGAGGAGGAATCGAGTGCTTTTGTCCTTGGCCTTGTTAAAGTGATTTCTCATCACTGTGGTCATCCTTTATCTGACACTGATGAGGTCACAGTAGGACAAACACAAACAGGTACAGCTGAACAGGTTTGGTTTTTAAAAATAAAATAATGTTTTGTTGAATTTTTAAAATAAAGTCTCATTAAGAAAAAGTGCAAAAATCTTGATGGATTATAAAAAAACATTCATTAAACATACATTCTCTAATTCAAGTTCATTTTATTTATTTTAATTTTGTTTCATAGGATTGCAATATATGCAGATATATCAGCATATTCTGAGCGTTCCTCAACAGAGAACTCTTTATTTTTGTCTTGAGATAGCCAGAAATAAATGATTTTGAGTTTAAACAAAAAAATAAAGGTTTTTAGCTGCGACCAGACGCCATAAACTGGCTCTACACTGGCAACTGTTTTCTTTCAAAATATTTTATGCACTTTGGTGCATAAAAATCTGTGTACAGCAGCTGAATATATTTGTCTGTCTGCTTCCCTGCAGTGGATACGGAGGGAAGGAAGTTGAAGGGAGGCATCCAGAGGAGCACGGAGACGGGACTGGCTGTAGAGATGCCCAGTCGGACTGTCCGCCAGGCCAGCCACGAGTCTATAGAGGACAGCATGAACAGCTACGGCTCCGAGGGAAAGTGAGTAACCTGTCCTGCATCGACACAAACTGAACCCAGTTTATCTGGATCCACCAACAACATTCTGATGAACACTCTCATGAGAATCACATTAATTTTGGGTGGACACAAAGAGAGAGAGAGAGAGAGAGAGAGAGAGAGAGAGAGATAGATAGATAGATAGATAGATAGATAGATAGATAGATAGATAGATAGAGAGCGAGGAGAGAGAGGGGAGAGAGCGAGAGAGAGAGAGAGGATAGATAGATAGATAGATAGAGAGAGAGAGGAGAGAGAGAGAGAGAGAGAGAGAGAGAGAGAGAGAGAGAGAGAGAGGGGTATGGCATCCAACAAAGGTCCGCAGCCAGAATCCAACCGTTGCTGTTACTTATGTTTTATTGTTTTTTTTATTATATGTTTTATAATTATTATTTAAAAAACTGGGAACTGATTTCAGTGAAATTTGATAACAGTTAAGCCATGAACACAGGAGTAAAATGCATTTTGGTGTGATTCTGAAATATCTGAAATCAGCATTTTTCAGCCCTTTAGGAAGTTTTTTGCTGGAAGTTTTGATTTTGCTCCTGTTAATCATCTTTTCTCTGTGTGTGTGTGTGTCTGGGGTATTTTTCAACAATTTAAGAACAAAATTCTGAAATGATTCTGAAATTCTCAAATGTGAAAGATCCTTCGGCATTTGTGGATGTTTCGCACTTGAGAAGTTTCTTCAAGTTCCTTCTCATTTCCATTTTGTTTTCCTCCTTAACTGTCCTCTCCCGCTAGTGTGTTTCTAGCATCCATCTAACAGAAGCAGTCAGCGGGGGGGGATGGCACACAGAGAGAGGGAGTATACAGTAAAGCCCAGTGGAATAGCGCCTATGACATCAGCAATACTAGTGTAGTACTACTGAACACACACACACACACACACACACACACACACACACACACACGCTGATCAGTGCCAACCTGGCTACCAGCTTGAATTTCTACAGTTACATAAGAAGAGGAGGCAGACAGACAGACTGACAGGCTGATGGGGGCTGGGAGGGTTTAAAGGAAAACAAGGAGAGGTAGAGACTCAGAGACTCAGAGGATGATTGCATCACTGAGTGTGTTTGCATGCATATTAATATTCCATTTATATCTGGAATATATTCTGTTTAGGAGCTGCTGCATGCAACCCTTGTTTATCTTGTCGACCAAATGAAACTAAAAAAGAATACGTCAGCTGAAATACGATGATGCTAGCTGGTTTATTCAAAATGTCAACTCTATAAAGCACACAAAGGGCCAGAGTAAATTAGGACCACTTATGCATCTGTATGAAAAAATAAGTTATTGATTGTTTAATGCAAATACCAGATCGACACTGAGGCATTAATAAGATTGATTGTTTGTTTTTTTAGAATATTAAAGTACATGTAACGCTGAGAAGTAAGAGTCAGAGTCGACACAAAAACACTGAAGGGATCTGTGATTTGTTTTGGTTCATTGCTGCAGTGTTTACGCCTCTTCATCCGCAAACCAGTCACATAATTTGTCCAATCAGTCTCTTAATGTTCACATACTTACAGTATAATTTGAAACTGCAAATATGCTTCGAAAGAAAGATAACGGTGCCTGGATTATGTTTTCTATTAACATAATGAGAAAATGTTGTTAAGTAACATATCAAGTCACAAACTGTTTATATTGAATGTATCAGCAATGTACTCTGACAGTGGACTTTATCTGTTCATTCATTTCATATAAAACCTTTTTGTGTTTATCTTTGAGGACTCACATAACTTTTTCAGGTTATGGAAATATTGTGTTCTTGGTTAAATTTTTAAAAAGTAATTTTTTATTGCCTAAACTTATACACAGGTAGTGAATTAAGTTTTAAGTGACAGATAGAATTTAAAGTCTGATCATTTTGTTAAAAAAAAACCATCACAAAACCAAACTTGAAATATTTTCTTACTGTTACTTCTCTTAAGTGCTAGAAGTCCAATAATCTCACAAACTGACCTTGAATCCTTAAAATACAATCAATATGACCAGAGCACAACGTCTGAGAAGCATCTTTCAACCCCTCATAAAATAAACAGAGGGATGAAACTCAAGGCAAGAAGCTTGACATTGAAATGTGCATGATATTTATCATTGATAAGCTACATTAACAACACATTACAACTTTAACATTAACAAACTAACCTCTAGGGCTGTTTATGGGCAAGAATCTGGCGATACGATACAGTATATTACAATACTGTAGGTCAGGTGATAGATTGTGGAAAACTGTACAAAGATTAGCACCATATGCGTAAAAAATCTGAGTTAAAAAGTTTTTCATGAAACCAGAGCAGTGGGATCTGCATTTGTATTTATTATATATAGCATTTTTTAGAATTAATACAATACCACAAAATAAAACTAAAATATGGATATTTTCTTACACCCCTAATAGCCACTGTTATTTCTCCACAAGCTTAACCTTTATAGTTAATTCTCTGTGACTCTGCACAGGATAAGCTTGTATAGATTATAGATGGATATATGGGGAAATTGTTTTTCTTAAGCCATTTTAGTTATCTGGCAACCATGGCCTTAATCGAAGAATTTAAATTCAAAAGTTAGAAATTGTCTGAATAATACTATTGTTACATAACTACTTTATTATTTCTTGATTCTGTCAGATAGAGGAGCTACTGTAGTTGGTTAAAATGTAAATCTGTTTATGCAGGGCGTTAGGCAGAGTAAACTGAGCTGCACCACCACATTATTTAAATCAGCAGCAGCAAACCGCTGCTTGTCTTCCTGTCTGCTCGTGTTTCCGTCAGCTGTTTGGCTCAGTCCTCTGATTGAAAAGCTCTGTGCCTGCCTATGCACGACCATGAATAAGCACTTTGTTAGCTAACACCATCCAATCACACTTATGAGCTTATTGATTTATGGTCCGGCCAATTCAGGACCCGGAAAATGTGTGTGTGCGTGAGTGTGTGTGTGAGTGTGTGTGAGTGATGATGGGGCTAAATGGGAATGGTTTGCTATGTTTGTATAAGGGATATGAGAGTCTTACATTACATATTGTCCTGTCTGTTCAGTTCGGGTGACTAAATGATATAACGTGGCGAATAAAGACACTGTTGACATTTAATTGGGTTTAAGTGTTTCAAGTTAAATTTACTGCCTTTTCTTCTGGCAGCTCAACCTTAGTACTACGTTAGTGCGATGCGCAGCACTGTAGAGTTTACAGTTACAGTGGTGAACGTTGCAACGCTGTGTCTAAAACAATGACATGTATACACTACAAATCTGCCGGAGCAAATATATTTATAAAGAGACAAATTGCTGATGATATAGTTTTTTAATCGATATGAGTCACAAAGTGTTCATTGAGAATGCATCTGCAAAACGTTCACTAACAGCATGCTGAGTTTTAAATACTTTTGACTATTTCAATATGACACCTAAGGTGTTTAGTTTTTTACCACCGAAACCACAATCTGTGACTTTTGTGCAGAATAAGAATGTAACACTGGACTGCAAAAACATGTAGCCACTTAACATAATCCAGGCAGAAAGTTGCGTATCCTCAAGATTTTTTTAACTCACAATCTGTAGCAATGTTTGGAAAACGAGTCCTTACTTTTAGATGGATGTAAAAAAAAAAAAAAATTGGGTTGCTAGCTAGTTTATTCTATAATATTAAATCCACAAGTTGCTCAAACTCTGTCTCTCCCCTATGGCTATGCTATGCTAATGCCTGCTTATGATGCAAAATAGGCACCAATTAATGATCCATGTTGTTGACATGAACCAAAAAATGAGCTGCATTGTTCATGTGCTGCAGACGACAGCAAGTTAGTCTTTGTGTTATAGCACAATATTATAGAGAAAAAAAAAAGATTGGACATTTAGGTTTTCTTGCTTTGCTTAACATAAACAACCCACTCAAAGATGACATGTGTTTCTGGTTCAGTTTATGTTTCCAACATCCTGTTGACAAGCACCTCCTGAATCATTGATTCTTCACCTTCATTCATTTTAACTAATTCAAACCAGACCTCACACTCATCTGCAAAACATAAATGGTGACTAACAGTCTTATATAATACGATATAGAATATGTAAAACATTTTACAATATAGGACCTTGAATATTTGTAGCAATTCCCGTGTGTCATCTGCCTACAGCACGCGGTTTACATTGAGCGTCATATTTCTGTGAAACAGCCGCGTAATCCCCAGATGTGCCTCACACACACCAATATTATAATCTAAAGCTCAGGATTTTATCACCCAGTAATTCCCACTCGGCTAATGTTGCTTGACTTATTGCATGTCAGGTCGCTCTACACACACACACACACACACACACACACACACACACACACACACACACACACACAGGATTTTACATCATTATATGTTGATTTATTAATTCTGTGTATCTTAATTTACTTATTGCAGCACATACCAGCAATAAGTGCCCACATGCACAGAAATGGGAGCCTACAACACTGGAAATATGTAAATTGTCAGAAACACACATAAACATAAAACACATAACTGCACAAACATCAAAATGTAAATGAGAAATCAGGGGTATGAATGAATTATTAAATATTAAAAATGACCTGTGATTATTTAATGTTTGCTAACGTCTGCATAAATGACTAATTCAAGCTAAGTGAGTTTGTGTGTTAATCACAGAGACCTGCCTTGTAAATTATTTTGTAAGTACTGTTGTGCTGTTTGGCTACTCACTGCGAAGTTAATATTAAATGTCAGGCTGTGAGACTTTGTTGGAACAATCCAGTAAATATTTTAACACTTTTTTTTAACGAGGAATACAAAGCTGTCGGGTGATTTAGATTGCAGTCCTTGTTGGGTTTAAAAAACTGATAAATAAACCTGTTTCCTGAAATGTGCAGCTACAGTACCCTCATCAGAGCAGGGATGAATAAAGATTGTGCAAACAGAATATAGAAATGTGAAAGTAGAGACAAGGAGAAAGATGAAGGTTAAGGAAATGTAGGAGAAGAAAGGGAGGAAAGAGGAAGAGGGCTGCCATCATAATGTGATAAACAAACTCATCACAGTGTAATTATTATTATTAATTATGGATTTTTTACAGTCCTGATCTGGGGTGTTAGCATGGATGTGACTAGTTAAGTCCCTAGTCATCCCAGGGTGACGCAAATGAGGTTCTTCTGGATGTTTGACAACTTGCAAGGCAAGTCGGTTAACTCTTTAACTGGGAAACTAACCATTCCAACAGTCCAACAAGCTATAAAACTAAACTAAGATTACTCAAAGTTACGTATTTGTATCATTGGCTCCTGTCTCAATGCCTCTTAAGTGGAGCACTTTATACTCCTGGAGAGCAGGAGCCACAACAACCAGGTGCCCCAAGCAATGAAAAATACTTCAGCTGATTAGCCCGGTGGACTCAGGGCTGTGGGCCAATTGGCATAGGTAGATGTACTGGTAAAGGAAATAGCTTACCTCCGGTCCAGCTCCACATGAACATGTCTCTCTGTTTCCTCTTGTTGTGGAAGTCAATCACCCCAGGTCCGGCACAGGTTTATTTTTAGACACAGAACGTGCCGACAAAAGAGAGTTGGCATTTTGAGTAGCAGCTTCTTTTATGTGGCAACCACTTCCACCTCTTCACCACTCCCTCTATATTAAGTACAGGTGAAAATAATAGGGTGTCTCTACACACAACTGTATAAAAGTGAGTTTTCAGACTACTCAACATGTATACTTTTCATCAAATTGCCCATTTCTACACGTGTTCTCAAGTGTTTCAGTTATTCTGGCTGATTAGACCTCTGCTCAGATGGACAGAGCTAGAAGGAATTTGCTGCAGTCCAATAAAACTATCAGGAGAGTTAAGGAGATGTAAATCAATCACAGTCACAGCTTGAGAGGAGGTTTAACTTAGCAACAAAGTAAGTGGAGACTGTATGGTTGGACCATGGTTGCAGAACTTTTAAGGAGACACACACACACACACACACACACACACACACACACACACACACCACAACATTCATGCTGTCACAGAAACAGGAACCAGTGCTGTTGGTTCTGAAGTCAAACGCCTGAACTGCTTGGCCATCATAGTTCAGACCCCTACTAAGCATCACAGATTTATGATTTATGATATATACATCAGCATCAGAGCATGTTTGGGTGGATTTGTCCTTCCATGGAACACACATATACACACACACACAGTTGTGTACCTGGCTCTCTGCCACAAAAGCACTCTGAGCTGATTCCTTTGCACAAACACACACAAAAACACACAAACTAAGGACACATGGGGGTCAAACTCTAAAACTAACACTCTGAGTTTAGTTTCAGAGAGCCAATTTAAATTTTGGGAGTTTAACTAAGTTGAAACAGGAGTGATTCCTTATTTTCTATACTTGACTGTTTTTGTCTGTTTCTCATCCTCTGTCTTTATCTTCCTGTCTTTGACTCACTTTCTCTATCAAATTGAAGTACAGTGAGAACTGCCTGGTCGTGTTTAACCCTCTGTCCCTCTCTCTGCAGCCTGAACTACAGTGGCATGTGTCTGGCATCGGATGCACAGTTCAGCGACTTCCTGGACGGGATGGGACCCGCCCAGTTTGTTGGGCGACAGACGCTGGCGACAACATCCATGGGTAAAAAGTTTTTATTTTTACAACCGTTTTGCAAAGCTTTTCCCCAACAGTTCATCTACAGTGAGGCTTTCATCCAATCTTTTGTTAACAAAGATGACGCAAGACAAAAAACTTAATCTATCCCACCATACTTAATTGTCTCCAAGTTGAGGAGGAAAATGATCAAGATTTGGGGGTCATAACTATCATCTATATTTTGTAAAATGCCCCTGAAACAAGAAACTCTCTCGATGAAAAATTGGTCTGAAAATTTAAAAGGAAAAACAGTTTATTTCCTCATAAAACTGAACTAAACGACTGCTGAAATCATTTCACGTTGGCAAAAAAACGGCCCCATAAATCAGAGCTAGGTCCTACTGCAGAGTTTTTCTCAACGGCCCCTGCACTTACTCATTTCCAGGCTGTATATACTGGATATATTGTATGCAGCCTGTCCTCCACAGCAGTGATCTACTGTAAGTGGGTCAGTTTCCTCGCTGGCAGCCAGACAGTGTCCTTGGCCCGACAACAGTGACACTGACTGGACCGACTCCACTCCAAACCTGCTGTCCAGTCCAACATTATATAATATCAGAGAACTCAGAATAACTTGGCTGTCATCTGCTCTCTGTCACTTTCAAAGGAATGCATTTGTCATTTTGGGGACATTTAGCTGAAACTATTTTCCAATATGACTTCCAGTGAAGGGAGTGAAGAAAAGGTTTCATTTTCAAAATCACAAAAAAGCTCTAAAGATTTTCATCTCTAGGAGCCAGAAAGAAAGACAGCGCTAACTTACTGTCCGCTTACAAAGTTGATATGGAGGACATGTAAGCAAACACTTACCTACTTACACATCCAGCAGACAGAGCAACGCTAGCATTTATTTGGAGTTGTGTACGTGTAATATTCACCCGCTCTAAAGCTGGGTACTAAACTTACCACCGAATTGCTTTGATACTACTGAGTATTAAAAAATGTCTTGTCATTTGGTACCAATTTTAATTGCTGCCATACTGTTTGTTATTATTGTTCCTTTTGATGGGTATACTATTGTATTTTCTTGGTATTGAAAAACGTATAGTTCAGAAACTGATTTCAAAGTCAAGGCCGCAGTACGAGAGTCTGTCGCTGGTCAGTGGCTCTAACTCCACTTCGGAGGCAGGCATTTTGCAAAAGTTGCTAAGTAAAAAGGCAAACATCTCCCGAAAAACCCAACCTAAGATGAACTCGCCGATATCCAATAGCCCAACCGTGTTAGCGAACAAATTTGAAATTGTTGTTACTTTTCGTTACAAACCAAACCAAACCAAACCAAAACATGTTCTTTTCGCTTACCTTTTCCTCTTCCATTAATGAAATGGCTTACTCAGGGACCCCTCGAACACGCAAAAACTGTATTATATCCAACATTTTCTGTCAGTGAATCTCTTGCTTAAGTTGGTTCCTTACTAGTTAATCCTTCCTAATCCTGAATTTAAAGTGAAAATTCTGAGAATAAAGTCAAAATTATTTTTTAAAAAAAAGGTCAGAATTCTGAATTTTTTTTTTTTTTTTTTTTCTCATTTAGGCTCACATGTGAGTTTTAATTTGGCCCAAATCCTCTTCCGTAAAAAAAAAAAAAAAATACAAATAAGTGAAAAATTGTGTGTGTGTGTGTGTGTGTGTGTGTGTGTGTGTGTGTGTGTGTGTGGCTTTGATCTTTGATTCTAGAATCTGGCTTTGATCTTGGATTTTAGAATGGCTTTGATCTGGGTCTATAAATATGGACAACCCATAATGTTTAGGGGAGTTCTCTCTTTTTAACAAAGTTAGCAACACTATTACCCTAATTAACCAGTTAACTGGGTATATCAAAGTAATAATGAGAAGATACAAGAACATTGCGAAAAACATGCCAGAGAACATGGAGGAGGAGGACCTATCTGACGATATGGAGGAGGATCTACCAGAGAGTACAGAAATGTTTAGTGCTAAAGACATTCCAAAGATTGTTGAATTGTTTAGGGAGGCTGATGCCGATGATGGTGGAGGATTGGATATGGACGAATTTTGTGTAGTGATGAAGAAGTTAGATGGTAATTTGACCACAGAAGAAGTCACTATCCTCCACATGCAGATTGACACAAACTGTGACGGAACTGTGGACATTGGGGAGTTAATGACCTTCCTCTTACACCAAAATACGGCATCACAAAGAATGGATTTTAAAAATCAATCCTTTCCCAAACCTTTCCAAATAGTACCTGTGGACTGTCATAAAACAGTCATAAGTACAATATTCCGACCCTTCGACGATAACGTCGAACTTGGTTATGGGGTTTCAACAGAACAAACCAGGCCTTACAAGAAAGGTCAATACCTCACCATCAGCTCAGATGGTGTCCTCAACTTCTGGACTGACAGGTTTGAAACCCCATACACATTTAATTTGAGCACAAATCAAAAGACACTTCCTTACTCAAAAATTGAGAAAATGTGTGTTAATGACATGGTGTACATCAGAGAACTCAAACAGCTGGCTGTTGCCACTTCTGACAGGGAACTGTTGTTCTATGATTGTACTGAGTTCCCTACAACTTTTGGAATCTGCCATGCTTTAATTGTTGACAACAGAGTTAATACCATGAACTACTGGTCTGATGGAAAAAAAGCACTGTTTTCCTTTGGAGATATTAAAGGTTGTTTGTCAGCCTTTATCTCACACAACATAAAGAGTTGTGGTCTTTT
Organism: Dicentrarchus labrax; assembly: GCF_905237075.1. Lineage (NCBI taxonomy): Eukaryota > Metazoa > Chordata > Actinopteri > Moronidae > Dicentrarchus > Dicentrarchus labrax. Next base: position 32,306,029 of record NW_026136711.1, read on the forward strand.
CCCCAAGGAGGTTTACGAACACCCCTCTCTAAAGGATTATCCAACTGCTTATGTTCAAAAAGTGCTTAAACACCATTCCAAGGACTTTTCGTCATTTGAAGTCCCCATCTTCGGTGATGTGTGCAGTCAGATCCGATACTTTCCGTTACTTGACTCGTTTGCCATCTGCGGTAGTTCATCCAAGTCAATGGTCCTCGCTACCCTACCCAAGCCACCCAATACCAAAGTCTCTAAAACCATCTTTGAAAGCCACGGACATGCAGAGTTTTTCACCTGTGTTGAATACTCCCCTTCGGCTAGGTATCTGGTAACTGGTGGTACAGATGGCTTATTGCGGGTGTGGTTTCCCCACAAGAGCATGTCGTGCGAACAGGAATTATTCGGACATGTCAGACCCATTACCCATATTATGTACAATGGTATGGAAAAAACATTTATCAGTTTATCGGACGACAAGATTGTGTGTGTGTGGTCAGAGAATGGCTGGGTGTGCCGACAAAGCTTCCAGGCTGAAGGCATGGGACGGGCCCCTCTCTCAAGTGTGTGTCTTAACATACACAACAATGAGTTAGTCGTGGCTAACTCAGATATAGGAAAATGTCTTGGAAGAGGAACAGATGTTTTTAAAGATACATTAACAACACATGACAAACCCTTGTGCTCCGCTCTCTATCACAGCATTTTCAAACAGGTTGTCTCTATTTGCCAAAACGGTGTGGTGACAGTTTGGGATATCACAACAGGAAAAGCTGTGATGGAGTTCAATGTAACTCCACATCGACATGTGGGGTTCACTGCCATCTCACTTGACGAACCACAGCGCAGACTATTCACAGTTTCCCAGGATGGGAAAATGAGACTGTGGAACTTTAACAATGGAACAGAGCTTGGTGTTCTTCCTGTTACCGTGCCAAAGGAGGTAACAGGTATCGTCTGCATAAATGATAGGATATTTGTGTCTGGAAGAGACTCCAAGAAGATTTTTAACCTGGATATCGAGGGATATGACAACAGATTTTTGGAGCATGATTATTTAAATGACGTTACCTCAATGGATGTGCATGAAGACGCACTGGTTACTGCCTCCAGCAATGGAAATATTGTTTTCTGGAATACAGAAACTGCAGAAGTTCTCTACTGGATTAATGCCAAGATGAGCTCTCGAACACAAATGCCAGACAAAAAGAACACACAAGGACGATCAGGGAGTCTACCGGTTGACAAGAGGCAAAATAATGTCAAAGACACTGAGAAAAAAGCTCAGTGTAAAAAATCCACAGCTAAGACTATGAATTCTCTTAGCCCTCTTATTATATGTCTTAAGACCAGGGCCACCAGTGTTCACACAGCCACACTACTGACTTCTGCAGATGGCTTCATCTGTGCCTGGTCTGTTAAAAGCAACGGGGGTCTGTTAGGAAAGTTCAAGGCAGTGAATGACGAAGGTGCAGTCATTACCACCATGTCGACCAATGTCAATGAACATATACTACTAGCTGGGGATAGTACCGGAAGGATTTATCATTGGGACATACAGGGATTTGGCTTTAAAAGACGGGAAGACAAAGCGTGGTACGTGTCACTGTGTCCACCTCCTCTGTTGGGGACCTGGCACTCTCACCTCACAGCTGTGGTGAGTGTTAAGTGTGACCCTGACTGTAAAAACATAATTACTGCAGGGTTAGACTGCAATGTCCGGATATGGACAAACACAGGCCGCTGCATAGGCCTCTTTGGGAGGGATGAATGGCATTCTACCCAACTCAGCCCTGCGGAGGATGCTGACCAGAAACTGCCAGCAAGACCTGATACGGCAGAGATGAGAAAAGAATCAAGTATCTCTCAAATACCACTTGAGACTACAAGGTCATCACCGCCCACATCTCCACTACCAGACCTACCACCTATACAAAATTATCCTGCAAAATTTGAGAGGCTCTATCAAGACATTACAGACACATTAACGGTAATTGACATTCCAAGTGATGAGGAATTGTTTAGAAGGTATCGGAAGTTGATGAAGGTTAAACCAGAACCTGATCAAATGAACGACAAGGAGCAGCATCAGTCCAAGAAAGACAAACAGCAATTTACTAGAAAGGGAAAGCAAAGGTCGACACATACATCAAAGACATCTCCATTAAACACCACCCCAACCACAAGCTGCACTACTGCAACAGACAGCTCGCCACACATGCAGCAATTTGATGGTGCGGTCAAGCTGCCGAAGTTAAAATATGGACGTGTGTTCAAGACTCAGCAGAGACACACATTAAAAGGCAATGTCCTAATACCATGTCCACCAGACATCCTTCAAGAGTCTGATCACACATCAACACCATCTCCATCAAACAACATCCCAACCACAAGCTGCACTACTGCAACGGACAGCTCGCCACACATGGAGCAATCTGATGGTGCAGCCTCTGATACACTGCAGCTCACACGTGGTCAGAGTCAACTCAAGACAAATCCACCTCAGGCTTTGCTCACCAGACGCCGCAATAGTGCCAAGAACTTACCGCACATGCAGCTACCGGTTAATAGAGTCAAGTCAAGGCCTGAACACACTGCAAAGCATCTGCATTTCCCACCCATCTCTGATACAGTGCAGCTCACACGTGGTCAAAGTCAACTCAAGACCAATCCACCTCAGGCTTCGGTCACCACAGGCCGCAATAGTGCTCAGAACTTACCGCACATGCAGCTACCGGTTAATACAGTCAAGTCAAGGCCTGAACAAACTTCAAAGCGTCTGCATTTCCCACCCATCTCTGACACAGTGCAGCTCACCCGTGGTCAGAGTCAACTTAAGCCCAATCGACCTCAGGCTTCGCTAACCACAGGCCGTACTAACGCTACAAAGAGAAGAGATCACCACAATTCAGCAGGAGGACTCTTTATATAGTTGGCTCCAAATATGGAAGGGTGTTTGTTTGGGTTTACTCCGGGTGCTCCGGTTTCTTCCCACAATCCTATTTAATATTATTGAATTAATATGAATAAAAAAATAAATAAAAACAACACACCCTCCTCAGAACATAGTCAGCCACCACTGCTGAGAAGGTTTAGCTCACATATCATGAAGCCCTGTTCATGTCACATCAACTTCAGGGCCCGCTCACCACAGGCTGCACTAACCAAGAGCTCACCAACGGCTGGTTCGCACTGCCGACCTGAGCAGCGTGTGTGTGTGGCGGAACGTTTTGCTGTGGAACGCTGCTCAGGTCGGCAGTGCGAACCAAGTCAAAAATTCAGCCAGAAAGTACGATTCTTACCATGTCCAACCACCGGCTTATGCGGCACCTTCTCCATGTATGAACCAAATGAGGTCCAAATATGGAAGGGTGTTTGTGTGGGTTTTCTCCAGGTACTCTGGTTTCTTCCCACAATTCTTAATAAATTAAAATCTATTAAATAAATAAATATTATTATTGTTATTATTTGTTTAACTGTTTCATGGACACATATGGCTGGATTGGCTATTAGCCAACATTTTTGCACCACCAGAATTGGTATGAAAATTACTGCAATGTAGTGGTGCAATGGATCACAGTGGATCCGTGATGCGTATGGAGTCTTCAAAGCTTTCTTTAAAATATGTCAGTATTATACGAGTTTAAGAACTTAACAGAACTTTAGTGTTGAGCTATTTTCTTTTGGAAAACACAAACCTGTAATTAATTAGAGAACAAAGCTCACATTGTCATAACTAGGGCTGTCACTTTTCAAAAATTTTTTCAAAAATATGTTTTTGGAGTGTCCACTATCAGCTTGACTCATGGCATGCCCTGTTGACCCAAAAGCAGTGGTGGAAAGTGGCTTAAGGTTAACCACATTACAAAAATATACTGATATTAATTGTGAATGCCAATTGAGCCTCAACCTTCTAAATTTAAATTTTTTTTAAAGGGCACAACATGATTTACTGAAGCTTAGGTTGTAAAACTACAACTACAAACACAAAAGGACTCCCTAGGAGGAGTTTGTTCAAATACAACATGTGCAAATCGCCAGAAATGGCCACTAAATCCAAAATGGCCGAGCATGGGAAAGCCTCCAAATATGCGTTTGTTTAGGAGGAAAAAGAGTTCCTTCAATTACAATAGGGCCTTCGCACGGTCAGTGCTCGGGCCCTCAATACATGTTACACAACTACAATGAAACGTACAACAATTTCTTCTTCACAGGTTTCCAAATGAGGTTACAGTAAGCCCATGTAACTTATATAGACCAACAAACAAACATTTGCTAGAAAAGTGTGTTAATGTAGAAACCAGCCTATGCTAGCAATTAGCTTGTATAATTAGCTCAGCAGCTAGTTAGCTCGTCGCATTCTTGGAGCGCAAAACTAAAGAGGTAAAGAGAGAAGGACAGAGACAGAGAAAGACATTTGCCAGTCCATTGGCACTATGTACGAGACTGCAAGACTGACTTACGCTTTTACACTGCAACCAAGCCAAAGGAACTTAAAGATGATGCCAGCGATCTGCATCTGTCCATTGACTGAAATGTCATGTTGGACAAAAGCAAGAGCTTTGTTAAAGTTAGGCTAGTCCATCCAGACCATATTTTCTACTAAGTTCTGAACTGAGTAGAAGAACTGGACATTGGCCTAATCGAAAAGGACTGCTGGCAGTTTTTTTCTGTATTATTCAGACTGCGTTGTTAATTACCAAGTAATTGGTACAATTTTAAACGTGACTTTTTCATTTGTCATGCTTTCAAAATGTTGCTGTATATGCCATCACTGAGTTGAATTGAATTCACGTCTTTAATGTTTAGGAAGTGGTATTTTAGCAGTAATGTTTGTGAAAACAAGTCTGAAGTGTAGTTTTTATAAGGCTCTTCTGAGGTTTTCTCAGATGTCATTGTTTTGATACCACATTTCTTCTTAATCAGCCAGTTTGCTGATGCATCTTACAGTATATTGTGACACCACACATCTCAGTTGACAGTAAGATGCATTGTAAGTCTGTTAATTCGTGGTGATATAATTTTGACTAAGCACTTTGTTCACATCAGACTACTTCCAGACCAAGGTTACACGTTTTACTATTAATCATTACCATTACCATTACCATTGTTACTGTATGTATTAAAATTATTAGCATTACTTAGTTAATGAAAGAAAGTCTGCAGTAGAGTTTGATTAAGTCATTCAAATCTGGCGTTGTTGTGAGCAACAAACGTTTTTTTAGATTTTGGACACTTTTTACTGATACACAATACTAATATTGCACAGACACTATATTATGCTGCTGTCTGTCTGTCTGATAAACTTGAGTTCTTACGTTATATGCCTTGTGGATCAACTAATTTGATGTTGAATGATGACTTTTGCTATTGATAATAGCAATGCCAAAGAGATCAGTCATACTTGTGCCAAATTTTCATGTTTTGAGGTTACTAAAATAAAGTGTGGAGTACAGCTTTAGTATACCTGTACACAAATCTTCTTGAACACTTAACATTTACCTCAATTCTACACCATGTTTATGGATGACTCTTGGTGTATTTTGTGATACCACAGACCCTGGTTGAATTGCCAGTGTTACCTGTAAAGTGTTCATGATCTTTTACATTAGGTCACTGATGTTTGATAAAGAGGCTATATAAAACAATTGAAAAGTAGCTTGCAGTTGAGAGGATTTATATTTGACTGTAAAAATGTTAAATGTCACTTTTAACTGTTCATTTAAAGAGTTGAGCCATTCTAGTTCAATCCAGACTAGGCTATGTGGTTATGAGATTTAACCATGTTATTATTGGTTACCATGATTACCAATAAAAATCTTCCTTCTTCCATCACATTTGTATTCAGGTCTTCATTTGAATGTTGATTTAAAGTTCATCAACCTCCCCTATCCCTTTTTAGGAGTTGTTTGAGAAAGTAAGAAAGCACTTTATTGTCATTCATGTGACAAATAGTAAAGGTGGTTTGTGCCATAGGGCTTTAACTTATCATACCTGTCCATGTGCCAAAGTGCATTTGACCCTCTGCAGCTGTAGTGACGTCTTCTCAGGCACTGTGCTCGTCTTATTTCCACACCTTGTGGATCAACCAATTTGATGACGCATCTTATGGTATCTTGTGACACAACAAATCCACACTGAACTGCACAAAGATGTAGCCAACGGTAAACCTGCATTTGTCCATTGGTCATGATCTCATGTTGAACAAAAGTCAGCACTTCATTCTAGTCAGACTGGTTCTTGCTTCTGAAAAAGCCAAGTCTTCTGCATATACTCTTTAAAGTTGGCACACTTATTACTATGTGGTTGCTGTGTGCTAAGATTGCCAGTATTTCTTTCTTACTCAAAGAGTATAGTTTGATTAAGTCATCCAAATCTGACATTTCAGGTGTTGTTGTGAGCAGCAAAACTGAAGTTAATCTATCCGATCACTTAGAGAGACTATGCAGAAATTAAAGAGGGCAAGTCGGTCTCCATAGGAAGGAATGTAATTAGAGTTGCGTCATCCATCAGCAGAATGACATTGCTGTCAATCTGCACAGAAGAGAGAAAAGAAAAGTAAATTACTTTGTGTACCTTGCATATGTCCTGTTAAAAGTCCCCCACCACTTGAAAACATATTTCTATTCTTGTTCCTACAGTTGAATGTTTAAGAGTTTGACACCAGAAGGATGTTTTCACATTCATCTGCTGAAAGTGGAAAGTTTCAAAAAGCTCAAAAATTTAAATAAAGGGCAGGCCTACAAACATGACTTGTGACATCACAAATAGTTTGGAAGTCAACCCTGGTCCAGTATGCAACTTCTACGGTGTGATCCACCAAAGAAACATATTGTGACCAGCAGGAAAACTTAGAAATTAGATTATGGAATCTGTAGTGAGGTAGAAGGAGTAGATGACTTTTTAAGGATTTGAATGTAGAAATGATACTGTCTTTGTGGAATAAAACATATCAGACATTATTGTGTCAAACATTTTATGTTGTGATACACATCTGGAGGGCATCTTTAAAGTTAAGCCCCTTAAATGAGTACTAGTGTCAGTAGGTACATAGTTATACTGTCGGCTTACAGGCAGGTTACAGGTTAATTGTTGACCACGTAACGTTAATGTTACAGGTTTACCAGGTTACCATTACACTGAGTTTGAGTGAGAGGATAGAGGAATGTGTCATTAGAGTGTAATTAAACAATACCGTTGCAGAGTGCAAACCTTTAACTTTTTTGTCCACTGGCAAAATGGCTAGACTAGTGAATGTTGAAATTCTACCAGCCACTCAATAGATTACCATTGTTATTTTGGCTGGTGAGTGCAGCATACAGTACCAGCCACTTGCATGATTTACCAGCATCTGAATGGTGTTAATTTTTTGTCCAGCAGATATAGCTAACTATAACTGAGATTGGATGATTAGGTATTATTGCATGAGTAATAATGTTAGATTTACAAGATTACAAGATTACAAGATTACTTTATTTGTCACATATAGAAGTCCCAGAGTAACATAGAGTGAAATGTCTCCTGACTACTCCTAAACTGGCCTTATAAATATAATAAATAAGATAAATATGAATAAAATCAAACTAATATGATGTAAATAATGTAATTAAATATAAACTAAATAATGTAATTATAAATGAAAACATGTGCAAGGGTGTGTGTATGTGTGTGTGTGTCAGGCTGGTATGTGTGTGTGAGTCCTGGGGCTGGGGGGAGTGGTCAAGTTGAGTTTTTAAATTGCAAATAACACAGAAGTAACATATACAAGTGTTTAAAGTACTTTTAAGTGTTTTGCTTACAAGTTGTTTGCATTTAGCTAAAGTGTGATGTTTTGCACTAATTGGAATGATGTTAATTACAATGTCTTTGACTGGGTGAGGTGTAACATTTTCTAGATTTGTTCTTATTATGGTCCCACTGAGCCTGCACAATAGGGGGCAAGATATACTGTAACTGTATGTTCATGTTGGAAGAATACAGTTTCCTTTAAAGGAAAGCATTCATTGTGTGTTTTCTTCATATTGCATTGCAATAGCCTGTTTAAAGTGATCATATAACAAACAACTAATCAGTACTGATACTGTATACTAATAGATACGGGAGTGATAATAATACAGTAAATGCTTTGAATTTCTTAGATATAGCTGTGCAGTATTCTTAGTAGACCGGATAGCAGCAGATGACAGAAGGCTCATTACAACCGGAAGAGACATATGACTTATTTTTTTGAGACTTGAGACTTGACTTGGACTCGTGACCAAAGACTTCAGACTTGACTTGGACTTGCAAAAAAGACTTGTGAACATCTCTGTCAAGGTATCGGTACCAGTATCAAAAATGTCTGAACCATACCTTCTTAACTCTAGTTTGGTTTCCACCAACTATTTGGCCGATATATATTTTCCACTTCCTTCAGAGCTTATTTACTGAAAACAGCTGCCAGCTGCTGCCAGGTTGCTGAGAGGGCTGAGACTAAATCATACAGTAAAGATGCCATAAAACCAAAACAATGAGCTAAAACAGGCTTAAGAGGTAACTGGATACAATGTTAAACCCTAATATGTAGAATAAGGAGGATTCTGTATCTGTGCAATTATCAGTGATAGAGAAATGGAACTAAGAGAGACGTTTTTCATTGTTTCATTCATTGCTGAGCCAGAGAGACAGACACTGAACCTCTTTAAAGATGCATAACGAAGAATTCTGTGCTCTCCAGGCAATACTCTGACATCTGTGACTCCTTGTCAGCAGTTATTGCATTTGCCTTTGCCCTCTTGTCAATCTCAAAAGTCTCTACAGTCTACCAAAAACAATTTGCAGGGCTGCACTTGTGTTAAATGGATTATTGAGTCCAAATGCTGTCACTCATTACATGGATGGTAAAGGGTTTAATTCAGAGTATCTAAAGATGGAGCTACATCTCGGTTGCTCCATAAAAAACCTTGAACATTTTATTCACATTTCGAAAGACACCTGTGCTGTTTATTTTGTGTTTTGATGACATCCATCTCTTGATTACGTATTTATGTTATTTATGATACTATGTACTATAAAAGAATAATTTAGGATGATACAGACATTAACACACATTCACCTTCTCCATCCTGATTGTGTTTTAATACATCCCAGGTGACATAGAGATCGGTCTGATGGAGAGGAACGGGGGTTTGGAGGTGGAGGTCGTTCAAGCCAGAGGACTCACCATGAAACCAGGCTCAAAGGGACCTCCAGGTCAGTCCGTACCACTCTGGTCTGTTTACTGAGCAAAAGAAACAAAGCTGTCCTTTTCAGTAGGATTTTCACAGTAAAAACATAAAAACTGAATATGGTATTTTTTCCATTAAAAAGGCTGCTGTTCATCAAACAACTGCCGTCTCTGCAGTTACATGCACAAGACAGCAAATAGCATCAGCTACACACAAACAAAACAGCCTGCAGCGGACATTCTAAAACTAATGGGATATATTCTTCAAAAACACAATTATGGTCCTTCAAGATATGAAAGATGTATGAGTGAAGAGGAGGAAATTGTGTTTTCACTGTTCAGGGAGTTAACATACTGAGCAGAGGGAGGAGATCTGCTAAATAAGTAAGATCTACATTTGCTTCTTAGTGAAACATGCAGCATGTTGCTCTGACTTCAAATGCTGCTCTGTAGCATCTGCATAGGAGAAAAACTCCAGTATCTGGATGGTCTGAGTTTCTGACATCAATCAGGAAATTGTTGTCCAGCTATAATGACATTAGATGAAAGAATCAGTGTTCAAAAATAAATGTGACAGCCAAACACATCAGCACATACACGGGTCTGTGTCACAGTAAGGCGTAGCCAGAATTTTACAAACAATGAGGTCAGGAGTCCAAAAATGTCCCCAGTGCACACCACCACCAGAGAAATGCTTAAACGGCATAGCACAGTGGTTCCCAACCAAGGGGTTGAGACCCCCACTAGGGGTCGCCAAAGCTTCACTGGGGGTCGTGAGGCCTTCTTGATTTTAAGGCATGTAAGAAAACTTTAGAAATGTAAACAATAGGCCTATATGTCAGCATTTCATTCGTTTTTGTGATGAAAACTAAATGAAATTGTTCTTTTTGAAGTTCAGATTATTATTTAAGATCGAAACTGAACACAAGCTATATTCACAGAGCCTTCACTCTGTGATAAGCAGCTTCGTCCTGCATTAGAAAAGTTCAAACAACCAAACAGCTAATGAGGAGAAAACCCTGAATTTTCAAAAAAGAAATGTATTAAGCATGTATGCTTGTTAAAATGTAATAAATAGGTACTACAGACAGAAAATTCGATAAAAAGTAAAAAAAATATATCAGGGAAACTCATCTCTGATCAATATTCAAAGGAAATAATCTGCTTAAAATTCATCCAAATCGCTCGTTTTACATAAACTTAGTGGGGGGTCGGCAGTTTACTCAGTGACAGCAATGGGGCATATTCATTTAAAGGTACACTGTGGCATTTTTAACCACTAGTAGCACAATGGACCAATGTATTTATGAGCAGGCTCTCATTTTGTTTGTTATTGTTTGTTACATTAGTGGCGTGCACATGCATGTGGGTGACCTGATACACATTCCTTACAAAGATTTTACATCACTCCACTCATCAACACGCCAACAAATGCACCATCAAAGACATGGAAGAAGAATACCGCTAGCAGGTAAACATGCTAGTAAACAATGCATTTAATACGTTTGTCAAGGATACACGCAATCTTTTTTAGTGCGAAACACTGAATGTAAACATGTTCCACAGGGCACCTTTAGTGTTCAAATATGATTATTATGTTAAATAATAGATTTAATTTCCCCACATGATGTTTGTATTATCTGCTACTTCAAAACCTTGCATACATTACTGCATCCCCGGTCACAGGACCACTAGTTATTCAATGACACATTTTCTGCATTTGCACTCTACAGTACACCCCAAGGATTTTCAGCTTCATGCATAGTTGCACCTGAAATATATCAAAATCAAAATGCACTTGGAGAGCTGTTAACATGAGTTGGCTGCCCAGTTGGTTTTACTGTATATTAAACAGAGCAATACATCAAGCGGACACGAAAGCGATAAAGCCAAGCATCGGCTAGTTTAATTAATTAATCAGATGAGTTGACAGGAAATAGAACCAGGACTGGCACGATGTCAGCATGACATCATGAGCTGTTGTTTTATATATTTTATTTTTTTTATTTTGCAGCAAGTTGGATTGTGTAACAACAAACTATTAACTCTGATTGTATCCCCTGTGTGGTTGCATAATATTAAACCAGCCATTGATCCTAATTGCATAAGAACAAAACAGCGTCAGCAAATAAGGAAAAACAAAAACATTATCTGGGAAAAAACTATAGGAGAGAGATAAAAGAGAAGAGGATAATAAACAGAGCAAAGCACAAACAAGAGTCGGACGGGCGAGAGTAGAGAGCAATTTAGTGTGAATGAATGAAAAAACATGCTGGTGAAAACAGCGAGACACGGAGATGAAAGGAAATCCATATATAGTAGAAAGACAAAGCAGAACCTTGCTCCATATTTCAGTGTGCCAGGGTCTAATCTTTAATCTTGTCATCTAATATAAAAAGCTTTGGTGTGTGTGTGTGTGCGTGTGTGTGTGCGTGCGTTTGTGTCAGTCAGTCAAAGTCAAAGTCTATTCTCATGTTGTTATTGTTGTGGGTTGCGTTACCTAGCAACAAAGTTTCATTCCAGGAAATAATATTATAAGACCGGTGTTCGCTACATTATTAGAAAGCTGTATTTCTTCTTTAAAGCACAGCAGTATGATGCAGACTGATGACTTGCAGGGTGAACATGAAAAAAAAAAAAAAACACTTTCAGACTGAAAGCTGCTCTATGACGGAGATATGACAGAGATCAATTGGTAGGAAAACGTCATAAACAATTCTGCTCACTCACAGGAATTTCTTCAGGGTGCTGACAGCAATTGTTTGCATGTGTATGTATAAAGTGTGTTTTGCATAATCTGATGTTTTTTGAGGATTTTAGTCCTTTTTGTGTAGAAAATTAGAAACTAATGGTTTGAAATGGTCTTTTTCTTGCATGAACTTTGTACAGTGCAGCACACTTCCCCCTCCTCTGCTCTGCCTTTGTCTATTCTCCTCTGCTCTGTGAAACTCTTAAGGGACCATTAGGGACTACAAGGCGAGGCTAGTGAGCTAATCTGCTAGCATGTCTACTGCCAGCAGTAAACTGTTTTATCTTTATAATCCATGGCCGTCAGCTGGATACATAAGTATTATGAGTGTTTATATAAAAAGAAGTTTCAATTAGAGATGTCCTGAGTCAATCCTCCACTGTAATCGAGAGTGGTGTGTTTTTGTGGTTCCCATAACACCGACATTCTGTGATAAGTAAAACCGACCATTGTTTGCATCTTGATTGCATCAAGTCTGTTTCAGGAGTTGCATTCTCCCAGTTAAACATTTATACATATCAATATTTTTTTCAGTTTAATAGTTTTGAACCAAGACCTTCAGTATTTGGATCAAGTAAATTATAAAAAATAGGGTTTGCCAAATTGCTATCCTGTTATTTCAATGCATCAGATAAATATTAAATCAACATTCATCTCTTATATTGTTCTTTATATATTATTTTAACTGTGTATGATGAGCATCTTTGGCTCAACAGGATTGTTTGAAAAATTAAGTTCTGTCTTATCTCATTGTCAGATTGTAGCTTGAGTGTGTGACTTGCATCAGGATCAAAACCTAAAAACGGCGACTCGCGGCGTCTGTTCATAAACTATGGTACAGAACCTATTAGAGAATTTATAACAATGGGATCCATAAATATGAATATTCACAAAGGTAAATGTCATATTCTGGAGGGAGGTTAGATAACCTCTTTATTTAGGTCACTGAAGTCTTACGGCAGAACTACAAGGTTCGTACTTTAAGAAGTCAGTAACCTGCTGACAAACAAGCAACCGGAAAGTACCCCACTGATGCCTTCGAGTGTCTCTGTCACATGACCCTCGCCTTGCAGGTTGTATCAGTCCCTCCTCGAGTCCCCTATCTTGTCTTCTACCCTTCTCTACTCTGCCCTCATCTATTCTTCTCAGTTCTACTGTCCCATATTGTTCTGTCTGTTCTAGTCTACAGTTTGAACTCTGAAGGGGTTTACACTGAGTTCAGGTTTAACTTTTCTGTCGGCTGTCGTTTCAGCGGCCTACATCAAAGTTTACCTCTTAGAGAACGGGATCTGTGTGGCCAAGAAGAAGACCAAGTCAGTGAGGAAGTCTCTGGATCCTCTCTACAACCAGGTCCTGGTCTTCTCCGAAAGTCCACAGGGGAAAGTGGTGCAGGTGAGATCAGATTTTCAGGATTTACACTGGGTTTTTTACACAATATTTAACTTATAAAAGATAGAAACCACTTACAATGTGAACAAAGTTGCGTATGGTAATTCAGGAAATGAGCAGACATTTTAATCAAACCTGAACTGTCCTTAATTTAGTCAGAAACCGAAGTACTAGTAACACAATTTCTTACCCTGAGCGAAACATGAATGTGTGGGGAAATCCATCCAGAAGTTGTTACTACTTCACTATTACTACTACTATTACTATTTCACTCAAAACTACAAATGTGAACCTCATGGTGGCGCTAGAGGAAAACACAAATGAAGTCATTAGGATTCATCATCTAGGACTACAGGTGTATGAAATTGACAATAACCTTGATATTTAAAGATTGACATCTCAATATTGTGTTAATAATACACATATAATAATATGTTAACTGGGTTGTGCCGTTCACCCTCCAATATAGTAGGTGGCAAATTAATTTGGCAAAAAAGAGACAAAACACACAATAACAATTAAAGATGAATTTGACAGCATTATTATTTTAATTTAAATGTTTTACATTTTCTATAGATATTGTGATAATACTGTGATTTCTTTTGGCCACGATAATCATGTACTGACAATTTAGGACCCATGATGAATACCAAAGTCAGTGGGATTCATCCTCTGGGGACCACGAATGTCTGTACAAAACTTCAATATTTCAGTCTGGACCAAAGTGGTGGACTGACTGGCAGCCATGCTATTACCACAAGAACATCAAGGTAGTGGAAAAAACAAATTCATAACCACAAGAACAGATTAATCCTGCCAGACACCGTCACCATAAAATAACAAAAGTGTCTCACTGTGATTGCGTGGATTGATGAATGTAAGTTAGTGACTAAAAAGTTGAGGAGGTGCAGAGGAGAGACAGCAGAAGAAGTTGGGACAAAGAGTTTGACATTTACAGTGAGAATCTGACCTGAGGGACCGGCAGGCTGTTTGAGCTGATTTTGTTCTTTCAGTTGTTTGAGATTCAGCTGCTTTCAGGATCAAAAATGTCACAGAAGAGAGACTGATCATTACAGCGCATTCTGAGCTCTGTCACTCTTTTCCTTCTTTTTCCACTCTTATTCTCCTTTCTGTTCTTTATACATTATTTTTTCTCATTGCTGCATTATCTTTCTGCTTCCTTCCCTCTCTTACTTTTTGTCACTCTGTTTTCTTTCCCTTACCAACTTTTGTTCAATAGCCATTTGTTCTTTCTTCCCTTTTCTGCTTTTCTACCTAACTCTTTCATTTTTGTCTTTCTCTCCCTTCCTTCTCTTCAAACCTCTCCTTCCATCATTTTCTACTTTTTTTCCTTCATTAGTTATTTCATTCCCTCCTGTATTATTTGTTCCTGTTCCATCCTGATATGTTGTTATATTTCTTTTCTTTTCTGTTATGCGTCATGTCACCACTCACTCTGTTCACATTTGTCTGTTTTTCTTTTTGCTGTAATCCTGTTCCAGCAATGTTTCATTTCACCTTCATAATGGTGAAATAACACGTAACGCCAACATGCACACATCTGTGTTTTAACCTCGTGTGCGGTGGGTTTTTCTCAGTAATCAGCAGGTGGAGACGGTGGTGTGTTCAGTGGAGAGGCCTGCAGATCTGCCTCAGGCTGCTCTACTGCTCCTGTCGCTGTGTAATTAGCCACTAAACGCCTCCCTCTTAATTATCTGCTGTCTGTGTCGCTGTCCACCGAGTTTCATCAAACTCATTCACACTGGATAATGAAAATCGCTGAAATCAGCAGCGCTTTTCAATTTGTCACTTCCTCATTTAGCAAAGCACAGCGCTGCAGAAAATTCATTCAAAATACTTCCTCAACTGACTCCATGACGAACAAAATTGTCATGGGAAGAAACCAAAGTGTTAATTCAAAGAACATGATTGTTGACATTGTAGTGGGCTTTGCTGTAATCAGCTGTTCCAACAACTTTGTGGAGATTTTGCGTGGAGCAGAGGATTGTGGTTTTTACTTTCCATTTTTTTCCACAATCAATTTTACTTTCCTAAATCTCCATTATTATTAAATCTGTATGCTTTGATCACATTCTGAGCGGCTTGCAAATAAAGGACCGACCAGTGGCCGCTAAAAGACCCGAGCAATCTGCCTGAACAGGGCCAGCGATGAGCCTCCACCTGGTCTCTGTTGTCAGTTTGTTGCTGCGTTTCCTAATCTGTCGGAGGGGGCAGCTGTGACTGATTTACCCAAACATCTCTGCTTTCACTGTGTAAAAATGTTTCCACTCTGCCACCGCAGTAATGATTTAGAACACAACACATTAATCACCCACTGGACTCATTTATACTGATATTGATATACTGATCATTTGCTTTGAAGTCACTGGGACTTTTGTATAATTGTTTGAAATTGGGATTCATGTAAAGCAAAGCTGAAGACCCTTTTCCCTTTATTTTGTCTATAATGAATGTCTCACAGGCCTTTGGGACCAGTGTATGTGTGTCTTAAACAGAGGTCAGGTCAGTGTGCTTTGAAGGTTGTGGGTTTGAACCTCTGTGTGTTCAATGACAACGCCTTCAGAACGTCCTGAGGCTGCTCTCACTGAGTAATTAGCTGCTAAACGCCTCCTGTCTAATTATCGGCTGTGCATCTTTCGTCTCCTCTGCTCTGCACCCTCTGCTACCATCCCCTGATCATCTAATTTTCTCTCTTATCTGGGGCTCTCTGACAATGTGTAATCTTTTATGTTGTTTTGTTTTCCATATGCCATTGTGTGTTTGCTTTGCATTTTCTTGAGTAAATGCAATCTATATGCCAGCTTATTTCTGTGAGCTGAGGGTATGTGAGTGCTAATGAACTCTATCTAACCATTGTTGCAAAATTAGGTACACGAAGTACAGAAAAACCAACAATAGAAAAATAACAAGGTTTTCTTTTTCTCCCATTACCCTTAATGTATGACAGCTCTTTTCTGGTCACACACACACACACACACACACACACACACACACACACACACATATATATATATATATATATATATGTGTATGTATCTTTTTCAGAAGTGGGAAAAGTAGCAAATCCAGGATTTATTTGTCCAGATGTGTCACTCTCTCTCCCATCATTCTTTATTATTCTGTCTCTTTTAACCAGAGGGAGTTTCTGGTGTCAGAACTGGGAGTGGCTCAGATAGAGACACGCTGAGCATCTGAAGTAATCTCTCTATCTGATTCTATACTTTAGGGCTCAGTCACACCAGAATTTATAAAAACAAAATTTCTTGAAATCAGTCCTTTTAAACTCAATCAAAAGATTCTTTCCCCAAAGTAAATCTGTACAGTGCTTTTGTGAACTTTGACACCTGAACCACCCTGACATAGTCTTCCAGCATCACCTACCCTGCATAATAAGTATGTGGTGACCAAAACAAAGTGGACTTTTGAACATTACACTGATAGTTGAACACCTCCAAAACCATGTGCATTAATCTGCTGCTACAACAACCTCCACTCTTCTAAGAAGACTCGGGGATTTGCTCCATTTCATCCACAAAAACATAATTGAGGTCCAACGCTGATTGTTGTTGGCCGAAAGGGTCGGTTACAGTTCACCCTAAAGGTGCTTGATGTAATGTTGAATTTAAGGTCCAGTGTGTAACATTGGATCTATTTGCAGAAATGCAATATCATATTCATAGGTAGGAACCTATGGAAATTCTTAGGAAGGTTTCTCCTTCACGCTTGGACTGGGAGCGCAATCTAGAACATATTGTACATTGTACACTGTATCAATAATATATACCCTTCATGTGAACTGGCCCAGACAATAATAATAATAATAATGATATTAAAGCAAAATGCAAACATAAATAAATACAGAGAAAAAAGCAAAAACAAGCCATAAAAATGTGTTATAAGTCACATTTTGCAAGAATATCCAAATTAATTTTGCTGTCCTACTTTCTGGTGTTAGCAAGCACTTACAGTTCTCTTTCCTTCAATTCAAGTTCATCTATCCGTTGTCTGTACCCACTTATCCTCACTTCAATGCAACATGCTGTTTTTTTTTTAATTAAATCCCTTTTTGTCTGTCCATCAGTAGCAGCACTGTGAATGTGTTTGTGTCTGTGTGGGAGTTCCACTTCCTAGAAAGTGGACTAAAGAGGATCTAGGACACTGTATCTTTCATCTTCCATACTAAACACTCAACCAGTTTCTCTTGTTCCACCATGCATGTCTCCTTCTCCCAGTGTCTCTCTCTCTCCCCTTTATTGGTTCAGGTCAGAAAGAGAGATAGATTCTCTTTATTTAAAGATGGTGGGAACAGATTGAAGCATCTCTGTGTCTCTGTGGAAATCACTTGCAGATACACACTCACACATACCAAACAAATTGGTATGCTGGCATGCACAGACACACAAGACCACCACACGCGCAGACGGATATTGATTACTTTGTCCGCCGCTTGACAAGATGTGGGGCTGTCTGAGATGAGCCCTGATGTTATCAGGATGTCAGGAGACAGAGGACACGTAACGTACAAACACACACAGGTCTCTAAGCACATACCGCCATCATCTGCCTCTCTCGCCCTCTTTCACTTTCTCTCACACAATCCCTCTTCATTAACTTTAATTGAAACCTCCGCCTGCTCTGTGTTGCCGTAACAGAGAGAGGGAAACTGTCAAGATCCAGTATTGCTTCAGTACAGATTTCCAAACCATCTGGATTACTGATAATTAACCTCACCCTCTTAACCTAATTACTTTGTCAATTAATCATCCTGGTCATCCACAGAATGTTTTATGCACAATTCAGAGACCTCTGATGCCATGTTGAGGCATCAAATCCATTGAAATTGACTGAATTCTCTGTGTGCTGGAAACATAGACAGGAACATTATTGCATCTACCTGTAGACAGAGCTTTTCTGATCAATAACTTCTATCCAGAATGATGTGATATTTATGGCATTTTAGTCAGGATATTAATATAGATTTAAAATAGCTCCTAGAAGTCATACAGTAGGCCTCTTGTTTTTGCTAAATTGAATAAAAAATATAAACTGCTATCACTAAGTCCCGCCCTCACACCCTGTGCACTGTTATTGGCTGGGGGCTACACACCCACTGCCTAAAGGTTGACACCCAGAACACTGAAAATAAAGAAATACGGGCGGAGTGTAGGGTCTTTGCAGATACAGACAGCGCCACACCCTTATGGAAAAATCCCCAAAATGTGTTCATATAAAAATGTGCATTATACAATTTATCTAAAAAGTAATGTATTGAATGTGCAAAGTTTTCACTTACAGTATCCTGTCAAATATCTCAACATCTTCCGCTTGTCATGTGCTATGTATGCCCAAGCATCGTCTACGACCTCCTTCTTTTTGACGTCTCTGCAATATAGTGATGTCAGTGACTGTAGAAACCACCGCTGGTTAAGGCACTAAAGCTTTGGTATCTTACATTGTTATGGTCCAGGTATCATATTTGGGTTTCTTGAAAAATCAGAGCAGGTCTTTTGGGTGTTTTAAGTAGAATATATTTGTAACTCGTATGAACGACTACTTTGCACACTTAAAAAGCTGCTCTTATTTTTGTATTAACTCTACTTTGACATGTAAATGCAAATATATTATGAATACATACATTTATATCTCGCCACCCTCTTTTTAGGTGATCGTCTGGGGCAACTATGGACGGATGGACCGCAAATGCTTCATGGGTGTAGCTCGAATCCTATTGGAGGAGCTGGACCTCAGCACAATGGTGATTGGCTGGTACAAGCTCTTCCCTACCTCCTCCATGGTGGACCCAACGATGGCACCACTCATTCGCCATTCCTCCCAGATGTCCTTGGAAAGCACCATCGGGCCCTGTTGTGAGCGATCCTAAGACTCACGCAAAAATATAAAGTTTTGTTGTTGCGGCTAAGACTCTATCATTGTCTCAACCAAAACCTAAGACACATTTTGATATATAGCCTGTAGCCCTGCACTCGGGTCAGCCAGGTGGTACTGCCCCTCAGCAGATAGGGGTCTTACCCAAGGGCACTTCGACAGGTCCAACCACACTTGGGACTCAACCACTCCCCTGACTGGGAAATGATTTTACTAACTAGTAGGTCATTTTGCCACTCAATGGAAATGTACTGTAATTCTTTTGATATTGTATCAGACTGTTTCCCAAGACTCATGGGAAGCACATTTCTTTTGTTGTTGCAACCGACCGCCCCTCAGACTCACAGGAAAATTTTGCTTTCTTCAGATCTCTTTGATGAAAAAGCAAAAACCTACTTAATGAGGATACTTCAAAGGAGGGCTCGGTTGCCGACATTGATTACATCCTATTGGGACCACAATACACGGCGGGCTCAGCTTTGCTTCAGCTACGCGCCTTCTTCGCAGCCTACATTCGATTCTCATTCCCAGGACTATTTGTTGTCTTGCTGTGTCCTCATTAAGGGGCTGGACAGCTCCTGAGTGTTATCTGTCAATCCACAAGTCCAGAGAGAAAGTGAGACTGCCCTCAGATGGTTTGAAACACCAGCCTCCCATTCTGCAGGAGCATGGGAACAGCAGGTTTTAGATGAAGGGATCTGTGCGCAGCAGGACTACAGAGGACTTCAAAAAAGAATGGAGACGTCTTGGTTTCGAACACTCTGACATGAGCTGTTTTTGGTTTTTGTGTCACACATTTGGCCCTTCTGTGTTTAGTTTGTTTGGTACTCTGTGTTTGTGTGTGGAACAGGCATGAATGCAGGCCCCTTTCATCTTCTAGATCTCTACCTGATCTTGGGGATCCAGAGTACTGCTGGGTTTCTATCCTGCCAGTTGGCTTGGATATACTTGTCGCACCAGGTATAAATTGGTTCCCGAGTGAATTTATATGGTTCAAAAGAAGAACTAGCAGGTTCTGAGTTCCCAAAGACCATGTGCAAGTATGACCCAAGAGTCATTTTCATTCCAATCAATCATTCAATAAGCTGATTTTATTCAGTATTGTGTCATCTACTATGGAAGGCACTGTTTAGATAAATCAGCTAGAGCTGTGTTTGGTGAGGATGAAAACATGCAGACTTGTGATCTCCGACCCCATTTTACCTGGTTGTTTTTTTTAATCTAAATTGATTGCATCCAAATAGAGATTTCCAGCTTTAAACAATTTGAAATCTGATTATCTGAACCAGTTAATTACATTATACCCTGGTGCATTATGCTGCCACTGAAGATGCATCTCAAAGTGGAAAAATGGCATATACAGATATCTGGCGTGACAGCCAAACTAAACTGGATTTTATGCGCTCAATATATTGTATTAGATCTGGATTAGAAATCAAAGTGGCTAACCATACATGCAGGTGACTGTCACGTCCAAATGCAATGTGGTTAAACCGTATCAGGATACAATCTAGATACAGCTGGTATTAAACTGCCATGTGTAAATGGGGTCTGAAAAGTTAAGGCTGTTGTGTCCTCATTTGGTTCAGTTCTGTTCTGTGTTTTCACATCCACCTGGTCGTGCAGGTCACATCAAGTGCAGGGGTTAGTTATTGCACCTGTGTTGTAGCGCTGACACGTGATGCTAATACAAAAAAAGACATGTTTCCACAGGCATCGAGGACAGAAGCCTGGCTGACAGTATAGGGCTGAGAACTTGCTGTATATCCCAGTTTAATTGTAGTTTGGAATGCTCTTTAGCTTATAATCTAGAAGTAGATTTTTAAGATTCCTCCTCTCTTTTTTTAAAGCTTTGGCTAACAGTTGTCTAATAACAGTTTCTACTGTGCCAATTTCTACCAGCAAGTGTCTTCTCCTTCCTCTTCTTCAATTACCTTGCAGCATGTGCTATTGTGAGGGAGGAACAGAAACAACCACTCACAACATCTGACAGCAAGTATTCAGGCCGTGCAGAGACGCATCCCTTTTATTCTAAATTACAGCCCTAATCCACAAACCGCCAAGGCACCTGATGATTAGCCATGCTACGACTCAGTACGGAGAGAGGAAGAGAGGGAGGAAAAGGAAAGAGAGAGGAAGGAAGCATGAAATGTACTTTGCATCATCCAAACAAAGGATCTGTCTGGACTGACGTTCGCAGATTTAAAAAAAAAGGACACAAAAATAGGATGAATTTAAAGGGAACACAATGTGCACACTGTAGAGAAATGTATAGTTTATTAACGAACAAAAGTATATGTATTTAATTTGGGCACTTTATGATTCTTAATGTTTTTTTATGTGTAAATATTATGGTTGTTAGTGTCTTTTGGAGTGAGCCAAAGTTAATCTATAATGACTTAGTTGATTAATGTTAAAATCTGAGGGAGGGAAGGGATATCCTTGCTAGTTACCGTAAGATTGTAGCATTAGCTGGTAGCATCCGCATGACTGATTAAAACTTCTAATTAATTAGCAGGCAACTTGATAAGACTAAGCATGAGCTATACGCTACACAGAAAGAGGAGGGATGAAATACAGTGTGTTGGGTTGAGACCAACATCAATTGAGGAATAAATACATATGTAGCAATTGAAATCAGATTCAAAGTTTACTGAATTTCATTTTGGGCTTTTTTCTTTCACACAAAAACCTGTTTAGTTTTTTTTTTATCTTTGAAGCAAGATTTCAGAAAAAAAAATCCAATTTCTCTATTTTAATGAAACACTTTGGAGTGTCTTTACTCTAAAACAAAAACTTTGCAAAATAGACCTCTGTTTTGCCAGTAGCAGTGTTGCAGGGATATTAATACTGTATTTATTTCCAAACAAATTAGCTACATTCTATAAAGCAATAATCAAAACACATCCAGTCATTGCAGCTTTTCAGTTGTTCAGTGGAAAATGACAAGCTTAGCCGGTGATTTTCACTGCAGTAACATTTATCAGTTATTCAACAAGACAATTATCTTAATGTGTTGATGTCCAAGAGAATATTATACAGCACGAGGATTTTTATGATTTAAAAAATACCTTGTAAATCGTTTGAAGGATCTAAATGCAGTAACTGGAAATCACTTGTTAAGCTGTCACCCAGCGTTCATGATTTTTTTTTCGATTAACTTATTCCAGGGAAAGTGTCATGTAGTCTCTAAGCAATCTCTGTTTACAGAAGGAGCTGGAATATAATAGCCCATCAAAGATTAAAATTTCTGATTTGAAAAATGCAGGATCATTTTTCACAACCTGAAACCACTTTGAAAAGCATGGATTTTAATCTAATGATAATTGCCTGGTAGTTAGAACAAAAGAGGACTGTTTTTAAAAATGAGGTGATATTAGAAAAGTTGTATAAATCAAATATATATATATATAATATATATAAATATATTTTAATTTAACTCCTCTAACTGTGACCCAAGGAATGTGTTTTTGTCAGTGTTCTTTTGTGCCAAAATTTAAACCTATTTTGAGGGCTGATTTCCCAATTGAGGACCAATGAAAGAGGAAAGTTTACACACTTGGCATTCAATTTTCTTTCAGAAACCCATAAGCTGAGTACATCCTGTTCTAAAGGAATGACTCTGCATCCAAGAGGAAGAACTCTGCGGCTGAAACAAAAGTAATATTGCATGATAATGATATAGATTTACTGAAGATTGATCGAGAGTTAGAAATATAAAGCGGTAACCATCATAGAAGTGTCCCATCCATACATCTATCCTGCAGCAGCTGCCTGTACAACACAAGTGTTGTAAAGCATTAATCAATGTTAACAAAGAGCTGATTGTTCGTAGCATTTAAAAGCTAAAAGACCTTTCCTAAGAAGGGTGGAGCAGCATGGCAGCAGTAGAATGGCATGCATGCAGTGAATGATGGCTTTTCTATGATGGCTACAGGTGCAGACTCTGGCATTCGTGTGAATTTGGTGTAAACGTGTATACATCTGACCCTTGCAAGAACATTTTCTTCTCTGATTGTTTGGGAGAGAGACAAAATAAATGCCAACATTGCTAGCAGGATTAAGAGTAATTAATGTTTGTTTAATTAAAAACTGATTGTGTAATTTTGCTCATCAAAAGCTACTTCTTCACCAGTCTTAATTTGTTTGTGACATTTTGTAACTTTGAAGGCAAACGAATGAGCTAATGAACTATGTAGATGTTAGAGTTGACATATTCAGCACCGAAAATGTAAGTTTTTGCACCCACCCATATTTTGATTGTGTCTGCCACATGGATGTTAATTATGTACTACTATCAATTGTAATGTAAGTAGAGGCCTTAAACACACCGATATACATTTTGTCAGGGCTAAGGACTAAGAATTGTCACATAAAGTAATCAATATGACGCAAAAAAAGTTTTACAGTGTCACCATTTCAACCCATTACCTAAAGTAATTTAAGTGTCATCTAAGGAAATGATTATATTTGCGTATGTTCTTAATGAATTTCTGATATATTGATATTTCAACCGACTATTTGTGTATTCTCCCCACGCCTTGGTGTGGGCTTAATTGAACAAACTGAGCAAAAAAGTAGATATTCAAACATTCTGACCTGTTTCTTAACAGGACTTATTTTCTAAACTTAGAATGTACACTATCTTACACTAGTGTTTGTTTATTGATGTTTGAATGCACATAATGGTACTTTGTGGTTTCAATCAAGTAGAGTAAAATGAAAAAAATAAAAAAAGAACATTCCCAATTTAGCCATCTGTAAGAATTGTACTGGAGTGGGTCCTTTTCCACCCTAACTGCCTTCTGGGTTGAAATTCTGCAAAACCAGACGTTTTCCCCTTACTCATTAGCACTGCTCAATTCTGGGACACCATAACGGAGCCACTGACTAAGATACAAAGAAAAAACTTTAGGGACAGTTGTGTTACATGTAATAAGCAGCATATGTGTTTAGCTAATAACTTATAAATGTAAAACAAAGGCAACATGACTGTCCCTAAAATTTTCCCTCAGCCATCTCAGACAAGGCAATTCAATGGTGGATCTCAAGAACATTTCTAACCATGAGTGATGGGAGCATCGCAGCCCTCTTGTTTGGCACTTGTTATATTTACATGTGCACAATAATAGAACTAGTGGGAGATCCCTGATTAAACAACAGCAGCATTTACACGATCTGAAGCAGGCGTAAACATGGCTTCCAAACGTGTTTTTCCTCACTGTAAATGCACATTTCAAGGACAACCTAATCAACAGAAGATATGTTCAGGCAATCAAAAACACATCAGTACCATGCAGAGAAATCTGAAATAGCCATAACTGTAAGAGTAAGCTGTAAGAACTGTTTCCATGGATGTAGTAAGAGAATTGGATGCTGTGTTTCAAGATGGCGGCCCATTTATTTCAATGAAAGCGAATAAAAGTCACAATTTATTGATGCGACTTTTCGGAACTTTTCAAATTTTATTGGCCCCAAAAGGTTCAAATTCTGCTAATACAGTCCATATTCCAGAAGCTTGCAAACTTGTTTAGGGTTGAGCCAGCAGTTTATATACTTTTTCTCCCGTCGCCATCAAACCAGTGTGTAACAGCTTATTTACCGGGCAATGCATCTATGCATCGTTTTTGTTATTCAAGCCCCAATAGCTTATTAAAGTTGTCATTCAATAAGCTACCCAAGCTACCATAAAGGCAATTGTCACCTTTTTCTTCAAGTGAGTAGGAGTAGAAAACAACTGTGCTTCTGTTTGCCAATGGAAGCAACAGAAGCACAGCTGGTTGTCTCCACATTGTCAGAGGACATGTATATAAATTGAACTTTTCTCAACTCTGCCAGGTCACGCCACTGTCAGACTTTTGGGTCTTGAGTCATGGCGGGCGGTGCCAAAATGTAATCTGACGTTGATTTCACAATGATTGGCATCCTATTGTACTTCCATTGCTTGAGTTCATGTGTATCATCCATATTACTATTCTAACTGCAATACAAATACATTTTTGTGCGCATGTATGAGCTAATGTCCGAGCTAACCTTGATGTAAAATGGCCGAAAACCTTTTTTTTTTTTTGTTTGAGTTTAGGGATGGCATATGTGGTAAACTTGATTATTCTCACAGAGTGCACAGGCAGAGCCTATTTCCACAGTTTCTGTCTGTGTTTGCAGAAGATCAACCTAAGAAGTGAATCTGGGTAGAACTCCCTTTGAAGTTCTTTAAAAAAAAAAAAAAAAACCTTCTGTTACCTGAGCTTAAAATGTCCATATCATTTCCCTCTTAAGTTCATGGGTTTCACTGATTAGAAAGAAAGAGAGCACTATTTGTGTCTTTTCTTTTAGAGTGACAGTGTGTGCATTTCTAGACACATACCATATCATGTTCTCTCTGGGGGAAGAGGGTGGAGGAGTGGGAGGATGAAAGGGTAGATGCAGCTCCTCTGCGGATGTTATGAAATGGTGGCTGGTGGATCCCAAAAGCAACACATCTCCTCCAGTCTGGTGTGCTGCAGAGGCAGCCGTTCCCAAACTTTTCCCTGAGAGCCAGTCCCCAACCCAGCCCTCATAAAAGTGTTCCCCCACATGCCATCTGGTGAATCCCACACTGAGTGAATACATTTTTAGGTTGGGTGGCCCCAGTGTGAAGTTAAGTGCCATGGAGTTTCATAACTTGTGTTTCTCGACACCATTCCTGGTTAAATTACCTCTCAGCTCTATGAGTTCACATTTCAGTCACACATTACTAGTCACACACTGGTGTCAACTCATTTGGGCTCCAACCCCAAATCTTCTACACAAATCCTCCTTTTATTTCTTCAATAATGGTTGATGATCCAAAGTTTATCTACAGCATTCACAGCCTGAAATTCTCATCTCTAAACCATCATGTGAGGCCTTTTGAGACCATTCGAGAAATTTCCTAACGCTACGATCTCCTAAGGCCCCTAAAATACTACGTATAACGAGGTGATGTTTTGGTTTTGGGATACTAGATGAGACAGTTTTACAGGCCTTCTCATTCTGTCAGGAACATGTGAAATGGGCAACTGTTGGAAGCAATGCTGATGGAAAATCTTCAGTGATAAGAATTTATCCAGGGACGTTTTTCTAAGTATACTGTATATTCTTTTTCTGAGTTACACATTCCTTCCATTTAATGAGAGTTGCTCCATCCCTTCAGTCTTCTACTGTCAGCCACTGAGTAGCTTCACTGGTTGCATTTGTTTGCTCAATGGCAGCTCAGCAGGAGCAAAGGAAGGGAGAGCATCACTGTTTAAACCCCACATTTTAAGAATCACCCAGCCATTTAAGGATTTCAAACCTCCATTTACGAGTATATTGTAATTTTAAAAAAGTTTTCAATACTTTTCGTCCCATCCATAGGTTAGCGTCAAGAAGTGTTAGCATAAACTAATGTTAGCAAAGCATTAAGCACCAAATGCCCATCTGCATTGCTTTCCATTTGTTGCTCATGTATTACTGCCTCGAATGTTATCAGAAGAGTGACAAAGTGGTGTAACTTTAGTTTAATTCACCGCACTGTCATTTAAAACACAAGTATATTTGCAGATTCTTTGGCAAACTGTTATATTGTTGAGTAAATGCACAATTTGGTGTATTGTTATTCTATTCCAGCTGTCAATAAAATAGTTTAACTCCATCATCATGTTTTAATGGTTATTTTTATTTACGTATTTGTTCGATCTGCATTGGCAATATAATGAAAGAGACAGCAGAAACTACAGCTCCTTTGTGGCTTTGCCATCTTGCTAATGGCTAAGGCTCATGAGATATGTTGTTGAATGCTGGAATGGTCAAACTTAACTACAGGACTATGGTACGTTTACTACTGGTGGTACTCAAGCTCCCCCTAGTGGTACGTGAAGGAATCTCTGAAATTCTTTTAAAAAAAAAATGAAATTAACTGAAAAGGTATCTCTGAGATTTAATTATGATAACATTTTGTATAAAACAAACAGGTAATGCACGCTGTTCTTTACACTTAACTAAGACAAATGGTTATTTATTGTAGCTTAATGTGGCCAATGGAGTGTCTTTGTTCTACATTGCTTTGAAAAAAGTGGTGGTCCTAGATAACTCCCTTGAGGCACACCACACTTTACTGCTCTTATACCTCAGAATAACTACCATTAAATGATACTATTTCCTGTTAGTAAGATAACTTTTCATCCATGCGGCTACAAATGGTTCAAATCCATGACAATTCAACTTATTGTATGACAGAAAAACCAGGAGCAGTGTCAAGCTCTGTTCTCAAAACTTTCTGCCATTGTTGTTCTCATATGTGTAAAAAAAAAAGTAGTGTAGCAGAGCTTTGTCTTGATAACATGACCAACGACTTCTTTTTATAAACTTTCCTGAACCACAATAATCTACAAACCCCCTACGAGAACAGATGAGAGTGGAAGAAAGAAAGAAAGAGAAGAAAGGCACCGGTGGGGAGAAGAAAAAACACAATAATAAGAAAGATGAAGGAAGAGAATGAGATGGGGAGCTGGAGAGAGAAACAGAGGAGAGGAGCGATTCATTTTGTTTGACAGTCAGCAGCTAAGGACGATCAAGTATGAAGCTTTAGCCTGTATGTCTACATGGAATAGTCTCTGTCTCCACATCCCTTGCTTTTTACTTCCTTTTACGCTCCTTTCTAGCTCTTTCCTCCTTTTTCTCTTATAGTATCTCTTGCTCTCAATCTTTCTCCCCCCATCAATCACTATTTTCCCTCCCTTTCCCTCCCTCTCTCTCTCTCTATTTCTCTCTCACTCTCTCTGGCAGACGTCCAGACTCCCTGGCGACCAAACTGATCAGCTTGTATTAAGGTCTCTCTCCCTCTCTCTCTCTCTCTCTCTCTCTCTCTCTCCACACACACACACACACACACACACACACACACACACACACACACACACACACACAAAGCAATTGCGTGACAGCAAGGCAGGTCACACTAGGCAGACACACACACACTCACACACAGACATGACTTGCATGCACATGCGCAGACTGACAGACAGAGAAGACACATCACACACACACACATACAAGTTCTAGCGTGACTTGCATACACGAAGGCAGAAAGACAAATTCACACACGAAATTTGGATAAACCAGCGGGAGGCCCTCAGATGGTGCGGATGCAAATTGAGACATAAATCATTTTCTCCACAGGGGAAATTACAGTCCCAAACAACAGCATGTTTCACCTCAGTCAAACGCTGACATCATATAGGAAAGAGCTGTGCTTCGGCACAGACGCTCCTCTGCCTCGACGCTGTCGCTGCAGCGCCCCCTGCTGCATTGCTGTTTGGTAGTGTGACATTTTTAGGTTTTGTACGCATTGGGAAAGGAGGAAATAAAGTCACATGGGGTCAGATTTTGATTCAATCCAAGGGGGAATTATTCTGCCACCATCTCTTTGTTTCCTCCTTTGCGCAAATACTGCAAATAAATGTTTCTGCTACAGTCTGCTCATTAGCAAACAGTGTGAATAAGCAACCTATATTTTCTCCCACAATTTATGTTACGCTGCCAAAAATATATGACTGGAAGGATAATATGCACCTACAAGTGATTGCACAGATATGAAACAGGTCCACTTATGAAGCGAAGCCTGAGAGCCAGTTCAGGCAGGTCAACTCGAGCGGCGCTGCTATACACACATGACATGCCTTATTTCATAATCACTAACCAAGTGCACCCTTTCAATCTGGCGGTCTACTTAAGCTGCAAAATTTCCCAGCTCTCCCTCTGCTTTGTCAATGCCGCTGTTGCCTCAGATCACATCGCTGCTCCAAGCTATTGCTCCCTTTCTGCGCTGTTAGCATTCCCTGTTATTCTTCGGTATTGACTATTGCTGCTAATGCGATTGACATCCTACCTTTTGGCTTTCTCTGTCATTATGTCTGTTGCAATCTCCAACTCAGAGAGTGAGTCTCTGTCATCAGGGGGAGATACTGGCTTCATCCCCGAAACCCAGGCTCAGTCTGCTGAGAATGAATGCAAAAAAAAAAAGTGAGACCTTTCCTGATAGACCCTTGGTAGTGCGGACAACCACCCACGGTCTGTGTGTTTCAGAAGACCCCCCCAACAAAAAAAGAAAAAAAACATGATTTAACTCCAGTGAACGTACCAGCCTCCAAAGCACTGTCAACCCATCCCAATAGTTGCTTTGTTAACTATCTAATCCCTGGCGTAGTTCAAGGCTTTTTAGAAGGTTTTTGCTTCCCCCAAAAAACACCAAATTTTTAAAAAAAAACACCCCCCCCCAAAAAAAAAAAAAAAAAAAAAAATTTTTTTTTTAGAGGTTAAAAAGGGATACATGTTGGGTCCATAAAAAATAGATAGCATAAATAGCCTAATTCCTCAAGAGCCATTTTCCCTGTTCTATGCTTCTGTAGATAATGCTATGCAGATGATTAAGTCAGCAGGGTTGGTGCATGGTTGGGAAAAGCAGACATTACCGTTCCCTTTAAAGTCATGCCACTTCACCCTAGTCAATGGCATCTTTTCGGTGTTAAATGGCGTTCAAAATTATACTTTTCCGTTAAACTGACATTCGGTTGCCGCAGTAGCCCTTGCATTTTTGATACACTGTCAGAAGCGTTGTGCTGGATTCTGTACAACAACTGCAAACTCCCCTATGTCTTGCACCTTTTAGATTACTTTTTAGTAGTCGACTTTCCCTCATCCCTGCCAGCTCGTTGTATTTCTACGGTCAGAAGCCTTTTTCAGGAGTTAGGCGTACCACTTTCAGAAGAGAAAACTGTAGGCCCTTCTACACGTTTGGAATTCCTCGGTATAACCCTCGATAGTATGCTCATGCAAGCATCTCTACCTCAAGACAAGTTGTCTTGAATCAGAACATCTATTAAATTCTGGTCTGCCACTTCCATTCTTTCTAAAAGAGATCTTTTATCTCTGTTAGGTCACCTTAATTTCCTTATGTGCATTATCCCTCATGGTCTTTCCTTCATTTCACGTTTGTTGGTCTTGGCAAAATCTGTTCAAAATCCTAAAGATACTGTGATCCTAGACGAAGGTTGTCTCTCAGATTTGCGGTTTTGGTTCTTGATGTGTGATGAATGGAATGGCATTTCCTTCTTTTACAATGACTATGTGGAATCTGCAGATTCCCTCCAGTTCTTTACTGACGCGGAACCTTCTGTTGGTTCTAACAGTTCTAAATCTACTGCGCTTTATGAACTATACCCAATCGTCTTTGCTTGCTCCCTGTGAGGCCAGAGATGGTCCGGGAAGCAAATTATGTTGTTTTGTGATAACGCTGCTACAGTGGAAATAATCAACAAGGGTCACTCAAAAATACCATTAATAAACAGTCTCATGTGACGTTTAACTTGGGTATGTGTTCTAAATAACTTCATTCTGCGAGCCACTTTCATTCCCGGTCATGAGAATCGTGTAGCTGATGCTCTCTCTCGCTTTAAATTTCAGGAGTTCAAAACTATGTGCTCCCAGGTTCAGCCCTCCAGCACGATATGCCCTCCGTTCAATCAGATGACTCTCGATTAAGCATGTCCAGGCCCCTGCAGGATCTTTTGTACTCTGGGTCCAAATACATGAGAGTCGGTTTAGCTAAAAGCACAATTAAAGCTTATGATTCAGCTTGGTTTTTTTACTCTTCTTTTTGTGCCAACTTACTTCCTAATCCTCTACCAGTAAATGTCTCAGTAGTCTGTGCATTTATCGTGCTTTCATTTGAATCCTGTCACCTTCAAATGCAAAGTATTAAAGCTATGCTAGCAGGGATACAGTTTCACATCAGATGCAAAGATCCAGCATCCCAGAGTCTTCTGGGAAATCCTTCCGTTAAGCTGTTCCTCAACGGCATTAAAAAGGCGCGTCCTGCAGGCAATGATAAAAGACTCCCTCTCACAATTTCACTGGTGCATAAATTTGTGTCAAGGTTAAGGCAAGGTTGTTTTACACTTTATTTCGATGTAATGTTGGAAGCAGTTCTGCTAATGGCTTTTTATGGGTTTCTCAGGTGTGGTGAATATACTTGCAGATCTCTCACGTTTGATCTTCAGCATGATCTCACCTTCTCAGATTTAGATCACATGTACTCTATATTTTTGAAGCACTCAAAGTCTGATAGATCTTGCCAAGGCACTCAAATTTTCATTGCCAAGACTAAAACTACCTTTTGTCCATTCTCTTCCATGATGATATTCCTGCATCATCGCTCTCCAACCCATCGGTTGTCTCCCCTGTTCATTGTGGATGGTTGCAAACCCATGACGAGATCCCGGTTCTCCTCAAAGCTGTGTGATCTCTGCCTGAGCTGTGGGCTAAACCCCGAACATTATTCCCCTCACTCCCTGAGAATTGCTGCAGCTACAACCGCAGCTCTGCATTTGCCTACATCAACCCTAAAATCCCTGGGTCACTGGTCATCCTCTGCCTACCAACGCTATGTCAGGCTACACAAGAAGGAAATCCTGTCTGCGCAAAAGCTCATGAGCTCCTGCTCCCATTAATGCACCGATAAATATTTGTATCTGCCTTATCTCACAATTGTTTATTTGCATATCAGGTGGTTGCTGGGTTTAGAGTATTTTATATTCACTGTGACAAAGGTTTGAATGAGGTTTCATTAAGTTAATTTCCCCTAAATTGCTTGAGTTGCTCAAGGGGAATGGACACACAGCGCTGGTGCCAAGGTCCACGCATAGCAGTTCACTAGATAATGTATTCCACTGCGGCCAAAGTGCTTCAGGGAAATGGCCACACGGTGGCCAAGGTGCCAAGCCAAGGTCACACATAGCAGTTCACTAGATGGCATATTCCACTGAAGCCAAGGTGCTTCAGGGGAATGGCCACACTGCGTGGTGCTGAGGCCCACACATAGAATGTTCACTATATGTCAGGCTCCATTCCGTGCTGTTTTGGGGGGTTAAGGTATTTGCACATCACTCCCCCAATATCTCTGTAAACATATGTGCGGGGAGTGATGAGGTCGGAGCCTAGACGCCAAAATCTAATGTTATACTGCTTTAAATAAACATTTCAAACCTGAGTTGGCTGACTGAAATCTACTTAATGTAGTATGTAAAGAACTACATCTGCTAGCCATCTGTCTTGCAGTCTGCGTGTTGTTTCATATTTCGTACCATTTTAGAAACTTAAGGAATCCTAATTTTTAAAGTGATATTTTTTAGAATAACAATGTATCAAATGACAATGTGAAAACATGAAGATGATAAAGGTGTTGCTTACAGTGATGAGCCTACAGAGAATAATCATCCAAATCTGCTGCTCCCCTCAGCTTTACAGAGCTTTACAGTTGTTCAGCAGCCGCTCTCATAGCTTCATTTCCGGGTCCAGCAGGTAACAATATTCAGCAAAAAAGCTGGACACTACCTGCTGCATCAGAAAACAGTAGACATAGTAAGAGACTAGCTGATGAATATAGTGGAGCATTTAGCAGCTAAAGAGCTAGATATTTCCCTAAGGAGTTAAAAGAGTGAATATTGGACTGAGATTTGCCAGGTGTCAAAATGAAATGAATGATAATGTTGCTTTGATTCAACTGTGTGTGTAAACAAGTAACTGTTTGCCAGGTTTGCCATAGCTCGCACACTTTCTGAACCATGCACTCTTAAGACTTTAAGTGACATGACGTCATTCTTCAGCTTTTGTTACGTATAGGAGTCAATATTTGCATGATTTTAACAGGTCTCTTTTCAAAAAAAAAAAAAAAAATAGGTTGATTTAAAAAAGGTCCAGTGTGTAGGATTTAGTGCCATCTAGTGGTGTCGTTGCAGACCGCAACTCCATTGCATCACTCTCCACTTGAAAGCACAAAGGATAAACTATGCTGGCCACAAAACGTGTGAAAACCATAAACGCCATAAATAATAATGGAGGTCCTTAAAGAGTAACTAAAACCACAAACCATTTCTTTCATCTGAAAAAATTATTTTAATAAAAAAAAAAATATATATATATATATATATATATATCCATGCTGTCTGATCAGCATCTTGATATGCCACACCTGTGAGGTGGATGGATTATCTCGGCAAAGGAGAAGTGCTCACTAACAGATTGACAGATTTGTGAACAATATTTGAGAGAAATAGGCCTTTTGTGTACATAGAGAAAGTCTTAGATCTTTGAGTTCAGCTCATGATGAATGGGGGCCAAATCAAAGTGTTGCATTTATAATTTTGTTCAGTGTATATATGGGAATTTTAGTCCTGTCAATTCAGGTCTCTTTTTTGTTGCAAAGTATTTTAATTCTGCATGTTGTGCTTTATAGCAAACTCCCTCTACTGGTTGAAACCTGGCCGGTGTTACCTCCGGGATCACACACTTCGTAGGCCACACCCCTATGAGATTCTCTCAGCTGCAGTTTCAGAGAGCTAGTAGAATTTAGTTATATTTAGGATAAATACAATGTGTGGCAAGGAGTAGAGTTTTTAAAAGTAAATAAAGGGGGGAACTAAAGATAACTAAGGGAAGGAACTAACTTAGGGACCGACAACACCACCTGGGGACTTGCACCCCAGGATATGAAAACCAAATTCTATAAAGGGCACAGGGTCGAAACTGATGAGGCAGAGACAGTAGTAGGTAAAATAGAACAAATGTTTTTATTAACAAAAACGATCTAAAAGAAGCCAACTATAACAACACTAAAACTCCAATGAAATACGTATAATGAACTAAAATCAGTGGGCTGGGGCCTCAGTGGGGGCAGACTACTGGAAAACTACCCCATCTCACTAGTCTGGGAGGGTAACATTACAAACACAACAAAACATGCACTAAAAGAGCCCCAGTGCCTACTTGCATGCAACAGGAGTGAGGTTATGCCACAGTGCCTAGCTGCTCACCTGAGGACACCCAGGCCGCACCACAAATCAAGGGAACAAAAGAAAAGAGACTCCTGAAACAAAGAGAATCAGAAGTTAACAAAACCAACAACCCCATTGGTAACTAAACAATTTCAAAACATACACTCAAAACAAAATAACTTAAATATATTCAAAGTAAGGAAACTTAATAAATCTGGACCAAGAGAACAAATCAAAACCAAACAAAATGAGCAAAATAGGCAAATAAGGCCAAAACAGATGAAAAAGCTAGTCCAAAAGGAGAAGAAATAGGGAAAAGAAATAGGCAAACCTAACAAAACAAAGCAAAACAGAACAGCAGCAGATGAGCCTAAAACACAAAAAGGCACATGTTAGTTGGGGGGACAACTTTAAACCACCAGGAAACACTCAAAATGGGGACCCTACTCACCACCCCCAGCGACACCCACCACCAGGGACCAGCAAGAGACTAAACTGAGCCAGTTAAGGCCTTTCATACTGCACCTGGGCAGGGGGAGGAGCTAAGGGAGGAGTTTTGCTGGACTACGGGGTTGCATTCACAACACCTCACTGTGGTTCACTACAAATGCATTTTGCTTAATAAATACATTAGGTGTGTAAATGTAAATGTAATTTCAATGAAATGGACCCTAACCTATGGAAAACTTGCAGACATAAGTGACATGATCGTTGCACTTTGTCAATACAGACAACTGGGCTGTTCCAACTGTTCCAAATAGCCTCTATTAGCCCTCTCCACAGCTCTACTCGACTGCTTTTCTTCCTGTCTCCTCCAAGAGACACCCTGGTAGCAGAGGGGGTGGGGGTGTAGTGATGGTGGAGGGTGAGGAAGAAAAGTGATAAAGCTCTGTGATTTGCTAACAGTGTCTGGACCGACAGCCTCAAGAGTCCACAAGGGCTTAAGACTGTCTCACTGCAGTATCAGCAAGCGCTTAAGGGCTCTGGCATGAACTTCTGGAGACTTCCCCAGTGATTTTTAGCAAGTCTGCAACTCTGTAGACTTTCCAGTGACTAGCCCATAATTCATTGCAACAGTGACATCAGTAAATGAGGACACTGGGGATGCGTCCAAGAAAGTAAGGCATATCAAGCCCACCAGGTAGAAATGTAAAGTTAAAACCACTATAAATAACCCTTCTTACATCTTTTATTGCTCTGATAAACATTATCGTGCATCTTCAGACAACATGTTTATAATATGCTTTTAATAGTTATGTAAGAATAGATTGTTTAAAATGTCTGGACCTTCTGAATTAAAACTGTCACTTTATCCAACATTTGATGTCATAAAGCAGCTTTCACTGGAACCAACATCAGGTTTCCTGCAGAATGTAAGGAGTGGAAATGGGGATTGTGGCTCCCTTATTAATCTAAAAGGTGCTTTCACACCTAATCTATTTGGTGCAGTTGAAACCAATTCTGGTACAGCTATACCCTCTGGTATCGATTCTTTCTGGCAGGTGTGAAAGTTGTCAGTTTTAATCTGGCACAGACCAAACAACTGCATGAATGCCTGTCTCGGTCTGGTTTCAAACATGGTTGTTTAGGGTGTGAAAGCAAAGCAGATAACTGGATTTTGTGGTAGATGTCAGATTATATTTTCACACATTAACTATCATTAAAAAAAAATAAAAAAAGTCCAGTGTGTAACATTTAGGATAATCTATTGGCAGAAGTGGAATATTTTGTTTTTTTACAATCACCTGAAAAAAAGAATCTGTGTTTTTGTTACCTTAGAATGAGACACTTATAGCCATGTTGAACTGCCATGTTTCTACAGTAGCCCAGAGGGGACAAAGCTGGCTCTAAATAGGGCCTTTTGTATTTCTCACAGCCAGTTTCTCCTACACACTTGTAACACCAGAATGAAGCAAAGACGTTGCAAGCAACTGGACCTTTATATCTGTGCTGATGGAATCTGTTAATGTAGCTTATAAAAAGGACTAAAAACAGACAAAATACTATTTTTTAAGTATTTAAAAGAGAGAAAAAAAATGTTCTATTGGACAAGAAACAAATGAGTTACAGCAATCAGCACATATATGAAAAATGTAAACCAGTATACTAGTTCATCCAGTATGTAGCAGGTCCCTCTTTTCAACTTTTGATTCCCCCCCACAAAAAAAAAAAAATAAACAAAAAAAAAAAAATTTTTTTTTTTAAAAAAAAAAATCAACACAAATGCTCAGCTTCCTCAGCTATTTCCAAAGCTTCTTTAGCCCTTCTCCAAAGTCCACAAAGAGTTACTGCAGCAGTCCTCTCTGGTGTGTGTCGCAACCATCTCAGGTCCAGCACACTACTGCATTTAGGAAAGAGAGAGTGATTACTCACTGAGCACCAGCTGAGACCATCAACTCACCTGGTGCTGCTCTCCACATCTCTCTCCCTGCTGCACCTCCACACAGTATATCACCCAGCACAAAAAGCAATGTTGTTGGCATATCTTTTTTATTTTTAAGTTCTATTTTTACTATATTGTATCATTTTGTGAGACCAAAAAAACCCTGTACTAATCAAAGGCTTTAGTATATCCGTCATGCCATTGTAATGTTTTCATTTACTACTGACAGTAGGATAAGCCACTATAAACCTATATAAAGGCTCATCATGCAACAAAAAAGGTAAAATGCAGTCATATACCATGAAACTGTGGCACTAATGCAGCTTTAAGCAATCTCTAGAATTATAGAAGATAATTTAGTAACCATTATGATTCATGATAATGAACATGTCCAGTGAGTGAGGTATTTGTCAGTCCTTAAAAGTAAATATTTTTTTACTAGCAATATTCCACACAACCCCCTTTAAAAAAGGAAAACAGTATGTACAGTATATAAATGAGTTTTAATTGATTTGCATGTAGCCTATGTTACACATCAACAACTTCACAGTCTCAGTACTAAATTCTAATGACACATGTATATTTACAGTAATCCCAACGTATGCATGAAACACCACGCTGCACAGTTTTTTAAAACACATTTTGTGACAAAATTGCACTTCTGTAAGAAGACCCAAAGGCTTTCACTTTGAAAGAAGAAAATGTTGGAAAAAAAACAAAACTAATTTAACACAATTTAAAACAATAAATGTCCAAAATGTTAAAATGAGGTAAAATATATTTCTCTAGACAATCATTTATGCCCAAACTATCACACTTTACACAAGCACTCAAGAGACAAGAGTTTTTCAAACATAAATTAACAGTTAAGATTTCAATTACTAAGCTCAAATGTATTATTAGTCTGTTCCTTTTCAGACAATCAGTGGAGGAGGAAGTACTCAGATCCTTAAATTAAAAGCAGCAATACCACAATTCCAAAATAAAAGACCTGCATTCAAAGTGTACTTAAATTCTGAAAAGTAAACAGATAATTTAGCTTTGTTGTGGGACAATTTGATCCTTCTTAACATCCTTATGTAAATCCCAGCACATCTGTGCACAGTAGTAACACCTGAGTAGATCTAATCAGCCACATAACTGAAAACACTTTGAGCACCCCAGCCTTTAACTTATAATAATGCATCATAATCTGTTAATTTTGGAAACCTGTCTAGTAAATGTCGTATGAAAGTACAATATTTCCCTTTGAAATGTTATGGAGTAGAAGTCGAAAGTTACATTGGAAATATTCAGTATTTCAACTAAAAATGATATATAAGTACCGTACTTGTGTAAACTTTGTTACCTTATCCCACTGTATAATATTAGTATGTTTTTTATCACACAACTCTACAAAGCATTTACTCTACAAATCAGGAGCCAAAAGGCACCAGTTCACAGATCATTGGTGTGGTCCAGATACAGTCAATAGTTTTGACTTTTGGTTTGAAGGAACCAAACGTCATCCCTGTGTATCAGTCCATCGAGCAGCCTCAGGTTACTCAATCTGCAGTGAAGTGAAACTGTGTGATCACCTCGGTGTACATCCAATTTCTCTCTCTAAGAATGTTTGAGCAAAAGGTGATTTTTTTTTTTCAAATTTGGTAAACGTACATTTAAATCCCATACAAAATGCACATATAATACAATAATGTAAAAAAAAAAAAAATGAAATGGTAACTGAGCTTTCATTAATCATTCCTTTCAACACAAAGGTAGAGAAAAAAAAAGTTGGTCACATCGCTGTGTAGGCTAATTCTTCTCTTTTTGTCCTGTTAAGTCTATCTGAAACACCAAAAAGTCACAATAATCTGTGACAAGGCTTACCTTGTCCCCTTGCCCCTGAACCCTTGTTGACTTGTTTTCAACATGACTGGCTTAAGAGGACAAAACAGAGACTTTGTCAAGTCTTTCTGTGATGTATGAGATGAAAAATGAGACTGAAGTTTCTTCAGTCACAATCCGAGTAAAGCTTTCTAGCATGACTGACACTGTGGTGGATTCTCAAGGCTTCCAGTGCAGCATAGTTAGCAAGTTGAGCATGGTTATCATGATAAAGATAGCTTCCCTTCACCAGATGACCTGTCAGGTATATGAGAAGAACTAATGAGTCTGCTGTTGAGAGAGAGAGAGAGAGAGAGAGAGAGAGAGTGCGTGTACACTCACATGCCTTTTAATAATTTATGTACATAAAATTCAAATGTGACTGATAAAACTATAATTTCCCTCCCATGTGTATATCCCTGAACCTGCATGCATCTGTGTATTATCCTATTTCTTCCAAATATTCCTCCATGTTCCTTGTGCAGCATTGTGATTGGCATTGGTAGCATTATTTCTCAAGACGAGCTGATGTGTGGCGTGTGTGCCGGTGTGTGAATGTTCATAAGACATCACATCTGTCCTCAGTCCCTCACTGTAATGATGATATGATCGTCCTGTCCTTTCCACAGCATCTCCCCTTCGAAGTCCAGCATCTTGTGTTTGCGGCAGCGCAGCAGGATGCCCACCACCTTATCTGAGATCTTCACGTAGCGGTCAAAGAGTCGGCCGAAGGTAACGATGGTCCTCCCCTCTTTATCCTTATAGCCCATGTCTCTGATGATCCACACCATCTCCTCCATCTCCCTGTGGATGTGTTTGTGGGCCCTGTCGCCCCTCTCTGCAGTCTTGGAGCCGTCTTTGGGTCGACCGTAGCCGGAGTCGCCCTTCTGCAGGCGCTGGGACATGGCATAGTCATAGTCAAACTCCTCACTGAAGGGGTTGAGCTTCTGGCCCTCCATGTGCTGCACAGACCACTGCTGCCAGCGGCTTTTGATGTCACCCGTGGTGGCAATTTTAATCTGGGGATAAATGATGGGTAAAAGGTTAACATAAAAGTTCATTTTCCCATAAACGAATAAGCAAAGTAAAATGTTTTTATTATAGGTGTACCTCAATGTTTAAATTTTTCATATCAAAATCGGCTTACTAGCCACGGTGAGTACCACTTAGCCTGTGAAAATGGTTTTATATTCTCTTCTGTGGCCCTGGATGCGATTTGTCAAGTCTGAAAAAATAACCCTGATGATGCCATAGTGATGTCATCAGGGTTAACTTGACTTGGGCTTGGATACTACAAACGTTTCAATGAAAAACTGCAGTACTGAGAATGTGGAGTTTTAAAAGAATGCCTTTACGAGGCTGGGGGATTCTGATGAAGGACACTAATGAGTTGCATCATGGGTAATGTAGGATCCAGCGTTTTTGGAGCTTGACCAACATAGGGACTAAAAGTCAGGATATCTTGGCCTCTGCTGCACAAATGCGAACATTGTTTTTTCCAATTTATTGTATTTATCGCTAGGTTTTTTTTAATACGACACACACGCTGACTGTTTACTTTTATTATTATATTATATATATTAACTTTGATTAGTGACCCCAATCTTAAAATAAACTCCCCTTTTGGATGTAATTGATCCCCATCTTGGCCTTTGATTTGTACCCAGTCATATGAACTAATGGAAATACTTTACAACCTCGAGGATCCAGCAATAGATTTTTAAAAAACCTAAGCAGGTGGTGTGGGGGATTTTCTTCAGAAGACTGAATCGCTCATAAGCCCCTTTTCATTTATTGTTGCAACATTTTTATGATATCAAATCTCACTTCTCTTCTTTCTCCCTCCCCCTCATACATCAAAATCTTCTTGCCTATTTAATCGTGTCTCCTATCCCAAACTCCCTATGCCCCCCTTCCCCTCTCTTGCTCCTTTCACCTCCTTTGGCATTTTCCTCAGCTTGCCAGGCCTTCAGATCAGTGTCACCATACCTCTTAGGAATTTGTTCGATGAAAAGTGAGGACTTGTCAGGGAGAGGCCTTCTACAAAACTCTGCGACCCTTAAAGTGAT
Source organism: Dicentrarchus labrax (assembly GCF_905237075.1). NCBI lineage: Eukaryota > Metazoa > Chordata > Actinopteri > Moronidae > Dicentrarchus > Dicentrarchus labrax. Next base: position 32,346,404 of record NW_026136711.1, read on the forward strand.
AATCCCCTTTTTCCATTTTGCCTCTGCCATCTTTGGTTCTCAGCATTCGTTGCTGGTACAATTCGGAGGTATGTCTACTTTACTTGGGTATTTTCACTATATATTAATGTAATACTCAAGTTTTACTTTTATTAAACTTTGAATGCAGTAATTTGAATGCATGGTCAACACATGGTCAAGACGTGTTATGTGAGTTGTGTCTTTTTAGTGTCTTTTTAGCTCGGTTTATGCACCTTTATTGCTGTTTTGGTTCATCTGCCTTTCCAAATGTTTGTTTTTAAGGAAAAAAAGCTCTAAGAAACCCACTGAACACTACCTGCCCAGCACCAAACAGTGGTAAGACAGTGTGTAAGTAGCAGGTGAAGAAAGTCGAAATCTTGAAGCTCTTTTTCAGATATTTTTGTTCCATGTTAATCTAAGGAGCTAATGGAGACTAAACCAGAGCTGTTGTTTGTTTGCCTGTGACCAACATGTCTTAAATCTGTTCCACCATTAATCCAGCCACTCAGTTTTCAAATAAACACATCATCTGATGCGTCAGTGGTAATAAAACATTATTTTGTCATATGGGTGCTAGAAGTAGGGCTGTTGAGGGGGGGCTGCCGTACCCCCTAAAATCTGGCATAATGAAAACCATTAGTTCATAAAAACGTTTAAACTTATAATGACATTTCTAATGGTATTCACATGTGTACACTGGTATTCATGGCAGGAAAGAGGCTTGACGGAGTGAGGTTTGAAAGAGTATGACGTCATTATATAGACAGACTTTCTCTCAGCACCCCCAACTTTGACTGACTTCCAGCGTCCCTGATTTGTCAGCACATTCACGTCCCCATTAGCAATGCCACCGTCAGGCCAACACTACCGTGAGTTCTTCTTCTTTTGATTATTATTATTGACTTGTTATTATATAATATGGATAATACATCTATCAAATCTGTTTAATTTGGATGGCAATTATAGCACACGAGCAGTGCCAACTCATCCAAAATGGAGATTGATAAAATGAATAAAATAAAGAATAATACTACATCTTTATACTATTTCTCATATCTCTTGAATGTTTTGTATTTTTTGTCTAAATGATTCTTGTCCCAGTGTCCATCTCTCCTATTACCTCTCTCGTCCAGGTCCCTAACTTCCCTCCCCCCCCCCGTGTTCCCCTCCCTGGCTGTTCCACCTGAAGGTCAGGTTGGAGAACACGTTGGACAGTGTGACTATTTTTATTTACATATATTCCATTGCGGCGCAGTCCAGCTTGTGTTTTTATGAGTTGGACTCACTCCCCGGCGACCCCCTCAACTTGTCAAGGGTGCCGCTAGCCGGCTCCTTTGCCTTTTATAGGAGGGATTTTAGCATCGGAGTTATGCTGTTACGCTGTTTGGTTTTGGATTTCTTCAGGTGACATCAAAGGGACTTCTGTTTCAACTTGTTTATTCACACTGTGTGACTTCTGTGTGAATATTTATGCTATAATTTAGGATATTTGTCCTCCCCTGTGTGTTTGATTAAAGCACACCAGTAATTTTTATTGTGGTTGTACAGAAAGCAGACAGGAGGAACTCGTAAGTGTCTGGTCAACATACTGGCTCATACTCGGAAAAAATACATTAAAGGCAAATATGCAAAGTTTTGTAACGTTGCTCATTAGGTCCTCTATAAGCCTGTCACCAACAACTTTAAACTGTATCAAAGGACCAATTCTCTCAAGACCTCTATCACAGTATAAGATGTTTGGATGTTAGCCAGAGATAAAGTGTTTGGCCTTTTCTGCCAACGCTGTGTTTCCCTTGTCTTTCTGAACTCAGGACAAAGGACGAAGGACAAATTACAAAAAGTGCACTCCAGCAGCTTTTCACCTTTGTTAAATGCTAAATATTTTGATACGTGGAAAGGATATCAGATACATTTACAATAGGTAGCGACCTATAATTATCTTATATTCATTAACATTATCTTGTCATCTAAGTCAATTAACTTTTTATTTTATTTTATTTTAAGTTGATTTAAAGCTGCTGCAGAACAAACTAAATAACAAGATTGGTAAATGGTAAATGGACCTGTACTTGTATAGCGCCTTTCTAGTCTTCCGACCACTCAAAGCACTTTGACACTACGCGCCACATTCACCCTTTCACACACATTCACTCAGTGATGGCAAAGTCCATCGAACAGAAACTAACTCATTCATACACTTTCACACAGCGATGCACAGCAGAATTTTTGACATGGAGGAGGAGGAGCCGGGGATTGAACCAACAACCTTCCGATTAGGGCCTCTGCGCCACAGCTGCTTTGACTTAGCATCATAAAGTTGTGAATGTGTTTCTGGGTACCTAACAGATGTTCGTCCAATATCCACTTTCCTTTTAGCTAAATTCTCCACTATATTGACCAGCTAGTTGCTAATTTGCTACCCGGCAGGTATATTTAGTTTAAAACAGCTTTGTCCTATTGATGGAAACTCTGTTGATAAGATCGCAGAAGTTGAACCCAACAGTGAATTTGATGTAAAACCAAAACAAAAAGATAAAATAGGCTAAAAAGCTCTTTGAAACAGAGAAGTTGGGTTGTAATTCTCTGTAGTCATCAAGTGACACCTTCCACATTAGTCTCCGTGATTTGATCCATAACATAAAAATATTGATGGGTGTGGCTTGAGATTCAAGTTAGGTTTGAATTTATGTTTAATTATTTTAACTTTACTTTATTTCATTGTGTTGAAATTTCCATTTAAACCACTCTACCTTGGGCCTGTTGGTCTGTTTCTTGGTCAGGATATCACCCAGTTCAGTTTTTGGTTCACTGTTGTCGCTGAGTCCGGCCTCCTCTCCCAGCCCGCTATCCTCTGTGTCCACGCTGCTGCTCCTCGACCCCAGCTTCTTGTCCTGGAGCATCAGCTTCCTGTCTTGGATGACCCCTCCTCCTGCGCTCTGAAGCGCTCTCATCTGTCGCCGCCGTGTCGGTGACTCGTTCCCCAGGAATCGCTTGCTCTCCTCGGGACCGGACTCCATCTTGCCTCGAATGGCGTTGACCAAGTCCATGCTGCTGCATTCAGTGCGTTTTGGCTGGATAGTCTTGGTCACAGCACAGGCCCGGATCTTACTGCTGCTGTTGTCATCAGGATCAGCTGTGATTACACGCGGGGTGACAGTAAGTTTGACTACATGGCTTTTGTCTTCGTCTTCAATAGATGAAGGCATCCAGCCGCTTGGAATGCCATCCTGCTTGTCGCTGTGTTCATTGGCCCAACCCTGCCAGCTCTTGGCCAAGTTGGCCACCATGGCAGCACATTTTATCTTCCGTACCGCCCGTTTGAAAGCCTGGGGCTCCTGTGGTGAAACTGTGGTGGTTCCACCGCTACTCATGGTGACGGGATACCAGAAGGGATGTTTGTCAAAAATTTGTATTTTTCTTGTTCTAATGCTCTAGAAATCTACTCTGCTTGCAGAATGTGTTGTGGCAATTCCAAGAGTTAGAGTCAAGTCTTTGGGGTGCGCTTTTCCAATCAAAGTCAAACCTTTTTGAAACTGTTTCCAAAAATCCGAAGTTATCACAATGCATGAAATTAAATTCTTAAAAATTCTTTGGATCTCTCAGAAACGTTCTGGTTGTGTTCTGGTTTGCATTAGCCTTCATAGCCGGGATGTGTCTTCACAGAAACATCCGGAGCCTTCCAGATCGTCAGTCGGTCAGTGGGTGAGCTGCTGGTGTAAAGAGTGCGAGGACTTTGGCTTTAATCCCCTGATGAATCCCCTCTGGCTCCACACCGCCCTTTAAATAGGGAAGGGTCGTAAAGGAAGTGATGTCGCACAGTGTCCATGTGAGACAGGAAAGTCCAGTGTCAACATTCTTGTTACTGACACAGGTCCATGCACGCGCACACAGCCACACACACACACACACACACACACACACAGTGACCGAGGAGTGGAATTTCTCCCAGTGGGATCCAGGCAACAGGTGCCCAGTGTTTTTAGCTCGGAGGTTTCTGTCCTTACACACAAATACGCTCAAACACAAACAGGCTCAGCCTGCTATACGTGGGGGACCGGCGTGTTTGTATGTGTTCATTGTGTATATATAGTGATGATTTCATTCAAATACACAACTTTCCTTTATGGCACAACAAGTAATGCTTTGACCACTTAGATGTGTGAGAGTGAATTCTTAAATTGTGGGTCACACAGCAAGCATCTGGTGAGTGTGTTTGCATGTCTGTGCATGCATAGCTCTATTTCAGTCTCTGTGTGTATTTGTAAATGTGTAAGTGTGAACTTCTGGACTATGATTTACTGTTTATGTATTCATATTATCAGATATTATTATCTGAAGTTTTTGGCTGTAATTGTTTAATTGTTTGTCTTACTTTATTGTTGGTTGTTTGACTGTATATTGTTAAACTGGGTTATGGTATCTTGTGCGTTGTCTGTTTTGTTGTAGTTAGTTAATTCGTTTTAATTCCCTGTCAAGGATTTGGCCCTCCCCACATAGGATTATATGTACTGCTATCTATCAAACATCGAAAAAGTATTACTCTCGGTTTGATCTTGCAGGACCCAAAGAAAATGTCTTTACTGCAAGTGGGGGAGGGCTGTCAAACTGTGGGTCCCGGGTTTTTTTTCTCAGTTTTTACTGATAGAGTAAAATAACGATGTCCTGTGGGACAGGAGAAGACACTAAATCTCTATTGTGAAGGACTGAATGATCAGAAAACTTTCTGGAGCGGGTAAGAGTCGAACAGACACAATGGGAGCAGGCGGTAATGGTCAGAAATCCATATTGGACGTATTGTGTCTGCTAAATGCATACATAATTTGTTCCTGTTTCACATGAAGCAGTTGGGAAGAATCAGTACTTTTTTTAAATTATATCAAATTTGTACCAAAATCTATAAACACACAGGTGAAAAATTTACAAATGCAGATGCTTTCATAAAGGACACGAGGGGTCATTGAATGATGAGATTGAAAAGTCTACAAATCAATTGAACACCTTGGGGAGACTGGAGAAGATTGCAGGGAGTTTTTACTTTAGGTTACGACGTATCAAATCAAATGTGTGGCCCTTTTCGGACCGGACATTGATATGCATCTTGGGTGATCTGATCACAAGTGGACAGCTCTAAGTATGTCAGTTCACACCTGTCAGCGTCTCCCCATATGTCTGACCAAGTGACCACTTGTGATCAGATCTCACTTCCCTGCTCCATAAGCAAATAATCCCGTTCATCACTTCCTTTTGAAAAGATCCAATGTGTTGTGTTGTAGGCTTTCACGGGTCACAGGCAGCGGTGTACTTCCTGTGCCTAGTCTGCCAGAAATTAAAAGAAGAAGAAGACGTTTGCAAAGACCTTGTCGGGTGATAAAATCGAAACAACACAGACTTGGTTTATTTATTCTTCTAATCTTCAAGAATCCATTTAGCCTTTTGTTGTTGTTTTGCATATATACCACTGTATGTAGGTACCTCTGCCCCTCTATGTGGCCATATGCAGCCAAAACCACCTCTGAATGTGATCTAAGCGATCGCATCTCAATGTGTCCTTGATGTGCCTCGGGTGCATTCACACCTGTACTTCAGATTTGATCAAGATGCACATTAATGCCAGGGGTGAACAGGGCCTTAAAAACTGACTGTATGTTTAATTTTATAATGAACTAAGAAACAACTTTGCCACAAACTAATGAACATGTTTATTTTTCAGCACATATTCCCCAGTGATTTACTCTCATATAGCTTGTTACATAATATATAAACTGTGATGTAAATTTCATCTCGGCAAAGCTCATTAGTAACAGTCACTATAATCAGCACAGGGGAAAGTGTATTAAAACCAGCAAAGTGACTATAGATTGAGTGACAGAATGACTGAGAGATTTATTGTGAGATTAAATGATTCATTAGCAGTATTCAGTTATTAGTGTTCATTAAACATAATTAAATGAGACATTTCACCAAGTTCCAACTGTGGTTCTAATTCTTATATATTCACCCTTTAATTCTTTTTATTGCTGCTGTCATTCTTTTGCACATACCCCTCAATGAAATGTGTCAGAGCAAAAACATATTGATATCTGTTTGAAAAGCCAAAACACCACAAAGACTCTTTTTGAGTTGTTTTTGGAGTTGATCATGACATTTCACTTTAACCTTGTTGCATCACCGTCATACACAAAATACAATGAGAAGATAACCCACTCAGGTGTTATTGATTCAGTTGACAAACCAAAGCATAATTATTCATTAACCAATGTTGAGTATGATGCTGTAAGTGAGAAGTAATAATATGTTTCAGCCTTGATAAAACTTTTCTGTGTGCAGCCAGACAAAGCCGAATGCGTCTTCTGAGTGTCTGTGGACTAAAATAACCAACCAGGGGCCAAGCCGTCACCAGCTCAGGTTTCTGGCATATGTGAGCGTGTGTGCATGTGATTGAGAGTGTGTGTGTGCGCTTCAGGTTCCCGGCCTCATGCCAGCAGCTACCTCACGTGCACGCTCCCACAGCCCACTGTGCACGGCAGGTTTGCACAGAAATAGACGTTCCTGGCACTTAGCTTTGAGAAAGGTGTGAGCGCTGTGTGTAATGATACGAGTATTTATACGTGACTTAATCAGAGGAAAGGTACTTTCTATACTGTATGTGAACCGTGAGTCACCGGCTGAATAATGATGTGATATACTTTGTAGAAGCCTGCAGGAAAACTCCTTGAGTTTGTTCACCCGCAGCGTGGAGCAGGTTCAGCTGCAAAGCAGTAAGCTGGCAGGGAGTCTGTGTATTGCTTAAGGGCACTTTGGTAGGTTTTAGGCTCACTGAGATAAGGATGTTTTAAATGTTTTTATTTCACATTTTGATAACAAAGTAAAACAGACAAACTTAACATATGAATAATAATATTAAATAAATGGATAATCTAAGATAAAGTAATATAACCATCAATAATATAAACAACGAGATACACACCTTAACTCTATTTGCACAGACTCTCTGAGAAAAAGAAGGAAATACTATTAAATACTATTCTGTGAATATAAATAAATTCTGTGAAATATTTTAATATTACTGCCACGTTTCTTAATCTGAAGTGAGCACCATATGCTGTGTGTCAGGGCAGCCTTGCCTGCTGTTCTCTATGAAAATCTGCTGACCAAGTGTGCTGCAACAGAATACACAGCTGATTTCTTTATAGCGTAAACACAAAAAATAAAAATGAAATCATATTCTTTTGGTTAGCTTTTTTCATATATTCTTCATCAGAGAGAGCATCTCTGAATGCCTTTTTTTTCTCCTGCTTTTCTGTGTCATATGTTCAGATATAACGATATGCAGACGTTTATGAGCGATAGACACCAGTTTATAAATAATCTTAAATATTTGTATTGTTAAGCTAAAGAGAGAAGCACCTCAGCTGAGAAATCAAGTGAAATAGCAAAAAAATACACTCCATCTAAGTGTTACCTGCCTTGGTGATGCTTTATTCATTATTCTGTGTCTTTTGCTATTTAGGATATTGGATTTATGTGGCACAATAGTGCTTGTTGCACTTGCCACTGTTAATATCCCATTTATTGTTATTTTTGTTGTTTGAGTTACATCGGCTTTTCTTTATTTTAATATGGATAAACTCTTGTATTCACAAACTGCCCGTCTATAGTCAGTATAGGTGTGGATATGAGGCGTGGGTCCTTTTTCATCTGTATGCTCCATGTTCCAGTGGTAACTTCACCACAATATGGACAAAATACTCAAATCATTGTTGTAGTTTCACAAACATTATACATAACTTATATAGCTGTATTTGATAACAAACTGACTGACGTTTTTGGTCACAAAAAAATATTGTTCTCTCTAATCTCACATAGCCAGGCCTCCATCTGGGCAGACTGATGATGATAAGCTGCTGGTTTACAGGAAGGAGTAACAAGCTGGGACATTTATGGCAATGCAAACTTAATCAATCATCATTCTTTGGAGTCTGAATGAATTGAAGTTTTCAGAGACTGATTGATCTGATGTAATTGGGTTCGCTCCGCATTCATGACAAAATATTGAGAGAGTCCGAAAGAGAGAGGACTTATGAGCTGGACTCAAACACGCTGTGTTGAAAAGTACAAGCATGTGAAATCCCTCTGCAATCTCTCTTTGTGCAGACATTGGAATTTCAATGTTTAATCATTTTGTCAAATTCCTAAATGTACTATGTAGAGCTCGACGAGATGAACATCTACATCCTGTTGCAGCATCCATCGATATCGGGTCAGAACTCTACATCCTGTTAGATCCATCTGTAGACACCTGTGTTCACCACATTTGGACATATAAATAAACTTTATTGTTATTATTGTCAACCACACAATATGTTTGTTCACTGATTAAACCTCCATTGCACGACATGAGACTAATAGCCTGCAATGTAGTGTTAAATATTACAGTTAGACAGGGAATTTGGATTTTGTACCAAAACGTTTTTGGTCAAAACTAAGAGCCAATCAGCTCTTTGATCAGTCCTGGGTCTTGAAGTCGATAGAGAGCAGCTGCAATGCCTGGCTCTACGTGTGGTTGCATGAAGTCATTGTTTCCTATGTGTGCATGACATCAGAACAAGTCGGACACAAACCTAACTGGCGGGCATTGTGCAGCGATCAGCGGTTTATCGATTCAGCATCTCGAATGAGACTAATAAGAACCTTGGCTGCAGGTTGCTGTCCAGAAAACTTCACTGTTGCTAATTTCAGTTGCTTGCTTCAGTGCAAATTACACTGTGGCTACCCTACACATACATATACCCCCACTCCCACCCACTATATGCTAAGTGTAAATGCATTCAAGACTCCAAGGAATCCAAAGCTCAAACCAGCTCCAGAGTTGGCTTGATGATGTTTCTTGCCAAAAATGCATCTTGGGTTAACTTATTCCTCTACTTCTTTAATGTACACAGGCCTATACCTTCGAACCAGATATTTTCCAACATCATTAATCATTTGTACTAATGATTGAACTGGGAGAGCTTCATGCTGATCAAAGCCGTAGGAGTGTGCTAACAGAGAGTCATTTAACTTGTCTGTGGCAGAAATGAATGAGATAGCTCCTCCTGCGTCACAACTCTACCATCTCTCTACTATCTCTTACCTGCACATACGCTCCTCCTGAATTTATGCATATTTCTCACAAACAGATTTCACATGGGATGTGTCATACTAGGGTATTTTAGATGAAAACCACATGCCAGGCAGCTGCTGGTTCTGTCCTGGCATATTTTTGGTTTTAATTCATGCAGTGCCTGATTCCTGGATTTTTTCCAGTTTAAAGTCATTGGCTACAACCATCTCCCTAGCTAATATTGTGGATATTTAAACAAACCTTTTAGGCTTAAATAATAAAATTAACAAAACAAAGACACTGTAAAAACTGTACTTCCCTATCTAAATTCATTTTCTGGCAGGTGATAATTATGTTGATTACAGAATATAATGTAGCTGGAGGGCTGGGCAATATGGCCTAAAAATATCTCCAGTTTTTTAACCTACAAAAAACACCATTTGTGATGTGAAATGTCATTGCATCTGTAATATCTTATCACTGTACCTCCTTCTCATATGGGATATATTGGAAAGTAATTCTACACGATCTGTGTAGATGAGGGACTTGTCTGGGGCTTTGGGGCTTATATTACAGTCCTCAGCAGCTGCATATCCTCACATTATGAGATTTTTTGCATTGTTTTAAAACTTACATTTAAGTGAATCAATTTAATCGAATATGAACAGTTGCAAAAAAAGAGAAAAGTTAATAAAACTTTCTTTGTTTTTGGTGACTGGTAAACATTTTCTGTCGGGATGGAGTTTCATTCAAATGCACCATTCAAATGTATTCATCTTGTACACTGTCCAGGCAGCCCTAATTACCTATCCTCACCCTTAGCAGGAAGAAAGGGAATGAGAGAATTTTATGTCACAGAAAAAGTCTATTTTCTTAACATTTTCAAACATTTTCTAAAGGATTTCTGTGACAAAACATTTTTACTCACAGATCACAGTTTCTATATTTTTGCCATGCGTGTTCCTCTCTTGCATAATCGCTATATTTGCGTCTAATTAGAGGATGTCTTTTTCTGTGTCTGCTGACGCCATCTCTACAGGAAAAAGAGCCAGGAGTGAGATCTCATTACTGGTTGGTTCTTCTGGCTGAGCCAAGTTCCAGTCCTGGCAGAGTGAGAAACACACTGCGACCGCACAGCCTGTGACACACACACATGCTCGCACACATTTGAACTACACTTGTGAGGGCCCCTCAGTGACATAATTCATTCCCTAACACATAACCCTATGATCATCACAGCTACATGGTTAACTTTACCCCTGCTATTGACCTATAACTAATTCTAATATCAACGGCTAAACTAAGTGTTAACCATAAAATTGCAATTTAAAGAGGTGAGGTGACTTTCCAAAAATGTCCATGCCTTGCAGCTCTACAACTCTAATTGGTCCTCAAGAAAGTTTTGCACCAATGTAGAAACAGAGGAATGAACACATACACGCATAGAAAAGAGTACAGGTTGACACACACACACACACACACACACACACACACACACACACACACAAATGTGTTGTCCAAGTCTCACTGTGAGGAGACAGATTGGAGTCAGTGTGTGAGAACGTTTCTCTGGCTGCCCATGACGACGATGACATCATCGCGCTGCCGTGGCGATGAACAATGTGTTCTGATCCGTCTCTGGTGAAAAGAGCAACAGTCTCTGGCTCTGGATCTTCTTCAGTCTGGATGAGCAGAGGAAACTGTTACACAGTAACAGTTACAGTGTGCTGAAATAACAACTCGCCTTTTATCTTCCTTTTTAGTTGAAATTACACTAAAAATGGTTCCATGGCAATGTTGTTGCAGGCAGTTTTATTTTGACACTCCACTGCTATATAAGTTCTTCACTTTTTCTAGCAACAAAACAAGGTCTGGCTGTTTTCAGGTTGTGAAATACAGACGTTTTGTCTCTCCCCTTGGTGTCTCATATACACACACACACAACGTACCCTTTAGCTTTGAGTCCCGTGTGACACCAATAGGATGATTTATCTGAAGTAACGTAACTTACATCACGTATTTAATTCATGTCATACATAAAATAACTTACGTAATGTACTCGTTTTAACCCAAACCGTGGTCTTTTCCAAGTCGTTTTCTTGCATAAATTTCACAACATTAACGATTTTCTTCATCTGCAGGGACAATAATGTGTGTCCCATAATGATTATTAAGACCAGCAGAACATTAGTGCACATAATAATAATACATTTTATTTATAAGCGCTTTTCTGAATACTCAAAGACACTTTACATAAAAACATAAAAGCAGCAAAACAACATCAAATAGTAAAACATTAAAAACACATCAGACTAAGCTAAACATTTTTTTAAAAAGGTGTGTTTTTGTCTTTGATTAAAAAATCTGAGAAATGCGCCAAGAACATGAGGGTGCAGTTTCCATTTCATTGACAGTTCAGACTAATACTGTAGATGCTCTAGTCAGATGGGACACAAAAAGTATTGCATAAACATTGACCAAACTGTTGACTGTAACATATGTTTTCAGTGTTGAGATCAGCTGGAAACAGCTTTTTGATTAATGATTTCATGGATACAGTCCCAAGCCCTAGCTGAAATATAGGATTATAATCTTATTCACTCAGCACCACTCCACAACTGACAACCACCCTGCCACATGTGGAACTTGAATGATCTTGTTTCCACACATTACACATTATGTGCTTAAAAAAGTTAACCCATAAAAGAGTACTATGAGCAGCCAACTCTTATCCCTCAAAATTTCTCTACCTTCAGTCTCACTTACAAGTGGTCACAAAAAGGACGACAAAAAGTTGATGCATACTGTATGTTTGATGTTTGCAGTAATTGAGCATAGCGTTAGTTCAGGCAGGGCACGAAGTCAGGCTTAGCTTTCAGTTACAGCTATATCATATGATCACAGCTAGTCATAAACATACATCAGCTGATTCCTCTAAGCTTCCCATTAGATACCATGACAGTAGCTGACAGCTCACCTGATTTCCTCAGCATCCAATTGGCTAACATCTACATGGCGCCTTATTTAAGCTGCTTTAGCCTGCCTGCCTATCTCTGCTGCTCCTCTACAAGCCTTTTTGCCAGGATGTTGTGTGCGTTACTTGTGGTTTGTCGTTTGTTTCTACTTGTCCTGTCTGCGGTGAGTATGATGGCGGGTCGATTGCATTGTGAAGTCTCGCAGAGATCTCGGCTGTTGGGGAGAGTGTCGCTTTTGAACAACATCCGCAGTTGTGTCCGGCTGTTCTGGTTCTGGAGGGTCCGCAGGAGGGGGAGGAATTGCTCCTGCGGCTCCGCTGCGGTCCCGGCTCCAGCTCCAGCTCCAGCTCCGGCTCCGGCCCGGTCCCGGCTCCGGCGCTGCGCTGCGCTGCCTTTCAGGGGAGCGCGGGTCCAGCGCAGCGGCCGGCTCCACCTGTCTTGCTTGTCAGCTCTGTCCAACATCCGGTTGTCGCTTGCCGTCATGGGTTCAGGGTCCAGGGTTCGGTTTGGCACGTCAGGCCGGACAGTCTTCCTCCGAATTGTTTCCTTCGCTGTCTGCGGTAGAGCGCATGGTCCCACAGGTGCAGCGCTTGACGATGACGTCACAGCAGCTTGTTTGACGGCGTCACATTCCCGCCGAGGATGCTGGGAAGTGCAGTCCCAATCACCATAGGGAAGAACGTGCTGCCTCTCAAAAAAGGGGGCATAGAGATAAACCTTCAACCCCAGTAAACGTCCCTGAGCTGGGGAAGGAGCTAAGAAAGCATTCTGTTATAGGGCTGGTTCATGGTTCTTAGCTGAGCTGACTTGGTTATAAAAACCTACAATCTGTTTTGAAAGAGCTGAGATAGTCGATGCTTTACTGAAGAAGGATAACAAAGGTTCATATTGGTCCATTCATAAATCGCCTTCTCAACAAGCATTAAGGTATAGCTACCAGGGATATTCAGAAAAAAAAAAAAAAAAAAACAATATTAATTGATCTGCTCTTGCAAAGGCAAAACTAAGGCATAAATAGTTTAACCCCTTCAGACCCTGTGTCCATTACAATGGACGTCACTTGACAGGGGCTTCTTTTTACTTTTTGCAACATTTAACAGACAAAATAGGTATGATGTTGGTATTTTAAGAATTGTTTGGACCCATGTCCATTGAAATGGACAAGAAAAATAACAATTAAAGGGTTTTGATTAATAAAAAAAAAAAAACTTTTTTATTGATTCTCATTTCTGGTTGCATAAAGTCATTATTATATTTTTCACACTTGGAACATAAGGCGGGTCTGAAGGGGCTACATCCTCTGGACTTTTTCCTTATTTTATGCTATAATCTACAATGCCATCGTTGATTAAGGAAGCATGTGAGGCGCATGGCTAGCCAGGCAGATGTCACAGATGCATTTAAGTCATGGATTCTTTTAATAACTGCAACTGCTTTCGTGCTCCATCTCGTAGACATTTCCTGTTAGTTGACTATCAATTCAAAATCAGACCATGCATTTTTGCTCTTAAATATACCTTTTAAAACATTAGGTCTTCTGCTATCCAGGAGAAACATCAGGCCCTGTAAGGCTGGTTCTAGGCTTCACTCTAGATATGTACTGATGAAATGCATCAGGGTAATGAGGCGGCGTAGTAACTTTCAAAGAGAACAGCTCTCCTTGCTTAGACATCTTAAATTGGCATTGTGTTATTCCCCGGAAGTTCCCTTATCCAGGCTTCTGACCTCTCCATTTATAGAGAACTCCTGATATGGTGAGCTTGAGAAGGGCTGCAGATCAGCCCCAGTCCTGATCTCTTCTGTGTGATAATGGTTGGCATCTCCTTCTTTTACAATGAGCAGCTAAATCATCATTTGCCATTAATTATAAAAGACGCAGCATATTGAGTACATATAAATGATCGAACACTGTGTGCCAGTTCACCCTGGAAGCTTTATGTCAACAGAAGGTCTAATAGTGTGACTGTATGATCTACTAGATCACTAATGAACAGCTTTGCTGAGCTTGAAGACGAGAGCAGACATGAGGGGCATTTAGGAGAGCAATGATCCTCAGTTTTTCGGTGTTGTGTACAGAAATAATGGAGATATAATTCATTCAAACATACAGTAGTAGTGGCATGATTGACCTGTATGATAACCACCCTTCCGTAGGTTTTGGGGGTATTTTAATAATCGTGGTCCGCGGCATATGGCTAAAATACTGTCATCCTTGCCAGCTAATGCCTCTTCTACCTTTTTAATGAATGTACAATTGGTTTCATGTTTCTGTGGGGAAGACTGGCCTGGGACATCTGTTTTTTCAACAATGAGGCAACTGCCAACATCATTTACAGGGCGTTCTTCGTTCCATTCATTAATAGATTTGTAAGGCGCCTCACTTGGTTATCTATGTTGGTATTCATTATTAGAGCAGCTCATATTCCGGCTTGGATACCAATTGCTGATTTTGTCCCGTTTGAATCGCAGAATTTCGCCAGCTGTGCCCGGAGGCAGCGCCATCCAGCCTGACTTGCCCCCATTTTCTCAAACCGTGTTAGAGTAAACACAACCATGCAATATACAGGCTATCTACTGCTCAGTATATGGATCTGGCTTAGCTAATCTACATTAAAATAACTCATTCATTCGCATAAATGCAGCATCCGTAGCTCCTGTTCGACGAGGCTTGGGTAATGTTCATTATCTGCTTACGAACGATACCTCCTGCCTGAGGCCAAGCAAATCTTGATGCTCAAAAGCAATGAGTGCCTTGTAATTTCCAGCTTAAATTCATTAATGTATAGAAATTTCTGGGGATATCTCTAGTATACTTAGCCTTGTACTTCAACTAGTGTCTGCTTAGACGTATTGGTTTATAGTCCTGCTGGCTCCTCTTACTGGCACTTCCATGTAGCTCATGGAAGGGAGGTTGCCTGGTGTGGTTCTTTGGGGGTCTCTGCTGCCGCTCTCCTTGTCTTAAACCTTTCCATGTATGCACATGGAAGGTTTCACGTGGCACTGGAAGGACAAGGAGGTCCCATACGAGCCACACCACCAAATATAACCCTCTGTTCGGGAAATATGTTTTGCTGGTTTAATTTAAATACACTCTAGCATAACTTCTGAGGGATCTCTTTATTAATCCTCAGCCAAGTTACTTAACTAGTATCTGCATAATTATTGGCTTTATTACTGTTATTTATTTCTTACAAAAATTTGCGCTGCTGGCTCCTCTTACCGGCACTTCCATGTAGCTCATGGGAGGGAGGTTGCCTGGTATGGTTCTTTGGGGGTCTCTGCTGCCGCTCTCCTTGTCTTAAACTTTTCCATGTATGCACATGGAAGGGCAGAGGTGTGCTCTCCCTGCCTTAAGGTTTTCCACGTAGGCACGCGGAAGGACAAGGAGGTCCCAGAACAGAGCCATACCGCCAAATGTAATCTGCTTGGAATATAAGATATTTTGAAGAAAGTGGTCCTGACTGAAATTGAGCATAGCGTTAGTTCGGCAGGGCACGTCGGCTTAGCTTTCGTTACAGCTATATCATATGATCACAGCTAGTCATAAACATACATCAGCTGATTCCTCTAAGCTTCCCATTAGATACCATGACAGTCGCTGACAGCTCACCTGATTTCCTCAGCATCCAATTGGCTAACATCTACATGGCGCCTTATTTAAGCTGCTTTAGCCTGCCTGCCTATCTCTGCTGCTCCTCTACAAGCCTTTTTGCACCCACCTCCACCCCAGCTCCTCCTTTTTATATTTCTAATTAATCATGTCATTTTCTGATTGCCATTGATGCTTGCTCTGTTCTGTACCCTGGGGGTCTCTGCTGCCGCTCTCCTTGTCTTAAACTTTTCCATGTATGCACTGGAAGGGCGGTGTGCTCTCCCTGCTTAAGGTTTTCCACTGGCACGCGGAGGACAAGGAGGTCCCAGAACAGAGCCATACCGCCAAATGTAATCTGCTTGAATATAAGATATTTTGAAGAGTGGTCCTGACTGAACTTTGATTTTGTGCAGTACAGGTAAAGATGTTGAATGCTACAGCATTCCTCGGTTGTTTTTAGTTTTATACTTTTATTTTTGCCATTATGCAGGAGAGCAGAGAGAGGGGACGGGGAAGTGGGACAGCAGCAGATCAGAGCATGAAGCTCCGTTCACAGCCGCACCGTCGCCCAGGCAAGAGCCAGCCTGAGACAGAAATAAACCTGACAGGCGTTCTTTAGTTCTGCACTCCTCGCTCTGTTCCCTCTCAACTGTGAATATGACACAGCTGAGTCACACAACAACGTGTGTGTGTGTGACACAGAGAGAGAGGGTTTGTTAATGTGCAGTTCATTTGTGTGTACGCATGTGTGTGTGAAGCACATTCAGGTGTGTGTGTTCACTTGTCAACAGCAAAACCTAATAGGATCAGTCAACTTCAATCGTATGTCTTGACAATACACCAACACACCTACGCACATCTCTTTGAAGTGTGTGTGTGTGTGTGTGTGTGTGTGAATTTAATACCCAGCAGCGTGTCCTTATTTCCTGCTATAGGCTAAGTAAAGCGGATTAAAGCGGTTTACCATCTCGCCATTGTCGTCTCCAATACAATCTCACCGCTGACGAGATTGAACAAACAATACAGACGGTGATTTCTTTGACATGTTTATTCAACTGTTATTAAATTCTTCTGTTACATTTACAGCATCAGCATAGCGTACTAATACATTTGTTCTGCTATTTCATTAATATCTTTCTCTTCCTCCTGTTTCTCCTCTCCCTCCATCATTTTTTTCTTTCATACTTATTAAAAGGAAAATTTCCCCTTATCAGCATGCAACAATAAACTGCTATAACTGATTTTTCTGCCTCTCTAGGCTGTCTGTATGAATCTCTTTTTCTTGCTCTTTATACATTAGCCATTACTTCTGCACAGCTTGCTCACTAGTGGACCTCCACGGTGAGGCTGATAGATTTGTAACGCAGAAAGTTGAAAAACTTCCAGCCTGTAATAAAGTGTTACGTCACCAGCAATCTTTCCAACATTTCTCCATATTTCTCTGCACTAAATTATGTGGTAATGCATCTGGATATCTTGAGATATTTTAAGGAGTGAGAACTTTCATCTTTTGGTGGCACAATGAAAAGTCACAGGATCACCAAAGTCATTAGGATTCATCCTCTGGGGACCATGATTGTTGGTACTAAATTTCATGGCAATCTTCCTGATGGTTGTTGAGATATTTCCGTCTGGCCCAAAGTGACTTCATCCATGGTTTTGCAGAATTGTCCAACTTCAACTTTCTGTTGAATGGGTTGCAGACACACACACACAGATACACACATTACAACACAACACATTTACCGTAATAGGACCACTGCACTGTTTTGCCATGAAATTTAGTTAGTAAAGTGAAATTTGCAAGATTATGCCAACAATCATTTCTCTTCCATTTCTTCTCTTTTGTCATCACTCTGTCCATTTCCTCTCTTGCTGTTGTGATAACAAGGAAAATGAGTCTGCATTCTTATAATGGAGATTAATAAGGGATATTAGAAAGAGTATTGCCAGCATTTATCACTTTTTAGTTTTTTCCTTTTCTTTTCTCTCTTATTTCTTCCCTCCATTGCAATAATCAACCCGATAAGTGAGTGTGTATTGGTTGAAGATATTTGATGACACACAGTGTTGTAGCAGACTGTAAGTGCAGCAGTGCAGTCATATCCAAACCCATTAGATAATGGAGCTAATATTGTGATGGAGCAGATAAAGCCATCCTCAGCTCAACTTTCTTTACACAATGTGGAATATATGGATTTGATACATTTCCTGGACAGCCGCACTCTGTTTTAATTGGGTAGAAAGCATCAACAATATTTCAATGTTATTACATCTATTTAAAACCTCTTACCATTGCATATTCTTTAAAAAACTGATTAAAAACGGAGATTAGCAAAAAAAGCAAGAAAGACTGCTAACTCATCGTCTTACACAGCTGTGTCCTGACCATTTCTCTTGAATTGTAATGAGACAGCGTTGGCCTAATGCAGGACGGATGCAGGACAAAGGCACAAGGGAGGATGAATGTAGTGGCTCCCAGTATACTGTATACAACACTAATACAAGATATATGCAGATAACATGCATGCCAGATAGTAACAACAGCTCCTGGTCTAACAAGCTGTGTAATAAATGATCCCCTCATTCTGCAACAAGCTCCACTGCACAGAAAAATATTGCTCCTGTCAAATGTGGTTCTAATATATTTATCATGTGCAGCTACCACAGCCATGTGCAGCCTCTTCTTCTTATTGGTCACCATCTCACTGTTTTAATGACTAGCTCATGTCAGACATGGACAATTACGTCTTCTGGATCAGCGCTCTTTCTCATTGTTTGTTTTGCAGTGAGTGTGTTTTATCCACACGCTCTGAGATAAATGATGCCTTCATTTTTGCATAGATAGGCAATGTCGGCTGGTTGGTCCTCATCTCAACAACTATTAGATAGATTGTCATATAAAATTATGTTTGTGGAGTACCATTTTTGGAGCCTCGCATTATGGCCTGGCTGTAGACTCTCGTTGTGTTCCAGAACAAAGGAAAGTTCGGTCACATTGAAAATCTAATGTTCAGCAGTCATGAGACTTACTCAACACACAAGGAAATTGTATTTATTTTAAGGTGCAGCGTTACCTGTGCTTCAGCTCCTGAAAATCTGTGTTCATTCTGCAAGAGAAGGTAAACAAGTAAGAAAAAGGAAGATTCACAGAATTGTTGTTACATGATTTTCTGTGGTAGCAGCTGTAATTGGTTTGCATTTATGTAACTCCAGTTTTCACACTTAACCAAAGTTCTTTCTGTGTGTTTTGTTTCTGGAACAAGCATGCTGTTCAATAATGAACCTGAAGGTGATCCATGTAAATGCTGCATGTAGAATATTTAAAAGCACTATGAACAAATGATTGCTGAAAAAACAGCTCTACTGGGAAGTTTTATTTCAGTTTGAATTGTTTTTGTTTAGTCTTCTGACATGTCATCTGATTGTTTTTACATGGTTGGTATGTATCTTTCTTATAAAATAGAAGAAGTTGCATTTGATACACATTTCAACTTTTGTACACCCCATTACCGCTGTGATCTTTTTACTTCTTGAGTAATTACAGCCCTGGCTAACACACATGCATGTTCAGTGTTATTCCGTCTAATTGGACCACTGCTCACGTTGATGCTGTGCTGGGAGTTTACCAAACTTCCCTAATAGTAAAGGTCTAAAGAGTGAAGAAGATGTCAGCAAAGTACAGTCAGGAGGTGATGTAATCAGGCAACAAAAGTGAAAATACCTATTTGGGTGTGTAAGAACTGTAACATCAGCATGTTTTTTTGATCAGTAAAGTCCTTGTAACTGTAATGTCCCTGAAAGTGATGTTGGTATAAAGCCAATCCACCTTCGTGTTGATTGTTCTATAAACCCGGGGCAGACTGGGACAATAATTCAGGCTGGGACTCTAACGTCAGGCCTGGCCAATCTCTACAATCACTCCATTCCCAACAGACCACATATCTGTTTATGCCAGTAATGTATATTATACATATATAAATTATTACTTTTAGTTTAAAGAACATCCAAAATATTAAAGAAACAGCCTAGTGTCTTCTGTTTCAAGACTTGGTCAATTAATTTGCACACATAAGTAAGGCAACAGGAATACATATTCATGTTTTCTGTACACTTTTTGAATCATTTTTACCCCTCATTTCCTCAGAGTTCTGACTGAACTTACGTTTATTATGATGAAGCTTTGGTGCCTCTGATACTTCCACATCCAGATTATTTCCATGCAGCCACATCTCCTGCTTTTCTATATAGCATTATTACCATAACCACCATTTTTTAAAAACACAGAATCAACCTGCATGTTGAGGCGAGCCCTGCTAACTATGTTTTTGTCTGTAATGTTACAGCATCTAGCAGCATTTTCCTCCTGGGCTTTACTCCTCTTTCTCTCTTTCTCCTGCGCTGTCCAGTTTTTCAGCACACTGCTCGGCCACACACACTCCATGCACTGACTGGATGTTGTGCTGATGTGTGCGTGTGACCAATGACAGTAAAGACAGAGGTCTACACTTCTGAGGTACTGTTAGTCCCCTGGTGTTGTTTTCTCTTTGCTGTACCTGCTAGATTAAGACGGGCCTGGTGATTGGTTTGCCAGGCCACCGGGAACTCTCCTGGCACTCCGGGTGGCCTGTCGGTAAGAGTGATTTACAAATAATGTTTTCTGTTACAACACGTGCCTGGTTGAAGCTCAGTGATGAATGAACGTGTTAGCAGAGTCGTTGCTCCATGGAGACATACTGCTGGTGTCCATTAGTCTTCATTGTGTCATCCTCCTGGCCTAGAACAGATACTATTTGGTCTCTGCTGTGAGGAGTCTCTCCACCAGCTGACACTCTGATGTATTAATTAGTCTGGGTAACGAGTTGTTCATTATTACAAGAGACACCTCTTATGTTTTGACCAACGCAGAGCTCTGCATGTGTCCGTGTGTGTCTGTGTGTGAATGTACTGTGTGTGTGTTCAGTTCAACTGTTATAGAAATACAAACGTGTGTGTGTGTGTGTGTGTGTTCTGTTAAAATGTATTGTCCCCCTGACTGCTGTCATTTGCTCTGCATTGGTCTATTCCTGTGTTCACCTCTGAGTGTTTGGCTTTGACATTGCTGGAGCACATTACCATTACAAAGAGCCATTTAAAGTCTGTGTGTCTTGCTGCAGCTCCTCAGAGATGAGCCTCTGACCACTAACAAGTTCTGGACTCACAAACACACTCACAGATATTATTAACCAGTCCAACTGCAGCTAGCACTGTAGTCATTGTACTCCACTATAGGCCCCATCTTTAAAATACATGGAGGATGAAGGATAAGAAAGTCAGTTATACCAACATAATTTGGAAATGAAACTAATGGAAACTACTTTTACTGTAGCTCAACACATCCTCCAAACTAAATGACAAAATAAGTCCTTCAAAAACCGTTACATGTCGCTTGTAACAGTTTGGGTGCGTGTTTCTCAGATGAGCTGTCGTTAGCTCGAGGAGAGTGGAGAAAGACAACAGTCAAAGTGGTGCTGGGGTTATTACTAACACATCAACCTAATCAAGCCTACAACAGGCATCCATTCACTGCAGGTACACCACTCAACTAACTCAAGACAGAATGAGCGCTGTCTGATGATGTTCCTCTCATATCTAGGCAATACAGTATCTTAATGGCACATTGTAGCTGTTACACACTGTTACAAAAATGATTGACAGTACCGTTTTCTGATCTGCCACCACGTCATTGAGGGTTAATTAAAGGTCCAGTGTGTAACATTTAGGATGACCTACAGGCAGAAATGGAGCATAATATTCATAGGCATGTTTTCATTAGTGTAAAATCAGCTGAAAATAAGAATCGTGCTTCTGTTACCTTGGAATGAGCTGTTTTTATCTACAATACACTGCCATGTTTCTACAGAAGCCTAGAACGGACAATCTAAACACAGTTTTTTTGTACTTTTTCCTACACACTAACCCTTTTTCCCAAAATAAGTAATATTGCTCTGGCTCCAGGCCTTCACTATAAACTGCTCTCCTCTCCCCTGCTCAAATTATATCCTCTCATCCCTCTCTTTTCCTGATATATGCACCATTTTCCACAGCTCTCTTTTTCTGTCTCTTGTTCTCCTGTCTTGTCAAATTTATCTTCATCTCTTTCCCCCCCTCTTCTTTCATTTCCCTTTATTCCTCTCCTTTTCTCTCCTCAGTAGTAAAGAAGATGATAGCTGTCTAGCATCATGATAGATAGCAATCATTTCTGCCTGCTCTAATTCACATTGCTCCAAATAGCCAGCAGTGGGTCACAGCCTAAATTACTGTAACTCCCTTCTCCATAATGGGTTTCTGTCACAGAAAGCAAACAGACACAGCGAGTTTTGACCAACGAAACCAGAACTTATTCTGGTGCTGGCTTCAGTGGCACCACCACGTCTTACTCTTGCAGGGTTTCATTGACGTTGCTGAAATGTTTAAAAGAAATTAAAGGTCCAGTGTGTAACAGGATCTACTGGCAAAAACAGAATATGCAATATGCATAACTATGTTTTCATTAGTGTATAATCAGCTGAATATAGTAATCGTTATGTTTATGAAACATTTATATCTACAGACATTTATATCCATAGCTCACCTTCCATGGAGGCCATTTTTTGCACGTTTTGCAGCCGCTGTAGTTTCTCCTTTGTAGATAGAAATATAGACATAACTTCTTTACACTTAGCCACTTCATGCATCTAGCAATCAATGCTATCATGCATCTACAGTATAATGCAACCAAGGACCACAAGAGAATTATACCATAATATTATAATAGAATAAGAATATGATACACATTATAGCCACATGCTGCATCATTTTCCCCTATATGTAACCTTTACTCCTTCCAACTACATAGAAAGAGTTCTGTGGAAGTGTGGGCCCCTTGTTTAACACCGAGTAAGTACTAGAAATTTTTTAAAAATGAAGCTACAAATTTACTAGTTGTCTAGACTGTGAAGTTTGCTGTACTTGTATGTTGAAGATGAGGAGTAGAGCAGAAAATATGACCAACAGAAGATGTATATTGGCGCTGCACTGGCTGTTTATTCTGCAAACAGTCAATAGGCTAACTAATACATTTACACCCACCAGCTGTATTCCTCTCCATATTTGAAAAGCCTAATTTATCAAAGTCAAACATAAACAAGTCCAAATGCAAAGTGTCAGCCTTTATCCAATGAAAACATTCTGAAACAAACAAGTAAAAACTAGTTTGCTGTTGTGATGCTATTCCGCAAATGTTCTCACAGTGTAAGAATCTTTGGAACAGCTCTTTGTGTGTAAAGTATAAAGGTCAGTTACCATTAAATATCAGCATCCTGTCGAAGATTTAAATCATTAATGAAGGTATCACGCTTTGCCAGCGGTGCATAAAGTACACCGAATTTTGGAGAGGTCTCAGTATGTGCTTCCGGCAACAAGCTGATCTGAGTAGAAGGTGTAAAGTGCTAAATTAGGGTTCATCTGATCCTCGATGAGTGCGTGATCCGTGTGGGTAAAAGAGGAAGTGAGTGAAGATGAGCAACATTTTTGTCTTGCTTGTATGTGAGGAGGGGTGGACAATAACAAATTACATCTGAGTGCTGCACTAAAGTACACTTTGGAATAGGCCTATCTTTATTTTACTTGAGGTTTTTGGGGGGAAACTTTTGACTTTTACTCTTTTACAAAAGTGTACTTTGTAGTACTTTGTAATACTTGTTGCTGTGGCCAAAGGACACATGGCTGCATGTAAATAAAAGTGTACTGAATACAAGACATTTGAAATTATAAATGTAAACAGGGCCGGGTGCCTCTTCTTTAAAGGGAAGCTGGGAAATAAATAAGATTGCAAATGAATAAATCAATGAATAAAATGATTGATAGAAATGTTAAACATGCATTACAGTATGTGCGATTGACACTGACGTTCAATCCAATGTTCCAATGTGTCCTCTGCAGGATTCGCTGCTGCTGATTAGATGCTCATTACCAAAGGGCAGTGTTATTTTTTTCCCATTTTGGAATGAATAATGTAGAGTGGATGTTAATGGATCATGTATGTTTTTCCCTGCAGTCCTCTGCAGGCCCCAGCCGTCCTCGTCTCCTGCTCAGCCTGTGTTTTAAATAGATCCTGTAGAAATAGCAGAGGAGACAAACGGCTCCGACCGAGCTCCCTGAAAGCGTGTGTGTGACTTTGTAGCATTGTGTTTTTTTGCCAGTGCATACATATAAGTGTCTGCATGTGTAAGTGGGTCTGTATTTCAGTTTGCTCCATTGACTTTGGCTTCATCCATAATTAAATCCGTATAAATCAGTCTGTCAGTCACTGCTGCAATTTGAAGGGCTGAATGGCATTTTAACGACTGCGGGGCTATTCTAGGGTCAGAGTGACCTAACAGGTACGCGCTTTCATCACTCATTCTGAACAATTAATTATTCTTCTATACCCTTCCCTCCATTTTTTGACTTTCATATCTTGGCCCTTTCTCATCTTGTCAGAGTACATTTTTAGACCCTCGTATTGAATATAAATCTCATCTTTTTTAAAAAGGAGATGTGATTTTACAAGGGAAGTTAATACGGATAAACAGTAGTGAGTCATGGTGTAAACTCGTCCTCAGCTGCTCCATGGTCCCATTGTGCATTTGTACGTTATAAATTTATATAGATTCAGTTTTGGATGATGTTTACGTTGATTTAAATGAAGATTAAATAAAGCTAATATGGGTTTATTTCTATTGTTGTGGCTCAGATTAAAAAGAAAAAAAGATGCAATTCGTACAAAGTTTGGTGTTGATTTTTTTATTTTTAGGATCTATTAGCATAAGTGGAATATAATATTAATCAGTCTGTTTTCATTAGTGTACTAATCACTTGAATTTAAGAATTGTTAAGTTTTTGGTCCCTAAAAATTTGCCATTTATATCTACAGTCGCCTCTGGTCACCTCCCACAGAGTCCACCATGTTGAACTACCATGTTTCTACAATAGCCCAGAAAGGACAGACCAAATACTAACTCTTTTGCAAGTTCAGACCACAGTTTCTCCATCGTGCTTTGAAGGGGAAGGTATAGCTATCAAGCTGCAATCTGGCCAATATCTACATCGATAAATAGAAGTACAGGTATGAGGAAAAATATATTTTTTTGTCCAGCAAAAGCTACAAGAACTAGTGGTAGTTAGCAAGTGTCTTGGCCCGATCGCAGTGTGTTTCCAGCAGAAGATGACGCAGAACAACAGACTGGCTTATGGCTGCAGGTCTGTGTTCAGACTGGACAGAAACAATGACACCAGTCAACAGACAAATGCTGGTGTCACAACACTCAGACTTGTTACAGCTTATTTTTAGATTTTGGAGAACCTGCCAGCAGGATGTTGTGTTTGGAAGCCGCCATGTCGTTATGTCATTCGTCTGGACTAAAATTTCCTGCCATCAGGCTCCGATGCTTAGCCTTGAATGAGTATGAATACTAAAACTGATAAAGCCTATTTGATTCAGAGGATATAACTGTGTATAACTGTCCTGGATTTCTTCAGACCTTTTGTTATTTGTGCTCAGAAATAGCATTAGGCATCCTCAGGATAAAATCAAGTCCATGGACAGTTGGAGCAGGAGATCAGGATGAACGAATTTGGCAGTAGATTCTCAAAAAACGACCAACGGCAGAAAGCTCACAAGCTTCTTCGACAAACATGACGGAATGAGTTGTGTCAAGGATGGAAAAGGAGAGTTTTAAAGATCCTTCTCACACGCCTGGCTAATTGTGGTGTGTGCTCATCAGATTGTCTGTTACAAAAACCTTGTCTGAACCCCCCCCTCCGGTGTAAGGCAGCTATGATCCAACCATCACTTTGGCTGAAGCACTTCAAGTGTAGCCATGATTTTACTATAATGCCAAACTGGTCATTCTTAAGGAAAATATCCAAGTGTTGCCCAGGAACCACACTTATTTAATATATTAAAATCCAGCTGTCAGATAAATTAGAATTAGAGAAGAGCCTTCCATTGACACTAACAGAGACGCTGATTTCCCTTTTTAATCTCTTGGCACAAAACATCATGGGCTGAACGGATGTCTAAACATCCGTGTGCCATGTGCACTTTACTGTCACATTAAATCATTTCCACCTTGAAGTTGCCAGATTGAGAAGTTGCTTAGCACAGCTGCAGGTGACCTGATATCCTTAAAAAAAAAGAAAAAGAGTCATAATGTTTAATTATGTCCCATCAATCATTTTGGCAGGGTAGGGTTTTTTTTTAAAAATGTGTGTATCTCAGAATTTCTTTCATTTGACCTCTCGGCAGCACTGTGACACGCTGACAAAAACAAGACTGAAAACCTGAGGTGTAATGTTTCGTAGTCAAACTTATTAACCAGGGACATCAACATAAGCAAATATGTTGGCTGAGTGACAGTAAATCATTTTTCCACTTTGTGAATTGCAGTTTATTCGACATTAGGCAGTAATTTCATGCGAGAAGCAGGATCACTCAAATGACTTTAACAGCAGTATCACAGAATGCAGCATAAACTCTTTGTAATTTGAAAATACTGTTTTCATGGCAGAGTGTTGTCTTAACTGGGTCGCTGTTAGAACATTGCAGTCCGTATAAATAGAGCCACACAGAAAGATGAGCAGCAGAGCCGACGGCAGATTTCTTTAGCTGCTTCTGTCCTCTTCCAGATGGAGAAGATGTTATTCAAATGCGTCAGTATGAGTAATCTCCATAAAACAATGCAGATAAGCAGCACTGGTGATGAGGTGTGAATTTACTGTATATGAGTATTTAAGGCTGTGTGTGTGTGTGTGTGTGTGTGTGTGTGTGTGTGTGTGTGTGTGTGTGTGTGTGTTTGTGTGTGTGTTTGTGGGATGACGAGCCGGGACAGCTGCAGCATGGTTTAGACTCCTGTAACTGTGACTCTTCCCCTCCTCTCCTCTTCACACACTCAGTCAATACAAAAACACTATATGGTCAAATATATGCAGACGCCCACATATTGTGTACTTTTGGGTTGGGGCTGTTTTGTGGTTTGGGCTAGAACCCTTAGTTCAATTTAAGGGAAATCTTAAAGCAACATTGTATAACTTTTCTACCTTACAATACCTGCTATACTTATATTTTATCATTCCCACTTTGTGCCCCGTATGTCTTAGTTTTTTTCGTAGAGGTTTCTGGATCCTATTTTATGGACAACATGTTTTCTGGTTTTCCCTCTGATGTCCTCCGGCTGAACTCTACTCTCTGTGATTTACAGTTTCCTGATGGACAGCAAAGTAGCTGCTGCAAAATGTAGCTGCTGTTATAGATGACTTAGCCGGTCTGCCCGTGTTGGTGTTCCGACAATATTGCACTTCCAACATTGTCATTGTTCACAATTCAGCTCCATGAAGAAATGTTGTTTTCCCCCCAGTTCAGTTTGGGAAAACTTGATGCCAAAGCTTTTAACACACGTCGGCCTACTGTCGCCTAGGCGTGGCAATGAGACATTTTTACCACATGTTCATTCTGTGGCCAAGTTAGAAATAACAAATATGCAACACTTTCAAAATAAAACTTGCTGAGGCTGCAGTTTGGCCAGGTTTAGGAAAAGAATGTACCTGACAAGTCAACATTGACTTGTGGTTTTACATGGGACTCGAACGCGGTCTCCTGGGTGAGAGTCCTGTATTTGTTTGCAAAATGTGACACTGACACGGTACACGGTAGGATCGGCGGGTCTGTTACATGCTTTAGTGTGATATTGGACTGACCCTTAACCTCACCCCATCCACCACCTTTGGGATGAATGGGAACACTGACTTGCTCGGGAAATTCTTCCCAGAAGGATGGAAGCTGTAATGGCAACATATTCATGTCCAGGCTTGTAATGTTCAGGTGTCCACATAAAAAAGAAAATATCTCTAATAAAACATTGGTAATGTAAAATGTAATACTGCTTTCTGGTTTACTCCTTCTTCATGAAATAAAACAAGTGGTTAAACATTTAAAGGTGCTTTATCTCACAATACATCATCAAATGAATCATTAACAGATTTCTCATTGGTTTGAAAATGACCCACAACCGCTGTTAGACGCTCTCTCCCTCTCTCTGTACTCGCTGTACTTTTAATATGGAAATCATAGAATACTTTAAATTTCAATTCCCTTTTCCACTATTTTTTATTTTAGACATTTAGGTAACATTTACGGGTACAGCAGTGCAACCGTTTAAAAACCTATTTTTTAACCAGATTTTTGTGGTCTAACACTGACCTCCTGTGGATGTTGGTCAGATTGCAGCTGCCTGGTCTTCAATAATAAATACAGTATTTCAAAAGAAAATGCTTGGTGAATGGTTCACTTGTAAAGTCTTAATAATTTGCTTGTTAGAAATTTCAAAAGTACCTTTCTGTGCTGGCTACAGACAACAAGAGGACAGCTCCAAGCCTGAAAGAGTCATTTTTTACCAGGCTGTCATGGAGTTTCTATTTATACATTTATTATTATTATTATTATTATTATTATTATTATTATTATTTGTTGATTTGTTTTGGTGGATTTAGCTCAAGATTTGTCCTTTTCAAGTAATGAAATTGCACTATCAAGCAAGAAATGAAAGCACTGGTAATTTAAAGGTTGTTTAGTAATATTGTATTAATTAATTTTAATTTCAGTATTTGTTTTCTTACTGTGCAGAATGAATAACAGTAAACTGTAGTGCTCGCAGATCTTATTATGCCACAGTTTAGCTACTTATGAGGGGAAATTCAGCTTGCTGTAGCACACAGATAAACAATGACAGTATACTCAAATACTAATAAAACAATAAAATCAATTTTAGAGATACATTTTTTAGCTTGTGTGTCTCAGGTGCAGGACAGCTTCATTCACACACAGTCATCCTGGTGGTCATTCTGTTTCTGAAATTCACAATCCTCATGTTCAGTTTAATCTGGAATCTTGACTCTTCATCATAAATGTTTTATCTCTTCGCCCTCATTTTATTGCCCTTCTCCAACCAACCATAAGTGCAGTAATTGGTGCTGCCCAGAACAACCCTAGGCCTTTTTCACAGAACGACATTTTGACATGCCACAGTAGGAAAAGCACAGGTGTAAATAACAAACTTAACGATGGCTGGTTTTTATTTAGCTGCTCCAGTTTTAGGATCCTGGGGCAGATTTCACAATGACAGACCGGCTCAAACTAATAGTCGGACTTCAGGTGCCAGTTTCACAAGGATATTTTAGACCGCAGAGTTTGACCATCTTAATTTTGCACTTGTCATATGCCCCCTCCTGAGAGTCAAGTTCACGCCCCCCCACCACACAATTTTCTATCAATGATATAACGATGAGCGAAGCAATTAAAAGCATCCTAGTTGAATTTTTGTGAATAAAGGCAAACACGATAGCATCAGCAAACTCTTTTAAAAACATTTTTTTTTACATAAATCATACAACAATTTTTTCCACTCCATATTTTTCCCCAGGTTCTTTACACCCCACTGCAGTGGTTTGATGCCCCCCCACTGGATTAGTCTCTATCCTCTGGCTGTTTCAGTGGTTAAAGATCAGTGACACCTGCTGAGCAGCGTTTCCATGGTAACAATGAGCTACACCTGCTGACCAGTGTTTCCATGGTAACAATGAGTAACACCTGCTGACTAGTGTTTGTATGGTAACGATCAGTGACACCTGCTGACCCGTGTTTCCATGGTAACAATCACTGACACCTGCTGACCAGTGTTTCCATGGTAACAATCACTGACACCTGCTGACCAGTGTTTCCATGGTAACAATCAGTGACACCTGCTGACCAGTGTTTCCATGGTAACAATCACTGACACCTGCTGACCAGTGTAACGATCAGTGACATCTGCTGACCAGTGTTTCCATGGTAACAATCAGTGAAAAGAGAAAGAGCTGTTAGAGGCTGCAGTAACCTGTCAGATACAGCCGTGAGGTCCAGGGAAACTGTCTCGATCCTGACTGATGATTAGCAGAAGCAGAGCCTAACTATATTTTCAACTCAGAATCGTTCTGGTTTTATTTGCTTAGAATGAGTCCTTCATAACAGTCCTCTTACAGGGAGCCCGCCATGTTGAGCTCAGAACACTGGTGCTAGATACGTCCATTTGCATTTTTTACGTTACCTGAAAGCCACCGTAGGTTTACAATCTGCAACCTCACTGCTAAATGCCACTACTATGTTGCTACTATGTTACATGCTGGACCTTCAAGATAGTCAAGATTTAGAAAACCTTTGTGCAACAGACAGGCCTGGCCCTAACCAATTTGGCGCCGTAGGCAAGATTTTAGGTGGCGCCCCCCTTGCATCGCAGTAAATTTCACTGCCAGTTATATACATACATATACTCACGCAAGAAACTGAATAGCTTTGTCTTTGACATTTTATTTTATTTTTAGAGAAACAAGTTGCCCAATCAAAACAGTCAACAAGAAAATAATAAATTAGAGGAGATGGCCAGTCAGCAGGGTCTATTGGTGCAACCTTTATTCCTGATGCTGCCTCACTGGGTTCTTCTGAGGTGGAGGCGACAGGAGGATCACTTGATGCTGTTGATGACTGGAGATGGCCCAGGATTTGCAGGAGGTGGATTTAGATATTTCAACAGCACATCTGAAGAGAGAAGAGAGTAAGAGACACCGATGGGTGTTACAGTCTAATAATAAAAGAAATTAGTCCAAGAATAAAATTAAATGATAAAAATGAAAAACCTAAGAGATGCATTACTTTCACTGTACTGTACATGAATGATATACAGTGCAATTTCTTCTGATATGCAGATTAGATTTAATCTTAATGTCATTACAGTGAAATGCTGATTAGCAGAATGCAAAGAAGCAGTAAACTGCAGTATAATATAACATATGGGAATGTATTAACATTAATGATGTGCACTTTAACATGGATGTAAAGTTTAACACTCTTCACTGTACCTCTGTCTTTGTTGCGTTTTTTTCTCCTCTTCTTTTCTTTTTTTCCTTCCCTGGGCACCGGAAAGTTTTGGTCGTTTTGCCAATGGTTGTTAATGGTTTCTGGGGTGACGTCAGAAAACTCAACCATTTCTCAGAGAGCAGGCGGGGGGGGGGCTTAACAAAGTCTTCTTATTATTTAATAGGCTTTGCTATGCAGTTAAATTAATGTGGGCCTTTTTTTTTTTTTCATACTAAGAAATAATAGCACCAACTAGTTTTAGTATAAAAATATTGAAAGTTGCACCTTTTTTCTACCCCCATCGTGGCGCCCCCTAGATGGACGGCGCCCTTGGCATTTGCCTATACTGCCTATGTCACGGGCCGGCACTGGCAACAGATGGATTTCGATACAGTAAGCCACAGTCAAAGTCTACCTTTGTCAGACTGGCCCATGATACACATCCAGTTCTTGACTGACTTAAGTAGAACTACTTTAAAGATGACTTTTCTACGCTCAGGTCAGCAGGTATTACTGATTGTTCCCATGGAAACGCTGTCAGCAGTTGAAACATGGCTCTTAGTTCTTTGTTTGAATTATTATACCTGCCCCTGGTATGGTGCATGCTGGGTCACTGTTACACTCTTCAAGGCTTACTTGTATCCTGCTTGAATATTTCCCACAGTAACTGTATTTGCATTCTTTACATTTACTTTGTGACGTACAGTAATGCTGAACTATAGTGTATATATAGAACAGTAGCTACATCATAACCACATAATGAACTATAAATCAAGCTTTAGTCCAGACCAGCAACATATAAAAGATGGAGGACAAAAAAAAGCACAAGTGAAGCCAAAACACCGTGATCGCCCTCTGGTGGCTGACTGCAGTATAGATCATAAAGCCCACAGCCTCCATGTTAAAAGATGGGACATGGGCCAACCCCGATCACTATGTCGCAGATTCTGGCTCCGAATGACATCACCAGTGCAAGATGGCAGCAGCAAAATGTGAGATATTTTGGCTTCCTTTTAGTACAGTGGGAGGAAGTGGAGACACAACCTTTGGTACATTGATGGTACGGACCGAATATCACCGGTTTGCTCTTCCAGTGGCTGTTAGTAGCCAGATTTCCTCTTCAGCTCTGATCCTCTGTGTGTACTTTTTAACCTTTTTATTTCAGGTATTGCTCCTTAGCACAAGTTACATCATCAACATTGCCAACACTGACAGATCCAAGAGAAAACATGCCAACGTGATGAAATGTGACTTTATTAAATCAAATTCAGACATTACGAGAAATTCCACTGACACAAGACAAGATTTCCCCACAACGTCACAACTGAGAACTTCAAACTCCAAGTACTTCCATGTGTGTAAAAAATAATTGTACTGTTTTACTATTAAGACTAAAGGTTATATCCAGTGAAATATTTGGCACAACAAAATGTATACCAAACACATCATACAGTTTGCAGCAACTGCATCTTTTTGTATATGTTCTCCAATAGGACCACAATATGACCTCCTGCCTAATATTGTGTAGGTTCCCCGTTAGCTGCCAAAACAGCCCTGACCCGTTGAGGCATGGACTCCACTAAACCTCTGAAGGTGTGCTGTGGTATCTGGCACCAAGACGTTTGCAGCAGATCCTTTAAGTCCTGTAAGTTGTGAGGGGGGGACTCCATGGATCGGACTTGTTTGTCCAGCGCGTCCCACAGATGCTCGACTGGATTGAGATCTGGGGAATTTGGAGGCCAAGTCAACACCCTGAAGTCATTGTTGTGTTCTTCAAACCATTCCTGAACCATTTCAGCTTTGTGGCAGGGTGCATTGTCCTGCTGAAAGAGGCCACTGCCATCAGAGAATACCGTTTCCATGAAAGGGTGTACATGGTCTGCAACAATGTCTAGGTAGGAGGTAGGTGTCAGAGTAACATCCACATGAATGGCAGGACCCAAGGTTTCCCAGCAGAACATCGCCCAAAGCATCACAACGCCTCCTTCGACTTGCTGTCTGTCCACACTGCATCCTGGTGCAATGTGTTCCCCACGTAAGCGACGCACACGCACCTGGCCATCCACGTGATGTAAAAGAAAACATGATTCATCAGACCAGGCCACCTTCTTCCATTGCTCCGTGGTCCAGTTCTGATGCTCAAGCGCCCACTGTAGGCGCTCTCTGCAATGGACAGGAGTCAGCATGGGCACCCTGACTGGTCTGTATCTACGCAGCCCAATACGCAACAAACTGCGATGCACTGTGTGTTCTGACACCTTCCTATCAGAACCGGCATTAACTTTTTCAGCAATTTGAGCTACAGTAGCTCGTCTGTTGGACTGGACCACACGGGCCAGCCTTCGCTCCCCACGTGCATCAATGAGCCTTGGCCGCCCCTGACCCTGTCTCCGGTTCACCACTTTTCCCTCCTTGGACCACTTTTGATAGATACTGACCACTGCAGACCGGGAACACCCCACAAGAGCTGCAGTTTCGGAGATGCTCTGACCCAGTAGTCTAGCCATCACAATTTGGCCCTTGACAAAGTCGTTCAAATCCTTACACTTACCCATTTTTCCTGCTTCTAACACATCAGCTTTAAGGACAAAATGCTTACTTGCTGCCTAATATATCCCACCCACTGACAGGTGCAAAGATAACCAGATAATCAGTGTTATTCACTCCACCTGTCAGTGGTCTGTATGTTTGTACCTTCTTGTTAATCTCCGTGTTATTCAGTGTAACTTACAACAAACGAATAAAACAGGAGGAAAGGACGTCTCAATTCTCTAAAAACACATTTCCTCGTTCCTTCTTCTGATTTCCTTGCGTCTCTCCGTGCATCCCTGGTTGGGGGGAGGGGGGGGGACTAAGATGCAAGGACAAGATGCAAGTGAGGGAAACCTGGATGCAATTAAGCGACGTGAGACGCACCCATGAACTGAGCTTCTGTCTTCGTGGTGTTGGACGCCATGTTGTGGCCGGTCTTTCCCACACTGGATCCTGCAGGATGTGATTATGGAGAGAGAAAAGAGTAAAGGATGGAGAAAGTAGACAGAAACGTTAACCCTCTTACAGTAGTAGTATTACTGCATTATCTACATTTTCTCGGCCGTCACCCACTTCTGTGTGAGTTAATGATTAGTGACTGTACACTCTTATCTGTGTTTGATAACAGCAGCAAAGAACAGCTTGCATTAGATCACTTTGGCACACATACACACACATTTCTAGTATCTACTGGGAACATATCAACAAGAGATGCACATTAATAACAGGATACTACAACTACTGGCTTGTATAAATAACCAACACTGTCATCAGTCAAATGCTAGCTGCTGTGTTGAGTTTGTAGCAGGGATCTCTTCCACCACGGAGCCATACTGTAGCTGAGGGTGGAATGGGTAACACCACTGCTCTGCTCTGCCTCCTCAGCCTGCACAAACACCCAGTATGTAGCACTGGGCTGAACTGGGAGAAGAGGCGCGCACACACACACACACACACACACACAACAATGAACACACACATATATTTTTCCTAGAGAAAAAAAGAAACACAAAGAGGAATGAG
This sequence comes from Dicentrarchus labrax, assembly GCF_905237075.1. Lineage (NCBI taxonomy): Eukaryota > Metazoa > Chordata > Actinopteri > Moronidae > Dicentrarchus > Dicentrarchus labrax. The sequence continues at coordinate 32,380,576 of NW_026136711.1, forward strand.
ACACACACAAAAAGAGTGAATGAGTTTGAGCTTAGTTCAAAGTAAAATATGTAAATACACACATAAAAGAAGAGCTGCAGTGATTGATTAGCTGATCGATTATGCAACTATTTTGATAATAAATCAAAGTTCAAGTCCATATTCAAGATTAAAGGTCAAGCATTTGATGGTTCCAGCTTGTGGACGTCCTGTTTTTCCTTGCCTTACATTATATTAGATTTAATATCTTTTCACACTGACGACATGATGAGATGATCACGAAAGGACAGTTTTATAATGTTTTAAGCACCTAACAATGAATTGATTAGTCAGGAAAGGGAATGGCAGATGAATCAGTAATTAAAAATAATAGTTAAAGCCCATTCTAAATTAATTTAATCTGTATTCTCTGTAGAGACAACATTATAAAACATTCAAATCAGGTTTTAAATCCTTTTTTTTAAATCAAAGATTGTAGACCAGGGCAGCACTACAGTTCTTCATTAGAATGCTGTTTTGTTACACATTTTACCTTCATTAAAACATTATAGCTCTTATGATTTGCATATAGCACTTGACCATACTGTGGTTTCCATAAGCTTTAGAATAACCGCGCAGCCCTATAATGGCAGCCTATGTGACAACAGCTCTTACATGTCTGCACGAATAAACAGAAATCTGAAAAAAAAAAAATGAAATAAAATAAAATTGGAGGTTAATGTTTTAAAGTAAAACTGCAAAACACTGAAGAAAAAAAAAAAAAAAGAAGAAGCCTACATCCGCAGGACGCGTGGCACAATCACAGTGGGAGTACAGTAAGATCCAGGCCCGGGTTTGAACCTGCTCCCCTACAGAGACAGATCTCCTCTCATACAGGAACATATAACGCAGTACAAACACACTTTACATAGTTTGCCTTATAAACCGTGTGGAGGTCACATTTTAGCGGCTAACACTTATTGGAACCTGACCTCTGAAGGCTGCACTGTAACGCGAGAGTCCGGCTGACGTCTCACACTGTAAACCTGACAGTTGTTGATTTACAGTCGCTGGGAATAACGCAGCAGACTCAGGAGATGCTGTTTTACGCGCAGACGGGCTGAAAATGAGTCTCAAGTGGCAGAAAATAAAAACATTTTCAGTAAAATATCACTTACAACTGAACAGCTGGACCGCCAGTGCCGCTACATGGAGACGTGGAGGATGGAAAGGTCTGGAAAGAAAGGAAGAGGAAGGTGGTACTGCTGCTTAGCCTCACGTAACGGGTTGCCAGGTTTGCAGTTTGTCTCCTATCGCGCATGTGCAGTGTGCAATGGTGAAACATGCATTCAGGTATTTAAGTTATTCAAGTGAGGGTGCTTGAATACATAAATAATAATAAATAAATAAAATCATGTTTGAAGGTCCGGTGTGTAACATTGAGGAGGATCTAATAGCAGACATGGAATATGATATGCATTGGTTTATACACGGTGTATAATCGCCTTAAAATAAGAATTGTTAGAACCTCAGACCTAAACAATCACCTATTCCTGCCCTCTTGCACTGATTTGACTTTTCGGACTTGGTTTGACAAAGGGATAACTACATTTAAGGACCTTTACAACCTTTTACGTCCTTTTCTGAGCTCTCAAAGAAATGTTACTTCCCACCTATTTCGTTATTTTCAGAGTAGGCATTTTGTTCAAAATCAGAACCCCAAATTCCCTACTCGACCCCCGGAAACTCTGGTTGATTCGTTATTGGCTCTTGTTCCGGAACAAAAGCAGTTCATTTCTAGCGTTTACAGCCTTATCAGTTCAACTACTGACAACTTGGAACCACTCTACCTGATGATTATTGGAAACAAGTCTTGCCGTTTGTTCATTCCTCTTCAATCTGTGCGAGACACAGCCTCTTACAGTGTAAAGTGGTACACAAAGTTCATTACACTAATTTGAGGCTGTCTCGGATTTACCCCAATGTAACCGACTCCTGTGATAGGTGCAGACATTCCCCAGCCGACCATTCCCATATGTTCTGGTTCTGTCCCAGGTGTGCCACATTCTGGTCAGAAATCTTCAAAACTCACAGCATATAACCCTACTATCTCTCCTGAACCTCTCTTGGCTTTGTTTGGTGCCCCTTTGCAGCCTTTTGCCTCTAAAGTCATACAGACTGTTCTCTCCATCTCATAGCAGTTGGGTGAAAGAGGTGTTACTGTCCACTAGACTTGAAAAGGTCAGATTTTCCCTCAATGGCTCCTTAAATTCATTTGAAATAACTTGGAGACCTCTCTTAAATTATATTGAATCTTTGGCAGTGACGACTGACATTTTTATTTCATTTACTTATTTATTTCAGTATTTTCTTTATTTATTTATGTATCTGTTTTGTTTTATGTATATTATACTGTTCACGTCAATATTGGATTTACCTTGAGAGCTGTTGTCTCTCGGTGGGGTGGGATTGTGGGAGGGATAAAAAGGGAAAAAAATGAAAGAATGGAAGTTACATAGAACTGTCATGCTGTTGCCTGTGAATTGTTCCCAATAAAGAAAGTTAATAAATAAAAAAAAAGAAGACTTAGAGCTGTTTTTATCTACAGAGGTAGCGGGTCCTCTTCTACAGAGCCTGCATGTTGAACTGTCTTGCTTCACCAGAACAGACGAACCAAACACAATACGGACTTTTGCTGTTTTTTTTTTGGAAGTTTCACCAGAGGAGAGTGAGGATGAGCGGTGAGGAAGAGGATGACGTTGATGTGAACCTGATATAGAACCAAAGGAAACAGGTAGAGGTATTAGATGGTTCATCTAAGTTGATGATGAGTAAATGAAATGTAAGACACTGAATGAGAGTTGTTAAATGAAATTAAATAAGAAATATATTTCTTTTTGATCGCGGTAATGACGGCCCTGTGTCTTATTACAGCTGTATTACGATGATATTATTAGCATACATTCCAAATAACAATTGAACTAATATTAATTGATCTATTTAAACACTAAGTTATACATTTTACAGATCATACCCCTCTTCTTATTTTTTTATTTTATTTTGTAATATTTCCTTCATTCAGACTTTTTAAAGTAATTAAAAAAACATGACATTTGTTTTTTATCATGTTTAAATAATAATGAATGCAATAGAGGGTTGATAGACTGCAGCAAATACGACAAAGAAAGGAGGGAATTAGAAAATCTACTTTGAAAGAAATTATGGAAAGTACATAATCATGTAATTAATCATTTAAAATAACAGGAATAATAGAGTTTAGTCATTTTGTGTGTTGTTTTTTGGTTTTCCCTGCCAACCTACTGCTCCACACTCCAGACCAGCAGGCACACGCTGGTTTGACAACCCCCATTAAAACCCGACGAAGAGGAAGAGGAAGAAGAAGAAGAAGAAGAAGAAGTTTCCCATCTGAAAACGCGTGTTTCCGTCGGACCTGGCAACCCCACTGCCGGTCAGACTCCACCGCGCAGACTCCAAACTCATGGCGGACGAAGTTGAGCAGGTTGGTGCATCTGCGTTAAATTCTATTGTTATTCTCCAACGCAGCGTGTATATAACTAACCCGAGAGAAGGACTTTAAACCGGTTTATTTAATTACTTGTGTTCGGGGGGGGTTTTTGTGTTTATTGTTTGTGTTTACTCAGTAAACAGCGCGGAGAGGCCTGTCAAACAAGCTAACTAAATTAGCCTGGTGAGCGTGTAATGCTAGTGTAGTGAATGAGAGATTAAATGTGTTGAAACATAAGACAACACGACGCCATCAGTGCTCCTTTGTCTCTGGTTTGTTGTGTCGGTGTTTACAGCTGATGTTCTGGCTGCAGTTTAAGCGGTAACACATCCAGATGTTCAATAAAAGATGCAGTAAAGATAGTATGGAGATCTATGGTGAAGGAAACAGCAGCACCTCATTGATTTACCTCCACTGTGCACACATATTCAGTCTCATGTAGTTATTATAATATGCTCTAAAGCGGTATAGTGTTTTAATAGCAGAGTTTCTTATGTGTAACAGGTCGTTCTCCAACATTAGTAACATTTTCATTATCTGTTCATCTGCTGTTTAATTGTTAAACCAGTCTCATCATTAGTATCATCACAATTTCCCAAATGGACAATTTATTATAAGAAATGATGAAGAAAAGCAGCAAATGTTTAATTTATTGCTTTAAAAGGAAAAAATGTGTGAAATAACTCATTAATTATCAAAATCCTTCCTAATCGTTGCAGCTTTCTAAAACCCTTTCTGACATTTACTGCAGGCTCGCCCACACAGTCTGAGTTGGGTTCGTATAAATCTGATGGATACTGAAGAGAAACCGGAACACAAACACACATTTGGTCCTCTCGTCTCTTTATGTCCCCCCCCCCGTCGCAGACCTGCTGCAGCTTCTCTGACTCCCAGCTGTGGTTGTTGCTGCTGGCTGAATTCACTCTTTGATTACGTAAAAACGCGTTGCTCTTAAATTATGCATCAAACATTTCATCAGCTGTAGGCTGCTGTTTGTGCCTCTCAGTTATTAGAACCATATTGGAGTCACAGAGCAAAGCATCTGTTCTCCTGAAAGCGAGAAAGAATCCAATCACTGTTCCAACAACTGGATTAAAGAAAATATCTTCCCATGCCCCAACTCTATTTTCTATTTATATATACATATATCCTTCCTTGATCAGATTGTACGCTGTGAACCAAAATGATCTGCTGTGTTTGTCTGGAAGGGTACTTTGCATTATTTTCTGTTTTCATGCACAATGATGCATTTTTCTTTTTCTTCCAGAACAAACATGAGATTTCCTGCTACTTGGTTTAGGAAATGCAGACACACGTTGTTAAAACAGATAAAAACAGACGGAGTTGTTTTCATTTTTCCAAAAAAGCATCTGTTAGCGTAACTAAATGAGCTGCAAACATTTAAATTCTGATAAATGTGGCTGGCTTGTGAAAGATTTGATCATTTTCCCGTAGATCTTTAGCGAACGTGTGCTCGGCTGAACTAACCTTACAGACCTTACTCTATGTGTGTCGCAGCAACCAACTACCAACACGGTTGAGGAGCCACTCGATCTGATCAGACTCAGTCTAGATGAGAGGATCTACGTCAAGATGAGGAACGACCGGGAGCTCCGCGGCCGCCTGCATGTAAGCTACACACCCAGTAGAAGTGTGTGTGTGTGTGTGTGTGTGTGTGTGTGTGTGTTTTTAGATTTTAGAGCAGCAGGCCAGAAATGTAGCGCAGTCCTCATGGTGTCCACGGAAGCCCTTTTTAAATATGCAGTCTGGTCATCATTTATTCATACTCTTAGTTGTTTGTTGGTCCTAGGCGTACGATCAGCACCTGAACATGATCCTGGGTGACGTGGAGGAGACGGTGACGACGGTGGAGATTGACGAGGAGACGTATGAAGAACTCTACAAGGTGCGACACAGATTTCTCTCCGTTACAGCCTCGTTTTTTTTCTTACCGAAGCACCGTTGTTGTGGTGGTCTTGGCTCATAAACAAGTCTGGACAAAGAATAATGCTGCTTTACTGTAGTATTTAATTTTAACAGCATCATTCTGCTTCCAAAGTGATACTATAAATGCATATTTTCATACAGTCAAGAACACAGTGTGTCAGAAGTGACGTCCTTCAGCTGCATTATTTAACGCATTATAACATATAACAACAATATAATATATTTACAGTAGCCAGTAACAGGTTTAGATTAGATTTGCTGTCGTGTTGGACAAACAGAAAAGACGATGGTGACAGCCTCACTGTCTGCAGACAGTTTTTTGTTTATCGGCCTTGTGAGTGCACGCAGATGCAGTTTATCTCTTAATGGCAGATAATTAATAATAAAAAAATCACTAAACGTTATCCTTCTGGGGCATTTGCAGAAGAACATCCACTAAAGGTGCTTGTTTTTGCCCCATAACATATTCTAAGTGTCAACAACATTGTGGAAAGGATCCCTACAGATGGACCTTTTTGTCAAAGAGTAAGATTTGTTGTTTAACCAGAAACCTCCGTTATCGGTCTCCTCACAGCCACCAGACTCTGGGGGGGGGGTAGATCATCGTAAAACCGCTGCCTCTTTAATGCCCAACCTCCCTCCTGCTTCTCTTCTGATACATTCACATCTAGCTCGCTGAATTAAGAGTTTATTTTGTTTCGTTTTCCGTTGCGATGTTACGATGATCTGCGAGGTAAAGTCACTGTACCTGTGAGTCTGTGGCTTTGAGGAGAGAGATGGTGGCTGTTTGTCTGGTTAAACAAAAAGGATCTTACTCTTTCACAAAAATCCATCTCCACAGGGTCCTTTCCATAACGTTGTCGGACACTCAGAATCAACGATCTAAGCCCGTCAGTGGCGAAAACAAGCACTTTAATGGACGCTCATCGACGCTCAATTGCCCAGAAGGATTAGGTCACAGCCCGTTTTTGAGGCTGCCAGCTGCCGCGCTCTCGCTCAATACTGGATCAATTTCAAAAGTCGTTGTCCCCATTAGTCACTTAGACACAAAATCATGGGGAAATAGGTACCAAGTTACACTTTGAGATGCTCAAGCATATATATGTTTTAAAAAATTGTAATGTATGAAGCGGGAGAGAAGTAAAACTATTCTTTTGTCTCAGGAAAGTTGTTGGAAAGTACTTCTCTAGAATACTTTGTGAATATTGCTCATGGTGCATTTAACAGTAAAATGTGCATTTTTGTGTCTTTTTTTTTTTAGTCAACCAAGAGGAACATCCCCATGCTGTTTGTCAGAGGAGACGGCGTTGTCCTCGTAGCTCCGCCTCTCAGGGTGGGCTAACCCCGACCACTTCCTGAAGTGAAGTAGGGATTGTCACTGCTGGGAAGTTTCTAATTTTGAGGGGGGAGGGTGGTGCTGTCAGGACAGGCTGAAACCGGGGTTGTGTTCGAACATCTTCAGCCTCCTGGAGTCAGACTCTTTTGTCAACACTGTTCTCTTATGACTCGAAGGTCAGATACTACACACATTCTCAACTTCTTTTTGGGCTGCAAAGATGTAAAACATGTTTTTGAGGACTTTTTTTTCCTCTTAGTTTTGGACTAAGAGAGTCTATTATTTTGTTTTTTATTTGGGTGAATTGTTATTAATTTGATTTGGGGATTGTGGGTGATTTCAGGCCACCATTTGTGTTTCTATTTCTCAGGATATATAATTTGAGTTCATACATTTCCACCACTTTAGTTATTAATCCAGAAAAATGTACTATTTTTAATCTCCTCCAGGGGATTTAGTTACCTCTTTTTCCCAGTCTCTGCCATTAGCAGACCAAATTAGAAATGTCTCATCATGCTTTTAAGAAGCTGAACTGCCTCAGATGTGCGTATATGCCTCATTTGTCGTGTTTAAAAAAGTATTACCAGACAACAAACTTGAGTTGAGGGATTTTATGTGGTTTCTGATTTTGAAATGTCTCAAGTGAAAATTTTTTATGTTGGTTCCAAGCAAACGTCTTGCAGTTACTCCCAACCCATGATCTGTGAATGTTTGGGAAGTTGTTTGAGTTTCTGTTGGACGGTTTTATTTGAATTTCTTTTTATATATATTTTTGTAGTGTTTGTGGCATTTGGAAGTACATCAGAATGTCAGATGTGTGAACATTTGTTTTTCATTTGGTTTTGGTAACTTGAATAAAAAACGTAATTTGAAAAGAAAGAATGTCTTTCAAGTCTTGTGTGAAAGTAGTAGATGTTCTCCATCACTTAAGAAAACACAAGCGTCAGGATTTTCTGACTATCTTCATCATGTGACCATAAACTAAATATCTTTGGGTTCGGGACTATTGGTCAGAGTAGACGAGACATCTGAAGACCTTTTGGCGGTTGTGCAAATACGTTTTATGGACAACATGGTTAATCGATTAGTCCAGAAAATAATATGCAGTTTAATTGATTATGAAAAGAATCAGTTGCAGCCCTAATAACCTTTTCTGATTGTTAGGCTGGTCCTCTGCTAACTGTAAATATATATATATATAGTCTATATAAGGTATCATAATCTGATTTATAAACAGATCCATTTTCTGTAAATGAAAGCAAGTCAAATTTGTTTTATAGTAAAAGTCCTGCAGTCCAAAGTTTATTTAAAGGTCCAGTGTGTAGTTGTAGATCACGACCCCCTCGCCTCACACTCTAAGAGAAGAAATGGTGGCAGTGACGCTCGCCACAGTCCCTATCTAGAGTTTGGTTTGTCCATTCTGGGCTACTGTAGAAATGTGGTTCAACATGGCGGACTCAGTGGAAGAGGACCCACTCCCTCTGTGGATAAAAAGGTCTCATTGTAAGGTAACAAACAGACAATGATTCTTAACTTAAGGTGACTATACACTCCAAAAAATGACTCTAGGTACATTTTTATGTTTGTCCGTTCTGGGCTACTGTAGAAACATGTTGGTTCAACATGGTGGACTCAATGTCAGGCGATCGGTGGCGATTATACAGTAATGAAAGCATACCTATGAATATTATATTCCGTTTCTGATCACACACTTTTACACACCTTTAACTTCAGCTGTCAAATGTACAGCGGAGTCAATTTTCCTCTGAAATATGGTGAAGCACAATTATAAAGCAGATGAAAGGGAGACGGTCAAGTACCTCAAAATTATACTTAAGTGGAGTGGAATAAATTATTATTATATTATTAAATTATTGTATTGTGTTTTGACCACTAGATGGCATTATATAGCTAATAAACCACCAGGACTGAATCTGCATAGGCTGCTGTAAGCCAGATCCCTCACCATAAACCTTTCAGTCACATGTTCTACAAAGAGTATTCAGTTTTCACCTTCATTATTATATTCAATTCATGGAATGTGTGACATGTTCAGTCCAGGATACCGATGACACCAAATAAACAAAGTTTTCCATTCAAAACAATGCAGAATTGTCTGGAATGGAATGGAATGTGACATGACAAATGTTTTTTTCAGGCTTCCTAGAATCCCTTTGTCTCCTGTCATGAACCCTTGGTTAAAAAATATTTTACTATTCAAGATGTTCAAGATGATAACATCATCTTTTGACAGCTGGCAGCAGCGTTGACACAGGATCTTGAAATAAAACCTTTCATTTGCTTTATCATGTGCAGATAAATCACCACTGTGACTGTAAAGGATCAGTTCACCTGCTACAAAGAAACATTTTCTCAGTGGTATCTAGCCCTGATGGTTTTATGTATGTCCAGGTTTTGAAGTATACCTTTCAGATTTCGGTCTCCACTCAAATACAGAGGAAGTGCCATTTGTGGTGTTCACAGTTTTGAAAAGTGACAGTTTAAGAATTCAACATCGACATCTCTTACCACAGTGATTTGCAAATGCATTGAGATTTTTATGTGTCAACACATCTGTTTATGTGAACAGTATATAGATCTGGAAATGTGTGGACAAATCTGAAAATGCATATGTTTTAATAACTGAGAAGTCTAAGTATTTGCACCAGGAGCTCGAAATACAGACAATTCAGGCAGGACTGTCAATTGGCTCTTTTTACAAGTGACTTTTACTGACTGCAATGCGTGCGGCAATTTGTGTCTATGTAGAGATATTTGTCTTTAACAAATCTACAGATTTTTGTACACATTTTCAGATATGTCTATATATTTACAAATCTCATTACACTTGCAGATTACTGCACACATTCACAAATCTCAGTACATATTTCTTCTTTTACACATTTACAAATGTGATTATGCACAGATTGAGATACAGTTACACAGCTCACATTTATAAATAGTTTTGCCATACTCAGTTATCAGTGTTCTGTAACTTCCCATCCTCTGATGTCTAAACAGGAATATAAACCTGTCAGCACATGACTTGGGTGTGTTTCATCCTAGCACAGAGGTGCCTAATGAAAACTTGGGATGCTTAGAAAGAAGTTCTTCCTGTTTTTGATTCCTGTGTTTCCAGAGGCAGCTTTTGTATAAAATAAGCACTAACCTCAAGGAGGATCTTTCTTGGAAATATGAAACGTTTTGTTGATGCCAGCGGTACTTGACTGCACCGCCTGTCTCGCCACATCACCATCATTGCCCATTATCAATGTACAAAGCTACCTCCAAGGGACTATTAGTGTAATGTAACATCAAAAGGACAAGACCTTAATGCACGTTAATGAGGAGCTCAGCATCTTCTTGCCTCTAAATGTTTGTAAATGAGGCCTGTTGTAAATGTTATTCAATCATAGTAATAACAATAAAAAACAACTTTATGTAATACAGCTGCAGTTCTTCTTATTAGCTTTGCTGGAGCTTTCAACCATATCACACTGTCTGATTAATCCCAGGTTCCATTTACTAGCTTTTCCAGAGTTCAATCATGCCACATTCATTAAAGACTATTTATTTTAATTAAATATGAAATATTGAAAATAAAGGAACCTTTTGGGAGTAGAATTATGTCCCCAGAACTCAAAGGCCCAGTCTGTAACTGAGGAGAATCTATTGTCAGAATTGGAATATAATATTCATAGGTGTGTTTTCATTTGTGTATAATCACGTAAAAATAATAGTCATTGTGTTTTCGTTACCTTAGAATGAGCTGTTTTTATCTACGTTGGTCCTCTTCTGGCAGGGTCTGCCATGTTTCTACAGTAGACCAGAATGGACAAACCAAACACTAGCTCTAGATAGGGACTTAGGGATAGGTTTTTCACAAGTTTCACAGCCACTGTAGTTTCTTACAGCCTGTTCTCATTCCCAGGTCGTCAAATACAGACTTGAGTGGTGTTCAGTTAGTTGCAATCTGCAGCTTCACCGCTAGATGCCACTAGATCTGGTAAAACTGGACCATTAATCTAGACTCTGCCTGTGGTGGAAATGTACCAAGTTCCTCCTAAAGTTCCAAGTCCTAGGGAAAAGCTCCTACGATGGAAGCGCAGCTATTTATTTTCACATTTATATCAAAGCTCCACTGTCTTTAAGTCCTCACAGAGCTGCAAGCGTGACTTTAGACTTTTAGTCTTGTAAAAGTGCCAAGAATTGTAAATACATAGCAGCATAGCAGGGTGTGTTTACTGCATTGGGCCTGCAGTGCCTGTTAGTGTTACTGGACAGCACATGTCGCATTGGGGATTATTTTTTCACAGAGGATTTCTTTTCTCAGTCTTTCTGAAAAGCCAAAATATGCCCCCTGGGCTTTTGATCCATGTGATAAGATAAAATGGTTGTTCAATTTGAGCATTTCATGGTTAAGACAGAGATAAAACACTAATCTTACGGTAGCATTCAATAACTACAGCTCACATGATGCTCATGGGATATGTTGTTGAATGCAAACAAAATTGTCCATCAGAGTGGACTGTAAATGTAAAAGAGCTTCGTTCTTTCACTGTCAGATATCACCCGTTTGTGATTTTCGGCACATGCCAGCCGCATTTTGAAGTGCTGACAGACAGCAGTGTCCTCAAACATTATGTCATCCAATTCCTCGAAGCGGTCAACAAATAATACCTTAATGACTTCATACTTGACATGTCTTTACACTTGTGTCAGAGATATTTTTCGACTTCTAATCACTGGAGCTATGGTGTTATGAGGCCACATTGCTCGGCATTCGCATTCAGGCTAACAATGTCTCTGATGTAAGTTATTTAAATCTGCCTCTGTCACTTCTCCTCCAGCACCGAATGTGAACACATCCTCTCGGTCTCCTCATTTGTGGATTAGAGGTAAACTTGTGAGTGACTGGAAGGTTGTTGATCAGAATCCCTAAACATCACTTTCTTTTAACCAAAATTAGCACCTTTAATGTCTTTAATTGTCTTTTTGTTTGTGTTTTTATGCTGAAGTTCCTCTTGTGGGAGAAAAAAAGATCTGATCTGAACTGAAATATAACCAATGAGTGCAGGCTATACACAGGTATATGGAGTATACCCACCTATTATTCAGTCTGCATTGGCTATACCCGTTTCTAAATCCCCTCTGATGATCATCATTTAGTGTTCTGAGAGACATTTTCCGCCCTAGGATGGTGAAGGTATGACACAGTCTGATTTTCAGTGGATGGAGTAAGAAATAAGGAATACTTCACTCAAAATGCATAATTATGCAGTCGTGTCATTATGTGGACCAGTATTTATTGCAAAATTGGCATTTCTTCTGTGGCTAATGCTATTTTCATAATGATTCATACTGCCTGGAGTCTAACAGCAGAAGTTAAGTGACGATGTGCAAATTAACAGCTTCTGTTTGTTGCTTGTTGAATTTGGCCATGTGTTTTGTGAAAGTATGAGTCGTTGAGCATACACCAACTTGTTGTGATTGTTTTTATAGGTTTCTAGGTGGAGTATTTTTAAATGTACCACACTGCTGATGTGACACCTCCTTCATGTTGTTATTAGCCAGCTGTGTGGAGCTGAACAAGAAAGGAGCCAGGACTTTTTTAAATATATTACACAACTGTTTTGTTTGTGTCACTTTTCATGTGAAAGTGCGAGTGCAACACCATGAATGTCCAGGAAACTGAATATGTGCACCTGTATACTCGTATTTAAAGACTATTGTGTCTCCTAACTACTTTTACTACTAACTACTTTTGATTTCTGATGTGGTCCAACAACACGTCGTATGAGCTGGTTCTGACTGACTATATCCCGCCTCTAGCTTGGTCTGCTGTTTGGTGCTCGGCAGGTAGTGTACAGTGGTACAACTTGTTCACCATAACCAGCCAAACAATTAGCTAAAAAGTTCAGAAGAGCCTTAGAGTTGGTGTTAATTCTCAATTTGTCACTATAGCACCTAATCATTTGAGTCACTGTTAATATTAAAGTTACCGGAGATTGATTGCAGCTTCTGCTGACGTGCTGGTTTCACCGTGCTGTTAGACAAGGTGTAAAACTTTCACAGCAAGGTTAAACTTTTTTTTTTAACCCTGGAATTGTTTGTGGACTACCTTTCAGTACGTGACTGTGTACGCACTGTTGATAAGTTCTGAAAATAGGCCCACTATGTAGGTTTGTCACATGGTGAAACATTGTGAACAGGAGCAACTGCAGTAGCACACGTAAGCACACACACTACGCACTAGTGTGCACACGTACACACACTAAATCTGTCATTGAGATAGGCATGTGACCCACATACATAAAAATAAACCAAATCAAGGCTCATGGAACCATGGACCGGTGTGTCCTTGAATGAATAAACCCTCTCTCACACGCGCGCACACACACACACACACACACACACACACACACACACACACACACACACACACACTGTTTCTCCTGTCATGGAGGTGTCAGAAATATCACTGGCCTCCTACTGTCTGCTGCCTATTTCTGTATTTAACACTGAGCAGTGTTACAAAACTAGTGTGTGAGTGTTTAACTTAATACCCGACTGTGATGGGTTTCTGAGGCAGTAGCCAGCTGTGTGCTGATTTTTTGAACTGTACAATTAAAAAATTTGCTAACAATTCCTTTTATATTATATAGATTATGATGATTGTCCATTATGATTAGTATATCAAAACTCTTTGAAAACAACATTGAACTAAATTCCTGGATGTTTCTTTTTGCCGGAAATATGTTAGAACTTTATTGTCAGTTTACACTGAAATTAATTTTGCATCCTTGGAAAGTTGTGTTCAAGAAATTGCCACAGATTTGTAGGTACCATTGGGACTGTAAAGATACATTTATTAATTGGGTGACTGAAACTGAAATTGTAATGTAAGCCTAAACAGTCGCACCTTTCTCCTCTGGTCTTCCTGGAGATGTAACCCGATATCCCTGGATTACGCCCTGACAAGATCAATAAAGCATTTGTTTTCTTACGCCACCGTTGCGAGAGCCTGCTTAAAGCCAACTGCGAGTATGCACAGCATTTAAGCTCCATGTGTTGTTCATGGCAGCTTGCTCTAAAACAAACGGAGGTCAACGGGTGTTAACGAAAGAGTGTAATTATCCAACATGGCTGCACAAACCACCCGGAAGCTGGTTGTTGCTTGTGGCTATTAAAGGTCCAGTGTGTAACCTTGTAAGAATATATTGGCATTGACCTGAATATAGGAATTATTGTGTTTTCATTACTGTACACTGAGCCGTTTTTATCTATACATGTGGTTCTGCCATGTTGAACCACCATGTTTCTACAATGGCTCAGAATGGACGGACCAAACAACGGCTCTAGATAGGACCGCTGTAAATTATTGTCATCGTAGTTTTGCACAAATCTAGCACGTCCAAGTCCAGGAAGCAGACTCTTGACTTTTACACATGCTGCAGCGGTGGTCGTTGTTGTGCCTTCCCGCTCTATCGTCTTCTTCAATATCGACCATACACAAAAAACAAACTGCATATCATACAGCTGAAATTACAAATAGTGTCAAATGTTCTTCTTGCAGATAATTTACAGTTATCTTTATCACTCTCATGACTGATGAAATCAGTGACTAAAATAAAATGCTGGTGTTTTCTGAAGTAAGTAAACATACTCAGATCTCTTACACGCAGTAATTCCTACAGTGCTGGATTTCTATGACACGCTACATGTTTCTGCGATTGAGAATCATGCAATGAATACGAGATACGAGCAGTTTAAGCTAGCGCAGAAAAGAAAACACACTCACTGGAGAATAATCATACTAAACAGAGCAAATCCTGGTCCTCCTTTGACCTTTTGACCTCAGCTGGTGTCCTTTAAACCATATTCCCATAATCCCAAAACAAGCTCTAGATAGTGCCATTCACGTTTTTTGTCAGTGTAGTTTCTCCTTTGCACTTGGAAGGAGAGAGTGAAGGGTTGGAATTGCACTCTGCAACTACACCACTAAACCACTATACCTACACACTGGACCTTGAAACTTGCATAATGTGAGAGTGTTGTTAGCTCAGAATTAGAATTCTGTCTGCTTTGTGTATTTTCTGACCTCCTGGTTACCGTGGGGAGGGAGGGAGCGGAGGTCCTTATCAGATTGTGTTTCTCGCTCATTCCCCTGAGCCTGTCTACATGTTGGACAGTTTATCAGAGTTGAGTTATATATTGTGTGTGTGTGTGTGTGTGTGTGTGTGTGTGTGTGTGTGTATGTATATTGTGTGTGTCTCACATGTTACATAACATCACGTCACGGCTGCTTGGCAGAACACACACGTGATCTCATTGCTAAATCCCTGCTATCCTCTTTCCGTCTGACTGTATACTGTACATTGCACATGTAGCCTTCCTAGTTTGTGGTGTGTCTTTATGTGTGTGTGTGTGTGTGTGATGTATTTGTTATGTGTGCATGCACAAGCACATAGGACAGAAATGCTGTGATGTGGAGGCAGAGTTTATTGCTGTTTAATACGTTCCTACTTTGACCCCAACAGTAGCCGAACTTGTTTTGTAAGTTGCTTATCTAAATGTTAGATGTTTGCTTTTGTTGGTTTGTTTGAACGGGGTCAGGGGAGAAATAAATAAAAAGGGCACCAGCTGCATGCAGTCTGGCACCAGCGGGCATAAAGATGTGATGCATTAATTATGGTTAAAACCCTGGTTAGATTAAAATTGTTTTATTATGTGACTCAGATGAAGTATTTATCTTCATCACATATTCTTGCACACTGGGCCACCATAGAGGGCACTTACTCATGTTATGAACTGCTCTCACTGGGCCACCCTGTATAAATAAAGACTGAAAGAATGAATGGAAAACATAGTGGCACTTTGGAACTGAAGTAATCTATTTCTGCAAGAAAATTTAAATTGTACGTCATCTGCATTGTCTAGTTAGACACCGACACTGGTGCATTTACTGTGGCTGGAGCTTGTGCTGCTATTCAGCAACTGACAATGCCATTGAAGTCTCTTCCAAGCAGAGATAGAGTGCCAACTTTATTCTCGATCAAACACAATTTCAATTGCCTTTCACCACCACGGGGCAACAAAGAAAAGGTAAAGAATTCCTCTTATAGTCTTATAGTTTTAACATAATAAAAGCCTCATCAACACAAACTCTTGGGCATGTGGCATCATACATTCTCTGTGACTAAATTAAATCGAAGCAACTAAATAGTTCTGTATCAACTGGGGGTTCTGATTGGCTGCCTCTTGAAAAAAACAACTACTAATCCTTTCATACTGGCATTCGAGATGGATTAAATTGCATATTCACATCTGAGCGATTACAGGTAAACAACCCACTATAACAGAAAACTTTGTGTTCACCATTTTCCCTGTTTGCATCACCGAGCTACTGAGAACAGTAAACAAATGAGAAAACAGGACTGCATCGTTTCTGCGACAACGTTTCGCCAAACTCCAGTTTAGATCCTAAAAACAAAGCCAGTGTGAAAATTCACACCGTAACCAAGCATTGTCTGGTGTGACAGGGCGATACCAAAGATACATGTTTGTGAAAATTTGTATATAACAATAATAATATTTTCATTATAAATCCCTCTGATAACGATCGGGGAGGTTCAAGAGTGTTGTTGTAACACTAACAGAGATCACAAAATCAGGTTTTGATGGAAGAGATCATCAACTGAATCAATATGCCATAGGGGCACAGTCATGCTTTTGTCTGCATGACTAATTGATACCTTTAAAATGAGTGTGCATGCACAAGCCACAACCACAATGTCTTTGACATTAGTTGCTTTAAAGTGTTTCTTTGTCATGAAAAAAGTTCACAAACCACTGACGTAAATGACAGACTTTTGTATATCAACAGCAGCAGCCTGCTCCTAGTAACCTTTAAATCATATCAGTATCCCCAGAGTAGCTAACATAAGAAGGCACAACATGGGAGTACTGAGTAAAATGTGGCCTTCAGATTAGCTTTAGAAACAACATGCTACCATTATTTCTTCATCTACTATGGTAATCACACCAACACTCCAAACACACTTTGTTATCAGTTTCTTCTTGCCTTTTACTGGCCAGTGAGGTTGGAAACAACCAAGATTTCTGTCTCTGTCTGAGGTCTTATAATCACTCCAGCTGTAAATCAGACAGCAGCATTACAGCAAATTACAGGAACCACTGGGCTGCATATCAACAACTCATTACTGAAACAAACACATGAAACACATGGACACATCATTTGATCTGTAACAATAAAATATCTTACCGGCTTATGATAATTAAAGATGCTTTTCAATTAGGAAGATAACAAAACATATCTACAAATAACATATTGAGGCATACACAGGATTAGATCTGGTTTATCAGTAAACTGAAGACACCAAAAGTGATGGACTCTGATCTGTAGAGGCACTACTACATTCTATACATCTGGTCTTCAAAGAAATACATCCATTAAAGTAAAGATGAAGACAAATGTATTTAAAGAAATCAAATACAAGGTGTTAAACGTGTTTCATGGCGGCTAACTTTGGCCCACGGGCCCACTTCGGACAGCCCTTAGCATGAACTCGGTTGTTAGGCTTTGTGAACATCCACATTGCCAGCTTATTTATTTGGAATTTGACTGCCATTCAACGCCATTGCCATCGTTTTATTATGATAAAAAATATACATGCCCTGTGTCCTTTTTCTCCAACAAGTGACCCATTGTGAGAGTTGAAAATAACAGCCCAGAGGGATCTGTTATACAAGAGAGCAGGACAGATGGCCAGAAAATACCAAGATGCCACAACCGTTTTATGATGCCAACGCAGATCTGCCTGCTGAGCTGAAGAGCAGAGACCCATGCACTCCTGTGCGTGTGTGCGTTTTTATGAATGTGAATTTGAGGTACGACTTTGTCTTAAAATCTGATGAAAATAACACAAAATAAAGTGACGTCTGAGTAATTTGGTAATTTCCTTGCATGCATTTCTTCACTTTTCTCATTCTTGGTCAAGCAATAAAAACACTAAAATTAATCACTGATCAAAAGTGTGTCCAAACTTTGCCAAACCAGTTTGCTTATTGCCAAAACCAAACTGTTACCTAACCTCTTCATGTACAAACACATTAAAAAGGGGTGTGTATTGCCTTTGTCACTTAATTTTCCCATGACGAGGAATGAGGAATATTCCATGAGTAAAAAATTAAATCCTCATGATCACTCTGTAATCTGAGCAGCATTATATGAGACTTATTCAGAACCAAAAAGAGGCTTTTGTAGTGTCTCCAGACATTCATACCTGAGAGCTGCCCAGTGTGACCACAGTCTTCTGCTGCAGCTCCACCGGAGCCACTTCAACTGCTGGAAATAAAAGACATTTGTCTTTCCCTTTCCCCAAACAGATTCCACTTGTGGGCCCCAGGATTTAAACCAACAACCTTTTGGTCTGACTCCAGCTTCTTTAACCTCTTAAGCCACTGCCACTGCCACGGCTCTCTGTTATTGTGCAGTAATGAAAACTTCAGAGGCTAATGAGTCTGAATTCCTCTGAAATTGACTACTGGCGCAGTCAGCAGGATGTAGAGACACAGCAGCCTCATTTTTATACTGTTTACTCCTCAGAGTTTTTAACCAGTCAAATGGAGCTTCTATCTGCTGCTGTTTGTCAAACGTTCTACTATTATCCCTCACAGTGTGAACATATTAAATGATAGCATTTCTTCCCATTCGGATTTAAAACTCCACTCATTTGCTTTTACTTCATATTCATCAAGTTTCACTCATGGGTCTTCACTACACATTCCTTTACATCTCCCCAATCATTTCTGACTTTTGAAAACCCAGTTTTCCTGCAAATGCCATCCATGATATTTTGTGAAGCATTGTAATAATAACATGACAATATCTGTAATCAGGTTGTTTGCAGGTTTTCAATGTGACTGAGAACATGAGTCAGTCCTTCTGTTTTACATGTGCCTGTAGAACGTGACTTCATATGGCCGTGTGAGTGTGTTTATTTTAATGTAATCAGTGAGATGTCCTCCCATTCAGCTGAGGGGCAGCAGTGACTCATGTGGGACAGAGTGTTCTAAAAGTGCCCATGAACTTATTTGTATAAGCAAATGTACTGTGATGTTTAGATGCATGTGTATTTATATGAGAGAACTGTCTGCCTTTCTACCTTTTTCCGATTATTATTTCATTTTAATTCAAACTGCTGCCATTGTCTTCTTGATGGTTGTTTTCAGTCAGAGGAAGCAACCTCGACCTGGTCACAATATGACGCTGTAAGTATCCGTCCAGCATCATTTTTGGACTCATCTGTCATCAAATACAGGTGATGTAGAATAAAGAGCGAGACAGTCCACATATGGAGGTTGTGGGGTGGATGGAGGCTCAAACAAACACAGGCCTTTAACCCAGGAGACTGCTGTTAGTGTCCCATGTGAAAGTAAACACTCTGGATTAATGTTATTTAAATTTATGTCAAGTAAGTTATGTTGTATTTGTGTACTTAAGTTACATCACGTATGTTATGTAACTTACAACCTTAACCTTAAGTAGTTCTTGTGCCTGAACAAACAGTGTAAACCACGCAAGCTTGGATGTTGCATATTTATCGCTGCTAATGTTACCGCAGGTCCAGAAATGGTGCTATTGGAGTGTCGCTGACCAAGCTGCAGTGTTTGACGTGTCGGGAGCGAGAACGTGTTGGTATTCTCTGACACCATTTTATATTCACACTGAGGCCACTTTAGCCATTGCATTGTTATCTTACATTAGGTAAGTTTACAAAGATCATCCTTTGATTTTGAGACATCTTGTTACTTCCTCACAGCAAGAAGGTGCTGGGGATTTTCTATGCGGAGAAGGTTAGGTTGATTGTCGACTCTAAATTTCCTGTAGGTGTGAAAGGTTTTCTGTCTTTATGTTTCAGCCCTTTGATTGACCGGCGACCTGTCCAAGGTGGTGGGTTCCAGCCCACTATGCAATCCTCAAGGGTTACTATGGAGTATGGAGTCTTGTAAAACAAACATTAGCTTGCCTACATTCTGTAATTCTCACCAATGCATTGTGTTTGAGGTTTAACAAATGTGTAAAGTGCACTTCCTTCATCATAAAATGATTTTTATGTTTACCACCAACTGTTTTATGTTTATTTATTTGTTTATTTAGATCCCCATTAGCTACGGTACAACAACAGTAGCTACTCTTTCTGTGATCCACATAATGTATTTACAATACCTGGAATAGTGTGAAACCATTTGCGGGATGTAAACTGCGCTGCCTGCTTGCTTGCGGGCATGCAAAATGCAAACAAAGCGTAAAAACATTGCTCAAAACACGATCTTTCACTAGCGTTAATCAAATAACTTTTGTTGCCTAAACCTTACCAGATCAGAATCAGCATGAAAACTCAATCTCTGGTGTCAGAGTCCTGCACTTTGTATAACCACCAGCCACCCTGACCACCTCCCTATGACTTGCAATGCAAGAATGTACCACTTCTTCACTAGAAACAGCTTTCCCACTAAACATAATCCAGGCAGTTTCCCTTAAACAGAACTGGCAAAACAAATTAGTATTATATGAATCAGATTTCTAGGACACAGGGTTGAACCATAAAGAAATGAATGGTAACCAATGGTTGGACAAATATAATGAAATTCTGAAACTCTACAGCGTGTTTTTCAAAATATAAAAATAGATAAAGAGATAAATAATTGCAAAACTAGTGGCATGTTCTTTTACAGTACTGTTAAACAAGACAAGACTATATAACAAGACCTGAGGATAGACTGATTAGAGCAAATGATTACCTGTGTAGGGACTTTGTCTGTCAGAGCCGATCTGGTCTCTGTTCCTGGGGACTGGCGCTTGGTGTACATTATGGGACTCGTGTCTAGTCAAGCTCACCGTGCTCTAAGTTCTGGCTGGTGGGTGCCGTTTGCTAATCTTTCACAGCTGCTGCTGGTGAAGATACAGCGAGGATGCTTAGATTAGCTGTGGCCCAGTTGTGAGTTTAGAGTTCTTGGCGGCTCCTCAGTGTGAAGAAGAGCCTTCATTTTACTGTGCCCGGAGGTTTATTGGAGCGACTCTTGCTGCACGAGCCTGGGTAAGTTATGTGATTTAAATGGCTCCATTCCTCATTGATCATTGGTCTATTTCAATATCAATTAGTTTTTAAAAGGTTTTTTATTCCAGTAGTTTGAGGCAACAGGGAGTCATTGGGGCTTGTAGTGTGTTCACATCATAATGTACAATAAATATGAGTAGTCAGGTGGGGAAAGCCTTCTAGCAGCAATTACAATTATAAGAGGAATGTCTGATGGCTACAGGGTCTCCCAGTTTGTGGATAGAACTGCAGGAGCGTCAACAAACAGATGCCAAAATGGCTGCAAAGCTGCCAACAAGGAAATTCAACGTAAATAAAATCTGAAATGAATGCAATTTTAATTAAAAAGTAGCTATAAATCCCACACAAACCCACTCGTTTAATCAGGTTAATCTTGTTAACAAACCACTTCAGTTCCTAAGTTTGCTGCAGTAAAAGACTGCAGCTGCACACTGAGTGGTTCAGGTTATTGGAGCTGCAAGTTAATCAGATATCACAATGGTAAAACTGGTTTGTATAGCCCAACATATATGCCTTATCTTTAGTTACATCACACACACCTGGGTCTTCTGTTGGTGTGTGTTTGTGTGGTTTTCAGTCACCTGTGTCTGTAGGGGGGGGGGCAGGCAAAGCGTGAGGCCTTAGAGAAATTAAAATGACAGAAGGTCATTTGGAAGGAGCGGCGAGCACACGCTACAACACGTGAATGCATGAAAACGCTGCCAGACTCTGGTAGGCTGGAGATGCTTTGCAGCCACATCACCTATTTCTTAGCAACCTCATGCTGCGCTATCATGGCGGATCATCAGAGAATGAGTTGTTTACAAAACATGTCAAACAGGGTTTAAGGACGAGAGACGGCTAGAAGAATTGTGGTATAAACACTGAACATCACTTGTTCCTGATGTTGATTGTTTACACATTATTTTATTCAAATGTTTTGGGGTAAAATTTCTTTTTGCATTTGAGATTACATCGTATTTTTCATGCAGGCATTTTTGACTGTTTTAAAATCAACAGCATTTTGAACTCTCGTTGCTTTTTGTGTTTTTTTTTTTTTTTTTCATTTTACATTTTTTAAAGTACCCTGTTTCCAATCTTTGTATCAAGCAAAGCTAAGCTGACTGGGTGCTCCTTCATCTGAGTTTGGTAAGAAAGCAAATAAGTTTATTATGCAAATGTTTAACTTCTCATATGCCTGGCCCTTTTACAACATAAATATGGCGCTGTTAAGCTTGTATTTCAGTCTGAAAACCAAAACTAGTTAGCCTAACTTGCTACTGTTAGCACAGATGCCCACTAGCTGTTACTTTTCATGCATTATTGTTTCAAGAACTGCTGAGTCAAGAGCAGCAACTGCATGCGATGCAGTGAGTTGAGCTGTCCTGTGACCTCAGCCCTCCGTTTGTTACGCCAGGATTCAAATCACGACAAACGTATGGAGTCACAGAGAAGCATAGGCATGCTCAAATCACAGATTGGTGTTACTGTAATTTTTTGATTTTGTCAGTAGGATATACCCCTTACACCAGGTACACAGTAAATATTCCCTTGGATTCTGGACATTCAAACAAGATAAAATAAGATTAGATAAAATAATCCTTTATTATCCCACAACAGGGATTTTCTTTTTTAGTAGTGCAAACAGCAGGGAAATAAAGTACTATAATTTTTTATATATATATATATATATATATATATATATATATATATATATATATTGCAAAGACATAATTAAACATATCAATTGCACAGATTCTCAGTCCCGCTATGTAAACCTGTATGTAGTCTCCAGGGGGAGGTGCTGATTATAGATCCTGACAGCAGCAGGAAGAAAGGACCTGCGGTACCCATAACGTGTAGCAACCTGTCAGTGTGCCCTGCATGGGATGGGACATGTTTTCCATCATGGAAGGATAATTTATTCATTATCCTTCCTTCTCTCACCACCCCCACTCGATCAAGGGGGCATCCAAGGACAAAGCTGGCATTCTTAATCAGCTTGTCCAGCCTCCTCCTGATGGCCGTTGAGATGCTGCTGCCCCAGCAGACCACTCTGTAGAATATTGCTAAGGTCACCACAGAGTCATAAAAGGTCCTCAGTAGGGCCCCCTGTACTTTAAATGACCTGAGTCTCCTCAGCAGACAGAGTGTGCTCTGACCCACAATGATGAGAGCAAAACCGATGAGTTTGATGTCCATATTGAGCAACGGGTTAAAAACAAGGCTAAAAAGCAGCAGAGCAAGACTAGAACACTAAAAAAGTGCTGAAACAGGCTATCATTCACGCAATGCCGGAAATGGGAAAGGAAGCCTGGAAAAGAGTGAGTGATTATGGACACAGCAAGCATCCATGTGAGGTTCATGTTGTGTTAAGTTTTTCTGTCAAAAATGTTGCAGTAATGTGTTTTGCAATTAAAATCTAAAAATACATCCTCTGTGTGTGAGAGTGTCAATTTTGACCTTTACTGTGGGAGCATTTCACTCAAATCTCTTAAGAGCAAAGCGAAAAGTACTGACCCAGAAATGCTAATCCTCTCTGGACAGGGGTTCTAAACCTTTTTTTTTTTGTGCCTTTTTAAAAAAAAAGAGAGAGAGAGAGAGAGAGAGAGAGAGAGAGAGAATATGAAACAGCTTACTGGCTTGTAATGTGGCAGTTACAGTACACACCTGGCACCTGGCGCACCTGATGATTCATCTCTCCTTTTTTTCTCCTGTCGGTTCATATTTCACTCTCCCTGCTATTGCTGTCAAATGAAAACTTTGTATCTCCAAAAAGTCACATCAACCTGGTTTTCACATGACAACAGCAACATGCACTGAAGCAGCAGCACGTGGTGTGGTTAGCATGTCCGAGCTTGTTAATATAAATAGGTCCTGGTTTGTTATGACCACGGCAACAATACTGTACGTGTCTGAAGGAGTTAGTTTCATGCTGTTGGCTTCCCACCGGACCCTTTGTTTGAGACCTAAAGGGTTTTTGTAACAGTCTGTTACAGGACAATGCGTGGGATAATGTCATGTATGCTGTAATTATCAGGGACCAGTGGACAGGAGTTATTTCACCGTGGAAAAATAAAAACATGTTTTCGGGAACTGGTTACTTGTGGTTGGTGCTTGCTGACGCCACCCACATGAGGAGGAGACATTTCAAATTACCAGATGCACAGAGCACAGTGTGTGTGTGTGTGTGTGTGTGTGTGTGTGTGTGTGTGTGTGTGTCAGAGAACAACAATATGCAACCATTTGACAATTAAAATAACAAAAGTAGCATATTATACATCAGAGTTTGGTTTAGTCTTTATATGTTATATGCTTCTGTTGTCTTTGCAACAGTATACTTTGCTGGTGTTTACGGTTGTTTTTGACGTGTGACACTTGAGAATGAGACAGGATATGAACCCCGGTCTCCCTGTTGTCAAATGCTTTGTGCACACATCCACGGAGCACCTCACTTGGTTGTGCGTGGCTCCTGTATTTACAGACCATGCAGTGATTTGACTGATGACAGAACACTTGAGACACAGAGATATTTGCTGACTTACTTCAAACCTAGAGTCATTTGAGCAGATACAAAATCTGCATGTATCCCCCCGTGCCTCCTGACACATTCCTATAAGCTTCAGTCTAACAGCCAGTCATAAATTATTTCACTCAATTATTTGTTTCTTCAAAGCCTTTTGCGGCTGCCTCTGGAAGATGGCAGGATGAAAAACCAATGAAGCTAAATGTTAAAATGTGGCAATCATCAGAATGATATAATCGCCATCTGCTTCTTTTCCACCTGTGGAGGCATCACGGACAGCAGCCTCAGCCTCAGGAGAGAAGACTGACAGGTTTTAATGAGCTGAGGGGGCGGACAGCAGGAATAAACACATACTGTACTTCCTGTCTTGTATATATATGATTTTCTTTTTGTTTTTATTGATTTTATTAGATAGAAGCAGCCAAAGAAAGACTGGAAAGGGTGGAAAGAAAGGGTATGACATGCAGCGAAGGGCAACAGGCTGGAATGGATCCTGGATCCACTATTACACACGCGTGGGCCTAGGCTGAAAGGGTGGCATGCCAGAGTTTGAGCCTGGCCACTGTGGTCAGGACTGAGCCTTGGTACATATGGCGCACGGCCTAACAGGTGAGCTACCAGGGCACCCCTGGATGCAGATCTAATATGCCAATAGATTTAAGAATTAATTTGTCCTTTCTCCTATTGGCCTTTTTAAAAACATTACGTAATGTGTTTTTCTCTGAATTGTGTGTGTTGATTGGTGTCATGATTGCATTTCTGCTGGCGGTTCAACAAATTGCCCATCTGGAATAATAAAGATTACCTTGAACATCAATGGTACTACTAGTTTACAAGTGGGCTTTTACTATGATGCTTTTATTTCTTAGTGAAGGCTGAAGGTTCTCTCCATGGGGAAAAAAGTAGCATTGATCAAACTGTTTAAAATGATACATATTTGCATTCAAAGGCGAAGCATTAAGGAATATGATGTTGTTTAATTGCAGAGGGCTTGTTAAATGAGAAACATTCACATAAACCTCAAATGTAGGCCAGTTATCCAAAATATCTTTTACCAGAGAAGTGTTTGAATTCTACCTGAGGATAAGATTAACAACAAAAGTTCTGCCAAAAGAAATCAGTAAGTGTACACTAAGTGTATCACTACATCAAACAAATCTGTATAACCTCCAAACCTGAGGTTATTATTGAATCATAATCATGGAAAGAAAAACTATGTTTTTCTAAAAGAAAGAAGGGGAAAAAAAGGGGGAGAATAAATTGGTCCTAAACATAATTGTTGCATTCAAATAATTTGCTCATTTTATAGAGTGCTAGCTTTTATCTCTCTCTCCACATGTTCTAGTCTGCAGTCCTTTCGGCTTTGAGGTAAAAATCTAATTTTCCAAAGTTGTTAAAATGAAATTCAGAATATTAAAAATCCAGATGTTTTGTGTTTGTGTAAATGCATCTGAATACTTCCCGGCAGCAAGGAGACCACACAATGTGGGCGCAAAGTGTAACCAAGATAACCCATTAAAGAGAGCGAAGCACGCAAAAATGCTTAATTTTACCAAATAACAAATTCTCTTGCAGACAACAGAGGCTGAAATTTTCATTACTGTTTACTTTGTAAATCTAGCAGTTTATGCACACTACATGCCCTGCAGCTGACAGCAGTCCACATTTGTGCTGCTTGGGATTTAGCAAAAGGATTAGGGACAAAATGCTTCTTAATCGTTTTATTTATAAGCTAGTAATAGTTTATGTGCTAACACCAAATTTGTGTAGAGTTGGAGGTTTGAAGCAGTTCACATATTTGATCAAATAAGAAACTAATTTACCATTTACGGTCTGCCAGCCGTCTCCACAAAGACATAATTCCATGACACTTGCTCTTTTTCTAAATTGACCATAATTGACTCGATTTTGGTCAATTAAGACAAAGGACAGCGGGCAAAAACATGAATGTCATGAGATTTACAGTAAAAGTTGGCCCACCACCGATGTCCAGTTTGCTTAAAAATAATCCAAAAAATAATTAAAGGCAGAAACATCGGCAGAATAAGTTGAGCAGTTCTCTTAATTTTTGGGTTTTGTTTTGTTTTTGAGGCCGATTCCATTTCTCCTCTGCCTTGGTCTCAGTAAATTATGTTTTACTTGGTCAAAAACATATTTATCTTATTTTTTTAAATTTAGTAGTTGAGAATTAGAGCTTCCAGTACTGCTACATGATTGAGGTATATTTTACAGTATGCCTACTTATCTAAAGAATGGCAACTAGTCAAAGGTGTCAGAAAACTAGGTTTATGTAATTATCTTAAAGGGTGAGGACAATGATTAATTGACCAAGTAACCAAGGAGCAGATTATCAAACTATCTTGCTTCCTTTCTTTCTTTTCTTGTGTGCCTTTTGAATAAACTTTTTCCATTTTGCCAGATTGTTCCAGAACAATGTGGACCTTTTACCATGAGATCAATAAACATTTCACCACAGAACCACATTTATGGGTCTTGTCCTGGTCCAGGTGGATAGAGTTAAATGGATTCTTGATGAAATGTTATGTATGTATTATTGTTCCTGAGGGACTCAACCACTCAGCTTCCTGGGCATGGGTATGTTTTCTTCTTAAATTGTCTGATTAACTCTAACCTAAAGTGGTCACAGAAATTTCTGGAGTATTCAGCTGCTGGTTGATGGAACTGTTTTGACTGTGGAGCTCTGTGGCAACTGGCCGCCCAGGGTGTCATTGTGCCGCCATGAGGTCTACGAAAAACAGCCGTTGAGGCTTGGACCACAGTTAACCATGTGGTTCACCACACAGACCCGGAGGAGGAGAGAAGGAGAGAGTAGAGGGGGGGAGTCAGGGAGGGAAATAAGAAGGGACAGAGTGAGTGAAAACTAAGCTCTAAAAATGTTTTTCTTCTCCTTTTTCTTTCCTTTGCTAACTCTTTCTTTTATCCATTACCTCCTCTTTTCCCCCAGGACCTCAAAATCTATATTGGTGCCTTCCCTTTACTGCTGACATAACTTATGATAACATTAATTTATTGGATTCAGGTTAATGTGCACATATTTTTCACTTGTATATGTGAGCTTAAGCGTTATCAGTGATGAAAGATCATAATTAAGGAGGACAGAAAGGGAGTTGGTGAAAGGAAGGAGCACAACAAGAGGCGCTGTCTATATATGCCCGACCGAAACCGAACCGCTGAGGTAGATGTATGGCTACCAGAAACATAGGCAACAGACAGACAGGTGGACGCTTCTCGATGACCCATTTTTCAGAGTGACGCACTGAATTCGTGCAAGCAAAATCAGCTGATCATCCTGGGCAAATACGGGACAAAATTTGCAAACACCTGATTTGGCTGAGGTACACAGCTACGCCTTGTCTTCCAGAGTTTAGAATCAGCATAAATCTCATTTGCGTTCCACTTTTATATTAAACAAATAAACGGCAATGGTTTTGCAAGAAATGTGTTCTTGCACTGCCAGGCAAGAGAAGAACCTCACCTTGCACACAAGAACATTCTCAACATATCTTACTGGCTGCAACATGTAAATGTTATTTATTTTTGTCTTGGAAAATGTCAGGCAGCACGCGTTAGCCAACCACAAACTGCCCTTTAATAAGGGCCCATGTCACTAAAACTCCTTGACAATGACTATATGAAATTGGGTTAAAGTTAGGGACTAGTGTGTAGGATTTAGTGGGCTCTAGCGGTGAAACTGCAGATTGCAACCAGCTGAAACCCCCTGACTCAACCAAGTATGAGGGTGAAACAACAGCTATCTAGAGCTTGTGTTTTCCAATGGGGGCTACTGAAGCCATTGCAGAAAGTGCCTTAAGATCCAGTTATGCCAGGACCTTTTTGAACATGCACGTTCTTACACAAAATGTCCCTTAAAGCAACACCCTGTAAGATTTGCCGCCCCCAGTTTCAGATTGCACAACAACTGTCGTAAATACTATACTTACATTGCTTATGATGAAAAACTAGTGAGTCGACAACTTTGCAAGCCAGCTAATATTAGTCCAACAGCAAGAAAGCCAGCTCGCCATCTGCTTGGCAGATTTCACGAAGCTCTTACCAACGACGAAAAGCCAGTCCCAGATTTACTCTTGTCCAATGGGCCTCTTGCTCAGTCACTCTCTCCTTTTCTTGTCTTAGCTTCCCCTCAACATATTCTTCAGTCTTTTTCGCCTCTGCCATTTGCTACGTCCATAGAAACTGCTGAGCCCGGTTACATTGCCCACTCGCCCGGCTCTGGTTCTGGCATGACATCAACGTCCCTTTCCCTGTCTAAAGACCAGCATTACCATGGTGCTGAGCACCCAGTCCTTGGCTAAGCTAACTAGTTAACAGCAGTTACATTTACATAATAAATATACATAATGTGGATTTAAATGATGAGCCAGTGTAGCAGAGGAAGGTGAACAACCAGTCTAGTGGTCTAAGCATGTGAACTACTGACCTTGTACCTATGTTTGTGTCTAAGTCAACAACAGATTTCTAATTTAAGGCCTTTTCCTTGCACCATACAAAAAAGTTGATAACATGGGAATTGAACCTGGATCATCAGAGCTAAAAGTAAACACATCCACCTGTCTCTGTCTGCAGTTCTTCTCCATCATGAACCTTTTTTACTACTTTAACAGCCGGCTGCTGGGGCACAGTCCAGACTTTGAACACAGAGAGGAGTGTGTCTGTTTTTGTGACACCTCAGTGTTATGTTTACTGTCCATCCATCTCCATTAACTGCCTCTGTGTTCCCCTGCTGGCTGTCGCTTAGGTTCTCCATTAGCTTTAACAAGAAGTTGAGCTGGTGTAAAAGATATAGTGGGGGAATGTAAAAGCAATGAAAATTCCCACCGTGACCCCTTGGGGGCTTTGTATAAAACTAAACGTGGAGAAGCAACATTGAGTTTTTATGTACCAGGTATCTGGAACAAACTGCCAGAGAACGTGAAGTCTGCTCCAACACTTTTAAGAAAGAATTAAACTACAGGACTATTGATCTATATATTGCCAACCATAGTGGGTTTCGTTTCTCCCATTTTATCTGTTTTATTCTATTTTAGCTTATTTTCAACCTTCATTTTAAACTCTATTTGTGTGTTTTTATATAACCATGTTTTTCTTTTCTCAGTGCATTCCATATGTTTTAAAAAAAAACACTTAGAAATCCCCTGGTGTTGAAAGATGCTATGCTAATATACTTTCCCTGAACACCCTGACAGAGCAGAGACATGCTGTGTAGCTATGCTGCAGAAAGTGGTACTGTCTGGTATTTATGCTGGAGATAATGAATGCATGAAAGTGTAGTCTTCAGTTGTTCAGGGTTGTGTTGCCCAAATAATTACCTCAACTCCCATCTGACTTACAATGCCTGCATTTCATGAATAAAATTGATTAGACTTTTTGTGGGATTTCTGTTTCTGTTGCCTTCAGTGTCGTCTTTAACCAACAATATGCAATTTGTGCTGGACATCACAAACTCATTTACACGAGAGTGAGAAGCAAACAACAAATGTGTAACAAAATATTTAAAGAAATGCCGGGAAAGTTAATAAGCCGTGGAATTTTCTGTTATGTAATAGAAGCCATAATGAGCTCTCTGCCGCCTCAGGCATTTGTTTACTTGAAATTCTGGCAGGAGCCATATTTTCATGCAGAATTGATCCAGCTACAGCACGTACAATTAGCACAGACTGATGGTTGGCTTGGGTTTAAAGTCCCAGTCATTCTTTAAAAGCCCAATAAAACTTTGACCACTTGTACTTCTATTTTCTATATATACAATATTAATACATTACACAATACAATACACTGCATTTATATATTTATGTACACATGCAAAGGCTTACTTTTTTTCTCATCTTATTACAAATACATTTTTTGTAATAGCAACAGAGTGACAACAAGCTTTTTTCAAGAGTCAGGGTGCTGCTGTTGTGCACGTTGGCTTACATATTTGCTTTACCTGTTATGTTTTGCTCCAAGTACAGGGAGTGATTAGATTTGTGTACTGCACAATACATGTTGTGACTTGGCAGTTCAACCCTTTTTGCAAAAAACTGTGCTTGCCAGTTATGCAAATACATTTTGGAGATTATGTTTTCTATCAAAATGAGGATGAAAGACTTAATGTTAACTGATGTTTTCCACCAAAATATCCAATCTTGCAATGTAATTACTACAGCATTATTAAACTTTTTTATGGTTATGTTGAGGCACTGGCAGTACTTTTAGTTATTAATGAATACAGAAAGGTGCATCTGTATCTGAAAGTTTCCGCATTGTTATGTTAGGAAATGTAACTGCAGCAGCATTACATTTTTCTGTGCTGTTGAATGTGTTTTAGGAGACAGTTTTATGTGTTCATTTCTCAACAGATTTCTAGGAAAATGTTGGCAGCATGACAGCGGTCTGAGCTCTGAGTGCTTTCACTGCAAGTTTAGATGAGTTGGCTTTAATTGATATATAACAAATTAAAGTTCTGTAAACACCATGAGTTGCAACACATGGTGGATAAAGCCTAGAAGAAAAGAGCAGGTGCTGAGTTTTGCATATTGTCAGATTCAGTTAAGGTTTGAACAACTCTATAAGTCATGGTTAGGAATCTTTTTGTCGATGCCGGATTCCTGCAACCCCCCAAAAACTGGCTACCCAACAGCAGCTTGCATGTGAAAAAGGAATTTGGATGAGTGTGTGGATTTTGGTTTGGAACAGATAGAAAACCAATCAAAATACAGTAAACAGGAAATCAATAGATCAGACATGTTTTTATCTTCAGACAGCAATAAAAGTCCACTGTGAGAAATAAACCTGAAATGTGAGCATTGGGGTTTGGAAGATGCAGATGTTTTTGTACTACTAATATGACCACAAACACCAGGACAAACAAACTGTTGACTAAAAGATGGTTTGGGTTGAGTCCTGCGCTGGCACACAAACAGGGGCGTATCAAATACTGTTCATAACAAGTTGCATTTATCCTTAAGGGGTTTTGTTTATTAGGAGCAGTAATAGGAGTAAAAGTGGGATAATCATATTGTCAGTGTAGCTGTGATTTATTTCCTCAGCAGCAGAGAGCAGATGACAATATGTCAAACTGAATTTTAAGTGGTCTGGAAGTACAGTTGGTTGGTATTTGTCCGGCTTGTCATTTTTCTTATGTTTATATATCAGCACTGTGTTGCAAACAGCAGCAGCTTGATTTAATTTAATTTGATCTGAGGATGCTAATGTGACTTTCGGTCTGGACTGAGTTACGAGGCTGGCTGGTATTTTAGTCTATCTTTAGCAGTCCTGACTGTAAGCAGCTCCGCACGCTTGTGGCAGCTTTGGCTTCCCTCGGGGAGGATTTCTTATTTTCTGTCTTTGGTTCCAGTATAATGGTGCTGACAAAGTGTTTAGGTTGGGGTCTGTAATTGGCTTTATGCACGAGACTGCACTCTAACCACCGTATTTACTGCTTTCTAGGCTGCATAACTGAAATCCTCACTGAACAAACAAGCGAAGGTCAGTTAGTACACACACTGTAAAAATTAAAAAAAATTAAAAAATACAACTCAAAGTTTCGGGGCAGCAATTCAATACATTTTTGTTTGTCCTACTTAAGACTTTTACTTCTGTTGATACTGTGTACCTGTTCTTTAAACTTTAAAATCCTACCTCCTGAACAGGGCCCCACTTACCATGGGTTGACCTTTTGAGCTCACATTAGACTACAGAGTTTTAAGTGAGGTCAAAAACTGTACCAGTGCTCTGCTCCACACATGCTTGCATATGTAAATACATCATTGTACCACAGGTGATCATCATTTATTAACCATAATAGACTAAATAGAAAATGTTTCATTTACTAATTCATAATAATTCAAAAGAAAAACATTCTTTCAAATTGTGAAAACATACCTGACAACATAAAAATGTCTCTAAGATTTAACTTACTCCAACTTAAAATAACTCAGATCTGTACCTTATGCCCACCACTTGGACTTTCTCTAGTTGGCAGCATCAAAGTAACTTTAAATAGTCTACAGCAACAATTAAGATAATACTTGAAAACCTAAATCAGTGGCATGTCTGATGAACTGCCCCACCTAATCATCATTTGCAGTTTTGCTAGCAGCCACATTCAGGCTAGAATCAGTGTTGACAGGTCTGACACTTATGGCTTAAGTGGCTTAATGGCTTATTATAGAGAGCTAGAGAGCAAGTTCTGTACCAGAAATGGTACAGAAATTGACTGGTTCATCTAATTAAGTTAATTAAATAAGATCAATTGGTTCAATTATGTTGAATTATGGGATTTTACTAAAGTAAACATGGATTGAACTTGAAGAAAGAAAGAAAGAACTTGTTGTTTGGCTGTATTTGGCAGTATCAGCACTGCACTTGACAGCACACCTTTATGGTATAGCTAGTAGACTCTTCTTTATTTCTTTCTGTTTTTTTTTTAAAAAGTTATTATTATTTTTTTTTATTACTTTATTTGACAGAGACAGCTGAAGACCGACAGGAAAGGTGGGTAGAGAGAGGGGATGACACGCAGCAAAGGGCTGTAGGTCGGCTTCGAACCCAGGCCGCTGCACTATATGGGTCTCCAGCTCTACCGACTGAGCTAACCAGGCGCCCTGTTCTTTCTTCTGTAACTCATAACCCCCTTTGGTGTGATGATCCTTTTCCCCCTCAACAGTTTGTCTGAGTGAACTCTCTCTCTCTCTGTGGTTGTGTATCCCCCCCCCCCCAAACACACACAGACTGATGTGTGGTCTGATTACAGGTGACCTACATCCCTCCTCTGTGAATCAGGGTGTTGATGTACGGCTCAGTGTTCTTCACTGTCACTCTGCTCTTGTTCGTCCGTCTTTCTCCAGTTCTTCCCTTTTTCTTTCTTTCTCTTGTTTCATAAGCGAAAGGTTACAAACAACTCCTGTTTCTTTGATCATTCAAAATTAATAAAAAAGAAAAACAAAAGAATCAAATCAAAACTCTTTTCTAACCATATCATAGTCTTGAAAATATATTTGAATGTGGGTCCTTACAATTACAACAACAGAACAACATAAACTTAACATTTTGATCATCTACTAATCATTTCAGTAATTTATCAAGCAAAAATGAGTGAAACATTCTCTGATTTACTGCATATTTTTGTCTAATATAATAGTTAACTAAACAACAATTAATCAATTCATTGAAAAAAAAGCCTTTCTTCCTTTTCACGCAGTGATAACACATTTACAAGCTACACTTACATAACATCAAATCCAGGAAACAAACAGGAAAACACAAGCATTATTAAAGAGATAATGTGATTTTAATAACTTCTTGCTTTAAGAATACAGCTTTTTAGCAGTCAAGCACGACAAAGCTTCTCACCGGCACTTGAACAAGCCAGCCTACTGGCCTTTTATTCAAATCAATCCACACCTTCACCTGCAGTCTGCCACTGAGAAAACTGCTGAAATAAAGTTCTCAACGAAAATGAGTTGTTATAGCAAGTGTACTGTGGCTATAAATCAGTTTTCATATGGCACAAAGAAGCACACATATGCACTCACCAGTCTCACACAAATGAGTCTCCTTTCCTCTGACTGTTTTTCTTGTGTGCACACACACGCACACACACACACACACACACACACGACAGCCAGTAAAACGTGGCTTCCCTGCAGAGCTCTATGTGGATCTAACCTCTTCATCCCGTCTCCTATAATATTTAAACAAATAATTTAATACGATCTAATATCTGGTTCACAGCAGGGAGAGGGCAGAGGAACGCAGAAAGACAGAAGTTCAGGGATAATACATACAGAAGATTCTACAGAAGGTATTAGATCCTGGGAGGAGGCAGAACATTTGATTCTTCCTTTCAAAGCCGTTTTCTACACAGTTTTTCACTTGATATTTAGATTTATATTGAATCCAGTTGTACATTGCATATTTTAGTTTCTTGCGGTTGAGATGTTTTCATAAGTGAATTGTTTGTACAGTCGCTCAGCTCCACAAAGAAAACCTATTGAGCCACTGTGCTTTTTTTAAATGCTCAGTTCACTCATATTACAAAAAAAAACACATTTCTTCAGGCACTATAGGCTATATATGTATAAAAGGCCTGGACTGGCAATAGGGGCACCCGGAGAATTTCTGGTGGCCTTGCCAGCTGATTGGCCTGGGGTGTTGCAAATGCAAAAAATGGGGTCAATCAAAGCAAAGTCAACACAGGGCAGCTACAGTCACTCATAAGTGTAGACTGTAAGCTTCCAACCATATGGTCCTTGCCTGTCATCGCACATGATTGGTCAAATGAACATACACATCAACACATCAGTAAGTCAGGTTGTGAAGTGCGCATGGCCGAGTGGTGTGTAGAAAATATGTACCGTTACCGTCTCTATTTGATGACCTTGTAATGAGAACGGGCTGTGAAGTGTGTAGGACATACTACGGTGGCGAAAGGCCCTATCTACAGCCATCATCTCGCTCTTGTCTTGTAGCTGTCTAGATGGAGTTTGTTGCTTGAGTGCAGCCTTTACCTGAGTTACCTGAATGAACTGGATTCTGCAGAGTATCCATTTTCCTCATCTGTTGATCTTTTGCATGAATGACATTAATAAATTACTCTTACTTGCTTTTTGACCTTGGCGTGGTGAGTGTGCGGCTTCCCACCGATGTCTGTCTCGCATAAGCCCTGCTCGCAGTGAAACACTTGGCTCCTGCATACACACACAGCACAGTGACAGACACACAGATGGAGCAGAGAATTCACGACTGAGGACTGTGCACGAAGTAAATCACCTGTACAGCTGTACTTGTCATTTAACAGCTGACTAGTATTTGAAGACGTCTACACTGTCAGGTCCGGAAGAATTGCATCTTCGGTACCTTCAGTACTGTAGCCTTGCTTAGGGAACTAGGGATTCTTGTGACATCCCTAGTTCTGGCACGTCTTACCTGCTTTTTTTGACCACTGGGGGGCAGTGTAACAAGCTAAAAACATCTGATGGGCATGTCACAGTCGCCTGTTGGGAAAAGGGTTGATGAGCGTGCTGAAGATGAACCAAAACCATAAAGTATCGGGCAGTAGAAAACAAAACAATGTAAAATGCCAGAATGCCAAAAAGCGAACTGCAAAGTAGGGTCACTATGAGTGACAGCTTTCACATTACGTCACTTGACCCACTGTTTATATAAAAATATTTATTTGTGCAGCTTTGAGATAGTGTTATTGGTAGAGGATTAGCTTTAGGCAGTATATAAGTAGTGGACAGAGCTTTCGGGTCTGTGAAGTGAAGCCAGTGTAGAAGTGTCTCAAACCTGCATTCTTTGTATTGGCCAGCAGGGGCAGCTAGTTTGAAATCTTCTTCCGGTACAGCATGATGTCCCATTTAGAGTAAAATAGATGATAAAGCAGGGTATGCTTTGGGGCGTGGCTACCTAGTGATTGTCATTCTGAGTCTGTCCAACACAACACACAAAATCTGATCAAACAGTGAAACTAGGCAGTGCTGATCAAATATGAATCAAGATTCTGTTACGGCATTACACTGTTTATCTGCAATGCTAGAACGTGAGTGAGTTTCCTGCTCTGGACGAGTCGAAACCAAGTGCAGCCAATGAGCTGTTGTTCATTGAGCTGTGGCGGAATTATTACCATCAAGAGGTTACATCTCAAGTACAAGAGTTATCATCTGTTGTGTTTACTGCCACTGTGGAGAAATAAATCCCTGTTTACACATGAGAACGTCTCCTCTGTTCTTTGCTGGAGAGGCTGTCTGTACTGTAGGGCTTGGCATCATTCATCAGCTGGGCTCGAACCAAGAGGACTCTCAACCAGAGAACTAAACAGTTTTTGTTGGAACTTTCGAACAAAGAAAAAGTCCCTAGAAAAACAGTTCATAGTGAGGTTTATAGACAAACCAGAGTAACAGCGACATTATGTCTGAAAAATGTGTTGTTTTTGAATCTTTTAAAGGTAACCTATCAACACTTTAATGAAATCCAAATTTTTGACCATTTTATTAGGATGACAGTGAAAATCACAGATAGATACCTCAAACCCTCAGCACGTAAAACCAACATTATTTGCATGTCTAGACACCACTAGAGGGTAGAAGATACATGTTTTGTAATTTGGGTGAATTATAAAAAAAACTCCCCAAAAAACCTGTTACTTAATGCTGCTTAATCAGACAGGACCAGGGAGTTTTCTGAATGGGTGATTGAATGTTTCAAAGTCTGCACTGGTATCAGTGAGTTGTTGTGCTGTATACATTTACCTGATGTCTCCTTTCACCTCAGTTGTCAGTAGACCAGGCCTGCAGGTGTAACTTAACACTCGACTGGATGGTGGCATTCACTGCTCTCCTCTCTTTTCTTATTCATGTAGTTACACTGTGGCGACGGATCACTTTCTTCAGCACGCTCTCCTCTCCTGTCCTGTGCCGCCCCGTCAGCTTCTGGTAAAGGATAGCAGGTAACTGAAGACCTTGGCTGACAAAATGACAACAGTGTAACAGACTGGAGTTCTGTTTGTAAAAAAAAAATGCTGAATAATGACCTTCAGATTACAAACTTTTGCTTCAACTGGAATGAGCACATTTTGTGACAAACTGTCATTTAGAGTTATAGAGAGGAATATGTTGCTGATGGTGCATCTCCAGTTTGGAGCACAAAGTTGGTTGAGCTTGTGTTTTAGATTATACAGGTTTGTGCTGCAGTTACAATCAATTCAGGGTCATATTTAGCTCTGACTTGTTTTAGACGTATTGGTTTCATGACAACTCCCTTACAAGCTACATCCAAAACAACATGTTTAAAGGTTAAGGCTGTAATTTTCCCTCATAAAACACACTTGAAACCGGTCAGAAAAAAATTAAAAAACACACCAAAACAGTCTTTGTTAGTCTTTCCAGCAGTCACCAACACTACTTTGGTCGAAATAAACCATTAATTGACCTAGTTAGGTGTGAAAATATTCACAAAATGGGCAGCAATGGAGGCAACATAGCTAATCCTTGGGGACAAATGCACCCATCAAAGTAAGTCCCCTAAGAGTGCTAAGATCGCTATTGTTCGTCATTGGACTCTATTGACAAAAACGGTAATTCATTCAAACTGGACAGAAACAAAATAAAACTTACCACTTGTTTGTCTTTCCACTGTTCCTCTGGTTTAGTCGAAATATATCCTTCACAGATGAGAAAAACAGCTGTTTCAGTGGCTCAGGCTAGTATTTAGAGCCGTCTGCCTCGCCAACCAAGAAAACACAGTTGAACTGGTAGCATAAAACTATATGATTGTTACAGTATCTGGGATCACCCCATGTCTCTGTTTTAACATTGAGGATATAATTTAGAGAAAAAAATTAAATAGGAATACAGAATAGGGAAAAATACTTCCAGAACCAGCTGCCCCTCAACAACTCTGTGGGGAACTCAGTGTGAGTGGTTGGTTGGATTTACAGCCCACTGAATAGTTTGATCCCAAATTACTATTTTCTTCCTTTTTGCATGATAGAATGAGGACGAATGCAGGTATGAAAAATGACCTTCAAACCTGCTCACGATGAACTCTTTTCTAGTGGTGCTTCGGATACGACTGTGAATTTATCTTTGAGGTCAAGTTGTTCTGCTGGGTTTGGTAGCAGGTTGAGTTGCTGCCACTTTACAGCCATTGTGTTATCGCAGCTGAAGAGAGCTTCTAAAGCACCAGGGAAACCAATTATTTCCAAAGTGTCAAATTATTACCAGGGAGTCAGGCATACGGCATGCCATTTAAAATGTGACTTATAGATGTGTTGTACTGTTACATTTAAGTAATTTATTGGAAGAGTCTCTCTGTTTCACATGCTTGTTATCTAATTTCATTAACCTCTTGACTTGCAGTATCAAATAACTGAATAAGCTCTTGAAGGCTCAGGCCCTTGCACACTGCTCTTCTCTCCTCTGGTTGACGGAGGTTTCATATAGCAAACGAAACTCTTGAGATGTTCAGCTGTTTATATAAGATTGTGTACTTGATTCGTCTACTATTTAGTCTGAGGAGTAGAAGCCCTGCAGCATTTGTCAACAATCTCTTTCCCACATGTATTAGTAGCCTGGTGCTATTCATCGACACTTTGTTTCACTGCTTCAGGGTACCACTGTATATAAACTGAAACCAATTGTGCCACTGAGGAATTGGTGCCTTTGAGGCCTCATTGTACTGTGTTTTATTTTCAAAACTCAATTAGATTTAACATTTAGGCCATGACTTTTACTTTTACTACTTATTTCTCCTCAACAGTAAAGTATGCTAGACTGCAGTGTGTCTTTGCTTCATTAGTTTTAAAGGAGCAGTAAAGAACTGGCCTTGTAGGTTTATGGTTTTTCAATATCTTTTTTTTTTTTTTGCTGCATAGGGCAACACAGCCATACAGTACCCTCAGTGAGAGAGAATAAGTGCAAGCTTGTGTCACCTGATTCCTAATTGATGGTGTTACATAAGAGGGGGCTTTTCCATGTGATCGCAATACCCTGCCCCATTTCTACAGCAGTTACATCGATATGGTCTGACCATGCCAGACAATGATCAATTATGATGCCAAGAACTTTAGTTACTTGCCGTACTGGGGCTAAAATGCTGACTTTAAAATGTTGAATGTCACATGTATATTAATATGCAAACTGTATGAGCCGTGTGCATTACATGTGACTACAGTACAAAAGCACCAGAGGCTATAAAAACTCATACAGCTCAGGTTGATTCCACCTGCTCCCCTCTATAGCTGCGGCTCTATTGCTGTTGAACCAGAAACAGACCCAGTGCTCAGGAGACAGTTTCCACACAGCGTAAATAAAGTGTTCAACAACAAGATCAACAAGATCCACACAAACTCTCTTGTTTTTTCCTGGTATGCTGTATTTGGACATATTTATGGATGCCTGGTTGCAAAGCAGTTCATAGCCATACTCGTGTGGGGTGTGACTGATATATTTATGACACTTATGTAAAGCTCTGAAGCAGGCATCTGGAAATGTGTATTGTCAAGTGAGCTGGCTTTGGCATTTGAGGATATGTCCTTGTTACATTGAGAAATAAATGCATAAGTTTAGCAGGCTCTGTGAAAAAAACAACAACTGGGAACACGGTGAGCTGCCACTGAGCATATAGGGTTTCCACCCATCCCGTATAATATGAGATATTGAAAAATAAAAACCCTTACTGAATAAATACGGGACTTGATTTGTCCTGTATTTTCATGCATAGCCTACTAATGCTGTGGTTCTCAACAAAACTACCCCCTGGCCAGTGCAAAAACTTTTTTATTAGTTAATAACATGCCTACATAAAGAGGAACAATACAGTGCTGCACCAGCTGTGTCTGATTTATTAAAAAAACACAAAATGACACAACTTTTTGTCATTGAATATAAAATGTGGTCTATCTAACTTTTATTATACTTAGATTAATTATTTTATGAATTATGCATGACTGAAATTTAAAATAAAATTAAATAAAATTTAGAAGTCACTGCAGTACTCCTGAGTACCCCTAGAGGTATGCGTACCAACATTTGTGAAACGCTGCTCTAATTTTGATATGCTTGGAACGACATGATAAATAATAAAACCAGAGTGTCGCAAGGCATAGCAGAGAGGTATTACATCAGAACGGACACCTAGACAGGCAAGTTGTCTATCACTCAACACCATAGTTGCCCTGGTTACAGAGATTGAGACAAGTATTTTTTTTTTTAAAAATAGGCGAATACTTTCAGCTCAAGTCTGCTCGCGCATAGAAAGGCTGTCCAAATATATATCAGTCCTGTCAGTGGGAAAGAAAACACATAGAGTATCTTTTGTCTACCATGGTGTACTGTCCGACCTGAGGCCACATTAACCAGGGGACTACCATCTCAGAGGTACGCAGAGAGTTATTTTGACAGACCAAACATGATTTTATGTTTTAATACTTAATATAATAGATGCAACTGTGCTTTACTCCTATTGACTCTTTATTTAGCAGATGACCTTAAAATGAATGTATAAAAAGCTAGAAAATGCTATTTAACTATTTACTATAACTAATGCTAATTAACATTTCTGTAGTAAGAGACATAATACTCTTATCCTGAATAATAACAGAAATATACTTTACGAATAATGTAAATGTGGCATTTGTTGTTGTGAGCTTGATTTTGCATTATAACCTATAGACACCACAGCTTGACAGAAAGATTAAACCATATACTGCAGAGCAAAAGGTCTGGCGTTCCAAACATGCTTGGATGGCTTAGCTTTTGCATGTGTATTGTTCCCTGGTGCTTAGTGAGAGCAATTTTGCTATCAGGAACTAGTGCGGGACATCACAGGTTCACATTATACCTGTTCTCATTGTCCTCAAAGTGTCTATCAGGCAGAATGAGAGAGAATGTGAAAGATAGAAAGAAAGAGAAAAATACAGAGAGCAGGGGCGAAATGAGAGAAAAAACTGATAGTAAAACATAAAAAATGAGGATGATAGAGATACAGTAGTAAAGGGCACCGTATACTTAATAAGAAAAAACTCTGACGAAGAAATTGAGTGAGCTGCTTTCGACAATTCATTAACTTTCCGAAACCAGCAGGTGAAAGGGAGAAAGTACAACACGTTCTCATCCCGGGTTGTCAAATACCGACGCTGCTTTGTAACGCCCCTTGGTGTCTTGTACAGATGCACAAGATACCTTTTAGTGTCTGTGTGAAATGCCTTTTAAAACATGTGGTTAATGTTGTTTTTAAATTTAGAATATATACATATATAAGTCACTTGGCGTAAGTCATGTATGCAATCGCTCTTTATTCTACATACAATCTTAAATTTAAGGACACAATCCGTTATCCAATTGCATATCAATATCCAATGTTATAAATCCCAAACTGATTGACAGGTCCTTTAACTCTTTATATTTATATTTCCAAAACAGCTGCATATTTTCAGTTATGATCAGTTGAGAATTTGAAGAAATTGTCTAAAGGTCAAATAAGTATGTAAATATTCCACAAACAAACAAACAAACAAAAAGATTGGTGCCACACACACACACACACATACATACTTCAGTCCTTCCCACTCTCTGCAGGAAGCTGTCTCACCCCCCAGCTGTGACCAGCAGAGATCAGTTACGCTAGTGTGTGTGTGTGTGTGTGTGTGTGTGTGTGTGTGTGTGTGTGTGTTTGTGTGTGTGTACACAATCTTTCTCAAATCTGCTCAAGTCATCCTTTTTCATCTCCATGATGATTTATAGTCACATACAAACAGACTAACATTTCTGCATGTACACAAACGATATAAATTATGTCAGGTTAACTGAGTTTCTAGTTGAATCTGCAAGCTCTTTACTCTATACTTCAAGTATGTAAAGTAGTGAGTCAGAATGATGTATATTATAATATTGGATTAATAATTATTGATGTATAAAGTGTACATTACTTTTAATGTTGCTGGATGGAGCTAATTTTAATTTTAGCTTGAGAAATTCTCCCTTTATCTTATCTATCAATAATATAATATAATACATTATAATTTATTTGTTGCTCATATTTTGTAATATTAATCTGAATTTACAAGCTATGATGAATGATCAAATAAATGTAAAAAGTACAGTATTTCCCTGAAATGTAAAAAAAAATGGCAGAAAATGGAAATACTCAAGAAAGTAGAGATACCTCAAAGTACAGTACTTCGCTAAATTTACTTACACCTTTACATCAGTCACATGACAATGTGGCTGCAAGGCAGA
This sequence comes from Dicentrarchus labrax, assembly GCF_905237075.1. NCBI lineage: Eukaryota > Metazoa > Chordata > Actinopteri > Moronidae > Dicentrarchus > Dicentrarchus labrax. The sequence goes on from NW_026136711.1 coordinate 32,422,754, forward strand.
GCTAAAAGTTATGAGTGGAGATGAATGGACAGAGCAGGAGATTAGATTTCTGAATGGATATGGGAACCTGGTTTGTCTCCAAGATCAATATTTGGACTGAAGTGAGAGTGTTACGGTTCATTTTCTTTTTCTTCACAGTTCACACACCCACCCAGTTACATCAGGATTTCAACAGCCAGATGCATGGAACCTTTTTAGAGGTTTTCAAACTTTTGGTTCAGTTCCCTTGATCAAGACAAAAGAGAAACAAATATCTCGTATTGGTAGCCAGCAACAGTAGGCCTGTTTTGGCTCATGGCCAAAAGATGTCACTATACAATAAGACAAGCTGCGGTCATCTATAGCATTTACTACCCTCATTCATTTTATATTTATATGACATCTTAATAATTGATTTAAAATACTTACTATACTACTTCCACAACAATGATACCACACCTCGTATAATATAATGTTAAATTATTTGTTTTACAATAGTGCAAAAATCTAAAACCACAGATGTATTAATCCATGGGCACAGATTATGAATGGAAGACGAAAGCATGGCTTATAAACTGCACACACAGATTTGTAAACCGAGAGTACAGATTTACACGTCTCTCTTCCATGGAGTCCATGGGGGCTCTGTAGAATTGCCCCCCTGGAATGACATTTGACCTGATGAATTTGATTCTTGTGTTCTGATGCACAGTATGGGCATTTTTGAGACAGAAAGACAATTTTGGCCTCAGCGGGAATGAATCACACAAGGACAAGAATTTATCTCCAGCTGTTCCGAGTCAATGTGACATACTGCGCGTGTCAAAACATGACACATCAACTGAGTCAAACAGGAAGTAGTAGCTCCAGTGAATACGATTTAGGGGATGGATTGGCAGAATAATATAATATAATATTTATAGGTATGTTTTCAGTAGTGAATACCCACCTGAACATAAGAATTGTGTTTTCGTTACCTTCCAATGAGCCGTTTTTATCTACATAGGGAGCGGGTCCTCTTCTGTGGAGTCAGCCATATTGAACTGCCATGTCTCTACAGTAGCACAGAACATACAAACCAAATGCTGGCTCTACATTGGGACATTGCACTTTTTGCAGGTTTTGTTTTGAGAAACCGTAGTTTCTCCTACATGCTTGGAACGAGCGGGGCGAGGGGTATTCAGTTGCTGCACCCCCAAAAAAGCAGTCAGCCAACATGAAACAGATTATCATATGAATAGAGTATATACATTTTGTGTCTAGTCTCAGACGTCATTACTTCCTGCAAACGTAAGCCCCACAAATTAACATTTGCTACAGTACAGAGCGTGACTCCAGCTGTGAGGTCAAATTACTTCATTTGTATTGCAAATAGCCACACACATGCAGTAGGTAGATGCATCAGCCTGATAAGAGGAGAACCTTGCACCGTGACAACACCCATAAATCAGTCATGCAGAGAGGCAATAACATATCCTCTAGCAATGTATGCCTGTGATGACTGAATCTGACTGTCAACCTCTGATGCCAACAAGCAGCACAGGAATGTTGTAATATACTTAGACTCAGAAAACTGATGGCGGTAGCTTCAAAGCTAACTGACATTTTGCCAGTTATGCAAACACCAACAGAACTAAACCAGTACTTCCACTCATGATATGCATGATAGCACAATTGTTTCGGTTAAGTACAAAATGTGATCTTCTGCATCTCAGTGGGGAATAAACAATTATGATCCCAATTGCGTGACAGTGTGGACACAAAAACTCCAGAGTGGCAACTAACTGATACGGTGAACAATGGACAAATAAAAAAATTATATGGCCTTCTGCCAGAAAGAATTTCTACCAAAAAACCATTCACAAACACTGGACTTTCACCACTGTCAGTGTCCCATGTGAAACCAAAAGTCAATGTTGACCTATTATTCTGCAGTACCTGATTTTCTAAAGGCTTTCTGGTAGAAAGGCTTTATGGCAGACTCTCAATAAATGTACACACTTCACCTTAACATTTGCCTTTAGGATGAATGGACAACTATAAATGAAAAACAATGTAAACTGTCATCTATCCGACTTGGACTTTTCCTCACGTCTTCACACAGAAAAATAGTTGGAGAAGGATACCTTTCCAGCTAGAGGTGCTCTGTGCTCAGCTTTCACAACATCTGTGTTCCCTCTGGCTGCGTGTCTGATGAATGAATCTTTAAGGAAAACTTTTGTTATATTTCAAAACAATGGGACAAAGACGGTGTTTAGGGAATAACCCGAATAGTGATACAGTAATATGGTGAAAAGGCACATTGTAAGGGCTTCAATATACATAAGACATAAATGGTGAAATCCAAAATGAAAACAACATGAACCAAGGCTGTGCTAAAGGTGAAACAAACAAATCAAAGATCATTGAGGGTAACACTCAGATGACTGTGGCCCATAGACTTCAAATGAGGCAACAATCATCTTAGCTTTAAAAAGTGTTTTGGAACTGGGGCCCATTTGGTTTCTGTTATTGCTCTTTGATAAATGTGACCTGACAAGTTGGAATTATTTCCAAGTCCCCTGGATTGAATTCAACTTGGTGTCATAATACAAAGAAACACTGCCCACACCAGTCAGTGATAATACAGAGTTTAATATTCTCTATATGTTCAAGAGTGTGAAACAATGCAATCCAAAGTAACTGCAGATCCACAACTTTTCTATTCTCCATCTCATTAAGTCCATGTATATTTGAATATTAAATCCTCTAACTTTTTTGCCTTCATTGGCTCCCTTCTCTCTTTCTGAGCATAATATAAAGAACCAGAGGAAAAACCAGAAACATGCATAAGCTTGCATGCAAATTACAACTAATGACATGGAAAGTCCCTGATGTATAGATTTGGTAAAATAAAAGATTTATCTGTCATATCCTGCAGATTTCGGTCTCAATTATGGGCCAGATGACACGAAAAGAAAGATTTTAACACAAAATCTTAACACAAAAAGTCCAAACTGAGAGGTCAGCTTTAGTTAATTCCTCTTGCATTGCAGCAAGAGCCTGAGGGCATTAGGTTGGACACCCTGTCAGGTTTTGGATGAAAGGTTACTCTGTTGTTGGTCTCCAAGATTTAGATTAATGGTCTCTCTCGGAGGGGTCTGCCCTAATTATTTTGCCTCAGCAAGAGCCAGACCAATTCCTTTGGGTTTTCAAAGCAGAAAAATACAACAGCTTTTGTGGGAATGTAAAATTCCTTCTACATCCACTGAAAATCTGTCTCTCAATAAATATGGTTTCTGAAATTAGACGTGCAGCACTTATTTGAATTCATATTCACAAGGTTCAAGAATTGAACTGACCTGAAAGAAACTACTACTGCATTACTCATTTATTCAAAAGTTTAAAACAAACCATGTTTTCCTGACAAGAATCATCTTATGAACAATGACTGCATTGTCTGCGACAACAGTGGCATCTGTTGTTTAATAGATAACATATTTTACAAACAATCGCAACACAAGGTCCATTTACAAGCTTTTTCAGGAACTTTCAAAAGCACCAAACAGTCTTCTTTAATGGACGAGGTTTGCTCTGTTGTTATGAAGGTGTAGTTTGATAAAACAGTCCAGACTGAATCCAGATGTTTCTTAACTTTTAAACCAACAGAAAACAGGAGTCCAAAACGTCCTGTTCCCCACCAACTGTCAACATTGATTTCTTTAAATAATCAGCAGGATTTTTGCATAACCTTAACCGAGTTGTAGATGTCTTAAAGGGGAGCTGCACCAATTTCACTCATCAAAGTCTGTTTACAGATATTTAGGGGAGTACTGCATATGTGGAAAAACTCTAGAGTCTCTAGAGGGAAAAAAAGGTGGAGATGCAGACATTACTCCTGCACTCTCATTGATTGATCTATTGCTTCTGAGAAGACTTTTCACCAGGTTTTGGAAACTGGCTGCTGGGACTGTCTCCCATTCCACCACAAGAGCCTTTTTGAGGTCAACCACTGATCTTGTTTGATGTTCCAGTTCATCCCAGCAGGTGTTGAATGAGGTTGAGGTCAGGGGTCAGCCTAGATGCTGCTAGCATCAGTTATATCAGAACTGGAGAATTTTTTATTGAAAAAGAGCAACACTGAAGTCTTGTCTCCATGGAAAAGATGTCTTCAGTAAAAGTATGACTACTACATTATATGGTTTGTTGATCTGAGCTGATTGGTTAAAGTTAGCCTGTGATAGAAAGTGTTTAGTAAGTGTCTGGCCTTTTCCAAACAGTTTCCAATTAGGACTTCCCAGATGATTATGTGTAACAAACTGTTAATTAAGATTTCCCTTAACTGGAAGGAGCCGAGTGCAAACCATAAAAACAGCCCCAAGACCAAAAGTATGCCAAAATATGGAGACAGAGGTGTTTACATACGATACTTTTGTGTTTTTAGGTATCACGACTTGAATCCCAACCACTCAGATACCTCTCTGATTGGTCTGCCTTTCACCAGCAAGTCTCTCATTGGATGCTTTCCAGAATAAAATCTCTTAGTGAAAACTGAGCTCTTGCGATAGAGGCTCACTTTACGTGGCTAGTAAATAATGCAGATATGCAAAAATCAGATCTCGTTTGTTGTCCCAGTAAGCCATTGTGTTTGCTCCTAGATGCAGCACCTTGTAGGCAAACCACAGATGAGAGCGGTGTGAAGGTTTCGATCTTCATTACTACCACAGAATGTAGCTGAGGGCTATGGCAGCACACAGGGACACACAGTTCTGTACCAGCTTGGCAGCCTGCTAACATGATCTGGCTTCAGTGGGTGTTGAATTATACTGCAGTTATATGTGTGTGTGTGGGTGAGACTGTGTGAAAGAAACAGAGAGAGGGAGAGATGGAGAGTGTGATAAGGAAAAGAGAGGAGAAAGAGAGAGAAGAGAGAAAAAGACAGAGATAGATGGGTGGTGGGGTATCAGTTGTTTCTGAGTGAGCCAACTGGCTGTCATGATGCCTTCTAAAATTCCATTCAGAGACTGTCGTATCACACACACACACACACACACACACACACACACACACACACACGCACAGAGAGAAGTAAAAAGGTTTTATTATCCTCTGCTGCTGGTCAGATGGTTCAGTCAGTTATCTTGTTATTGGCTCTGAGCCGCAGCTCCTCTGTATCATATGTTTATTGTGTACAAATAAGCCATTGTAATATAATTTATATTTAACAGTCTTGGATTGTTTGACTTACAAACAAACAGAAAAATCATGTCTTGTTTTTCATCCTGAAGTTATTCTTGCAGCTCTGTGATACAGAATTTGTTCACTCAATTCCAACACATTATTTCCATAACCTGTTCTTGGTCAATAGGATTCATGTATATTTTACTGCCAAATTTAATTCATGTATTATTCTGTCCTATTAAATTCTTTGGGATTACACACACTGCACACATTTGCAGTATGTTTACTATATTACACTCAGATTAGACAGAAAGAATGACTGCATTGGGTCATTTCAGCAAATGCCCCAAAACGACATATGTTTACGTTAAAGTAACAGAGAGCTCTAGTGGCCTTACAAATTATGACTGGAGTAAAGGAGGAAGTCAGGTGGTGTTGTAAAGCCTCAAAAGTCCACATAGGGAGGCGGTGGTTGGATGGTTGTCATTTTAAGTTTCCTTACAACAACCTCTACAGCTTAGGAGGTTTCGATTAAGTGGGCTGAAACCAGGGTAGATCTATAATACTGCTGAAAGGAAAGAAAAAAACGATCAGTCAAAGTATTTACTAAGGAGCAATTGAGGAATGGGGCAAACAGTAACTCACCTAGTAGAGCACCTGCCCCATGCAGGCTGAGTCCTTAACACAGCAGCCTGGGTTTGATTCCAAACTGTGGGCCCTTTGCTGCATGTCGTCTCCACATACAGTTTTGGGAAATTTGCTTTCTTGTTGAGAATGAAAGATTGTTACCACTCTAATATTTGTACAATAAATGGTAAATGGACCTGTACTTGTATAGCCCCTTTCTAGTCTTCTGACCTTAAAGTGCTTTTACTTTACATTACAGGGCAATATTTGCCCTTTCACACAAATTTATAGCAAAGTCCATCAAACAGAAACTAACTCATTCACACACTGGTGACACAGCACCGGTGTGTCACCGTAAGGTAAAGTCTAAAGTTCACTGCTAATGATAATGATAACACCCCATAAAATGGTGCCTTGTCATTTTATACACTTTAGGTTTTGTAAGGATTAAACAAACAAGATGTGTGTTAATTGGTGAACTTTAGACAGAGCGAGGCTAGTGTTTCCAGGCTTTGTGTTAAGCTAATTGGCTGCTGATAGTTTCATATTTACAGTACAGATATGAGAGTGATATCAATCTTGTGATCTAACTCTTGGCAAGAAAGCACATTTCCCAAAATGAGTAACTTTTCCTTTGACCCCTGGGCCACCAGTGCCCCAGTTATGTTTATACAGGCATATTTTTTCATCTCTCATTTTGAGCCACATAATCAGTCTTGCCAGTACCAAAACTCATAATAAATAGAAAAAGGAAAAGAGGTTGATTGTTGGAGGTAGAGTAGGGTGGGTATTATTAGATTTTCCAGGTTTCCACAGGTCATGAAACTTGACTCCAGCGTTCATAATCAGTGTTGTTGCTGGACACAGTCGGGCTGCTGAAGATCTGAAGCATGTCGGTGGAGGGCGTGAGGTCTGCTGATCCTCCCGCCTGCTGCTGCAAATCTTTTGTGGAACGCTGTGATGACAGACAGCAGCATGTGTTCAGCCGACTGACAGAGTAGAAATCTAAAAGCTGGACAAATTTTTCATTTATGTTATGTCATGTAAATAAATGTACACTTTGAACAGATAAAAGAAGATCTTAATATTGCTGCAGATGGAGACCGATAGTTTGCAAACACTGTTTTCTCAGCTGCAGCACTGTTGTTGCCACTGTTGTTGGACTTATAATACACTTATTACCCTAATCTAATAACCATAATCCCTTATTCTGGTAGAGTAATAAGTTATGTGTTATTTATCTAATTACTCCAAGGACAGACCTATTTATGTCTAAGGCCAAACCAACCAGTGATGCCAGAGCTGTTCTGTAGGGCAGCAACTGTGCCACAGTTTGAGGTTCACCTTCCTCTAATAAAAATGTACACTCATGTACTGTGGTACAGCAGGTGATGGGAGAGAATATTTTTTACAATCTCAAATTGGTTCATAATCTCTAAACATAGGTTTTATGTGTCTATGAGCTGTCATTCAACCAAAGAGTGGTTGACTTTCCCTTCCCATTTTTTAAAAATCTTGCAATGATTCCCTTAGTCCCTCCCTCCCTCCCTAAATCTTCTTTCTGCCATTTTGCACCCATATTCAGCCATGAGGAAAAATCTGTTGAAGAAACAAAGACACCAGCTTCTTCACACAGAGTAGCAAGAAACAAACCAGAATGCAATACAGTTACAAGACCGGTTCAGACCCTTTAATTTTTATCCATCCACCTAAACTGTAACATACAGCTGAGTGGAACAGATTCCTGCGACTTCTGAGATAAATGAGACATGAAACAGAAAAGAGGGAAAGAGTTCACCAAATAATTATGAAAATTACTATAATCTTGTTGTGTTTGATGATAGTATTTGAGTGAAGTATAACCATAATGTGATATTCTCTGATAGTATGTCCTTATGTAATCATAATCATTTTTAACATGTTTAACGCCTAAGGGCATACGTCTATGCCACAAGGCTCATTGCACAGCTGATGTCTGGCCCTCTGAGCTCAACAAAAACTTCTCAAACAGGTACTTTCTGTTTCAGCTCAATGCTCCCACACCACAGCTTCACTTCATCTATATTACATTTATTTTATCTTTTTTATGGCTTAACTGTCCCATATGGGGAATTCCATAGACATGCAAACAGCTATGAAAAACAACAATAAGCTAGTCTCTCTAATATAGAAATCTTGATCAGGTCACCTGAGAAACACTGCTACATGGTTTACAGTGGAGGTAATGGGATCATATGATTTCAGAGTAATTACAGTAATGATCCTCATCTATTAGCAGCACAGGAAATAAAGGAACATGATGCGAAAATGATCCAAAGCAACATTAAATGCATTGTCACAGTAAGTGACACACATGCATGGTTCTGAGTATTGATGATGAACACGATTGAGCTGCTCGTGACACAGTATTGTTTGCATTATGGCCCACAATCCTTTACAAATAAGCATAACTAACAACTCTGGATCCTCTTCACCACTTGAAGAAATTGTAACCAGCATGAATTCAAGGTGAACACAGCCACTGTTGTGTTCGAAGGACAAAATGTACTGTCAACTTTTAAGCCCACAGAGGGTGAGCATTTTAAAGCCTTAACCCTTTAATTGCAATGAAAGTCTGACAAATCTGCTGGCACACTTGAAACTGTGGATTTTGTGTAATTTTTGTCTTATAGAAATCAAAACAGCTTGAAGCGCATTGCAGACCCCTTATTGGGATCCCCGAAATCAACTTAAATGATAATAATACGATACTCAAATGCCATGTTCAGCATGGTGAAATGCGGCGAATGCTTAGTAAGCATTCCTTTAGAGGTCAAGTATTACTGTTAAATGTTTTAACCCACCACCAGGCCCCACAGTGGGTATCAGGCTGTGCAGTTACAAATCTACTGAGCCTTCGAACAGGTGACAACATTCTCTGCCCCTGACCTAACATACCTTTTAACTGCCTTTGAATCCTACCCTCACCCAAACACAGATGAGATCAGAGCAGATGTAGACTGCTCTATAACTCATGTCTGTAGACTGTATGTCTAAATGGTACTGCTTGCATAGGCCAAAAAGTCTATAACTCTTGAAGATGTCCACTGCATTTGTCTAAATTAGACTGCTAAAGGCTCACATTACAGTAGCTTTAACTTCTCAATGCATTTTTTCAAAGAATGAGGAGTAGGTTTTGTCCCTAATCTTACATTACATCGATCACTTCAGAGCCAGTATGGACAAATGGAATGATTACAACCAATAACTCAACATCCACATGTGCATGTATTAGAGCACTGTTGTGTGTCCTTGGACCCCACAGAGGGAACTGTAAAAACAACTTTTGTCAAAAGCTTTTACCAGCCCTCAAACATCCGATTGTTTTCTCTGAAACATGAGTCATTCCTAATCATTTAACCAATAGAAACCTTAACATGGTTCATGTTATCTGTCGTCGTCTGACTGTTGCTATGCAGATTGGCAGGAAGGGGTCTGATTCATGACCCTAAAAGGTCATGCGGGTCTGTAGTCACAATGGCTGGAATGCGTCTCCTACCACCAAAGTGATGACAGCTTAAACACACGCCCCCCTTTGACGTCAGCAACACCTGACAAATGTGTGAGTGTGTGAGAGAGAAACATGCACCTTAACTACTAGATTATCTGCTTGAGTAACTCTCCATGAAAGTCAGATTCAGACTGATTTCACTTGTTTGGATGTGTCATTTGAGAATAATTGCTCAATCGAGGATTAAGAAAGAAATAATAACAATGACTGATTGGTGCTTGATGGGCGTTTTAGCTTGTTGCACCTTGGCTCCAGCAGTGTTTCCTTTAGTCAGTGAACCCAAATCCGAGTTTGAAAGCATTCCTTAAAAGGCTGTGGAATAACAAATACTACACCCTTGTCTTTCACCAAGGTAAACGTGCTGCTTATTATGTTGGAAATATAAATCTGTGGGTGTTTGGTCGATGTCTTTTGAAAAATAATCTCCAACGTCTATCCATTTCAGAGACATGAGAACATTAAAAAAGCCTCTACATCATAGCAGATATTGAATAATATGTGTAAAGAGGTGGCATGTGCTTCTGTTAGTGTCACTCTTGTGTATTTCTGTGAGTTGTGTGTGTGTGTGTGTGTGTGTGTGACAGCTACTGAGGGTGGTATGATCGAGCCTAAAAAACATATCGTACATTAGCAGAGGGTGTGTGCCAGATAAGCTAAACATATAGTGCCTGGCGTGTGTGTATATGTATGTGCGTGGTAGTGTCCTTAGAAATGTGGTGTTATTACTGCTGAAGTGAGACACAAGGTTACTGTTCACATGATAAGGAAGATTGTTTGTGTGTGCAAGTAGAGTACGTATGTGTGATTTCTATTGGCTATACTTATAAACTATGAAAACAAGTCAGATATTGTCTCTCCCTCTTGTTTTTACTTTTGAAAATGATTTCCGTCTGTAAACGTCTCTTTCTTAACCTATTGAGCTTGACTTTACAGGAGCCAGCAGGTTTATCAGAAAGGTATTCATTTACCCTCTATTGAGCCATAAATAGATTAGACCAAAATGACTGTTTACTCTTTAGTTGGCAGTTGTTTTCAAGATAACTTGACCCAAACACCATGGGTTTGACCTTTGTGCTTCTTTGGCTGTTTGGTATGTTGGGAATGCCAAATTTGTGAGCTCTTGCTGGTTGTATGTTTTGATTGAGCCACCAGGTCCCACTTGCAGTGCAATCTGCTCGGCTGCGTTATTGCACAAAACAGAAACATGTCCTTATCTTACCATTATCATATTTCCTGTTAGTTCTTCTTCTTTCAGAACAGCCATTTGTCTGAAGGACAGTTTTAAAAGGAAATCATGTTCACACCATTCACAGTTCACCATTTTATTATTCAGTGTTATTACTGTGTGTGTGTGAGAGAGAGAGAGAGAACAAGATTATATTAGATCCCATCAGCTGCTGTATTAGATATCAGAGTTCTTGACTCCAGTCAGCTGTTTTAATAAACAGTTTCATCATTTAACATGCACACAATAATGTAATTACTGCAACAACTGTTAGTGACAAGAGCTGCATTAGGCTGGAGACATGCTGGAGTAGCACAAACAGGAGAGCGGCAGACACCTCACAGCCTTGTTGACATCAAGTGTGTGTTAATCGTTAACTGATAAGTTTTAAACTCCCTTATCCATTATCTAGAACTGCCCATCCTTCACAGGGTTGCGGGGGGCTGGAGCTTATCCCAGCTGGGCCCTCGTAGTGAGGGAGTAGCAGAGCGTAGTGGATGAACTGTGGTGCATGGCTGGATCATGTCCTGGAGGAGAGGACATCTTTAGCTGACGGATAACCCAATAGTATTCGTGTCGGTTTGGTTTAAAACATATCCAAACACGTTGCACACCTGTTTTTATGAATGGGTGAATCATGGTTTCCTGTAAACTTACTTCTTGTTATTGGTTATCATGTCCTCATCAGGGTTGTTTCTGAGGTTGTTTCTGGTTTCCTAATACAGTCTACTGAGAAATAATTTGACTGTTAAATCACCATAGATACCAAGTAAGCAAAACAACAGTAGCATTATACCTTTCCTAAAACACTATTTACAAAATACCATTACTTTTACAAAAGTTACAAGAGAAATATAAACGACCATAAATACAAGATATGATGTGATATACTATTGTCACAGTCTGGTGGAAACCTTGTATACCCATGTAAAAAAAACTGTTTTTACAATAATAGAACAAAATTGTCAAAGTTGGTTTTCATTTTCATTGGTTAAATATCTGTAAAACCCACAGACAGACATAAAGAGTGACCAATAGCATTGATTTATGGCAAAAAAATTGAGATAGGAGGTTTTGATGATAATATAATGCAATATAACTTTTTAAAAACTTTTCGGAATATTCTCTAGCAAATATAATGTATTGCGTCAACAGGTAAAAACAAGTTTAATATCCATTTTTCAATACAAGGCAACACTTCAACCTCGTTTTACAATCTTTAATCCAAATATTAATGACGCTCTAAATAATTATGAATATTAAGGTCTTCCTTCCAGGAGCACAGCATACAATTCTGGATGCTGTTATCTAGAAGCAGACATCAGTTTATTCTCAACTGTGAAACACATTGCAAAGTCTTCTTCAAAATGTTAATATTCAGTGATTATCTTTCTGGCATTCACAAATTATGATGTTTAAATTTAAATGTGCGTGTGATGAATTAGTGATATGGGCGTTATAAAGATCTGTGAATCTGTGCTTTATGGCAGTTGGAACTGGTTGTTCCAGTTTCAACTGCTGGTGCAACACAATCAGTACATTTCCACTTACTCTTAGCCTTTCTTTACATTGCAAGGTCTCTCTAGTGGTAGAGCTGGCAGAAGTCACACTATGCAAATCAAGGCTTAGGAATCACTTCTGCGTCCTTTTAAGGCAAACCGGGAGTGGAAATCAGGCTCATGCACATCAGTACCACAGTGATTTATGAAACAGAACCATGTGTATGAACAACTTTATAAACCTGGCAGAAAGAATGCATATTTCTGTTCTTGTGCGTATACACACTGAAAGTAGAAGTAGGACTTGAGAGTCTCTGTGCCGCGACACTGTCAACAAGAGACACGGCGATAGAACAATCTGTTAAAACTGTCTTTGTGTGCATGTGGATACAGTATGTACATATTTGAGTATTATGTAACCCTTCGTATTAGCCCTTCAGCTTAGTGTACCTCTTCATGACAAACAGACAGGCACACATATATACAGTAAACTGATAATCTCAGCGTGATAATAACACAAAGTAGGCACTATGTCAGCAAGGGAGGTGCTGTTTGTTTAGCAGTGAGAACTCATAGAGAAATTAACAGTTTTGTTGAGTTTGCAAAATGAGTCATCCTCCAACTGTAAATGGTCCCGACTACAATAAAGTGAGAGTCAAACTTGTGTAAACGAAATGTAATTAACGAGATGACTTAAGAAAGATTCATGTATTGCAGAGCAATAACATACTATACCATGGGTAATATAACTCTAAAAAAGTGAATTCAGTGATTTGCAAACATCATAAATGTGCTGTCTAAAAGCAAGGACAGTAATAGCTTGTTAAAACCGCATTTTTAAAAAAACATTTATATAAGCATGTGTGCGCTTGTGTGTGTGTGTGTGTGTGTGTGTGTGTGTGTGTGTGTGTGTTTATATTTTGAACATTGTAAAATGTAAGAATTTTGTTGACTGAATCATATATTCTATATACGAGTCACATCTCTAATGGACAGGCAGGACTGAACAGGACAATCACTATAGGGGGTGTGGCCTTGTGGCTACTGACTGACCTTGTGAATACAGCTGCCTGTAGTCAGAGCTAACTGAGCTAACCAGCCTCGAGCAGCTGCTGTCAGGCTTTCTGTGTCCCTGCTGGAAACACAGAGAGTTTGCTGGAGCATTGACAGTCACTAAAAGCACATTTACAACCATTTCTAAAGGTTTCTGTGTGCATGATGCTGGTTAGCATGCATGCAGCTGGTCTGACAAAGCAGTTCAATGAGGAAAAAATGTGCTTCACCACAAGATAATTTGTGACATATCACTGAAATATACATTTGGTCCTGATAAACTGTTGTCATTAAAACTAAAAACACCACAAAATGTTGATGTTGACATAGCTGCCATTATTTCAAAAAGGTCTGACAGTTATAGTGACACTTGGGGGGATTAAGGTCTTTATTACCCACCTGTTTTTACAACCATTTGGTGGACTTCACAATTGCATGCTGTTAAACTCAAGCTTCTAAATGCTGACCTTGATGTCAACTCATCCCCTCAACCTTTGGAGATGATAATGGTGATTGGCTGTTAGTACTCCAGTTTCCTCAAGTTTCACAACACCAAGGCAAAGAGGGTGGGGAAGACTTTTAGGGCTTTGACCCTGAACACCTAGGCTGGGATCACCTTTTCTCTTCTGTATGGGAGATCATTGTGGGTGTGTTTCAGTGATTTTACCTTAAGTGTGGTTCGACCATGTTCGAACAATGCCTTCTAACTCAATTGAAATTGCAGGATTGATTGGCAAGATCTTAAACAAACAAAAGGTTACCAATTTCCATCCAGTTAGAGTTTAGTTTACAAGCTTTGCTAATAATTAAGCAGCAAGAACCTAAAGGAAATCTGAACAAATCCTCCAAGGTCCAGACCAAAGAGAGCAAGCTACTAGGTGTCAACATATTGTTTCACCAGGCCAATCCAACCAGTGTCATTATATTCACCTAATCCACTTGAGACTAAGACAGCTTTAGTTTTACTACACATTTGCATGGGCATGATGGCTGCCGCGCATATCCTGACTTTTTTCTGAAGATTTTGTACATCCTCAGGAATTCGTCAAGGCGTCTGCAACGTGAACATGTGTTAAAAAGCGAGTATCTCCAACTTAACCCTCTCTGTACCGTAAAATAACTTGTTAAAAAACTGCCATAATATTAATATAGTATAATAACACTCTGTTAAGGTCATGCATGTGCACGAGATACTAATAAAACAGGGGTCAAAAACTCAACAGGGTACCAGTACATGACTGTCATAAGGTTGTCTGGCCTCTCTTGAGCTATGAAGAACTATGTAACTGAGCAAAACACACACCCACAAATAGAACACTGCTGCAAAATACTGGAGCTGCATCATAGCTGTGACTGTGCCAGAAATCTGAATTAGTCATTTGAAGTTTGCTGTGCACAACGCCTAAGGTTCAATGAGCAACGCGTTTCTTTTAACCCGTTGTTCCACAGTAAACAAGCCGCAGAGCTTGTGGCCCTCCAAGCGTGTTAATTCAAGTTATGATGTAGCATGAAAGGTCAATATATTATGTAATATGTATGTGTTTGAATGCGTGTGTGCTGTTTTTCACTTTTGCTCAGAGCACACGTGGACAGCTCACGGTGCTCTGCTCCTCTGTCCCTAATTTTGCAATTTCTCTGATTGTCCTCTTTTCATCCACTTGACATGCTCAAAAACATTTTCCATCTTCTGTTCCTCACATGATTAAAACAACAAGACTCCCACACCCCTGGTCAGCAGATCAGTTGTATTTCCTTATTTGACTTCTTGTTTTATTTTAATTTCAGCTCCCTGCTTTTGTTCTCTAATTCCATATAGTGTTGCCTTTCTGTCTCCTGTGTGAAAATACTTACGTGGTTGTAAAGAAAGGGGCTTTAACTTAGTGGCTGTGTGGTTGTGTGTGCAGCTGTTAAAGTTCTTCGAGGTCAAGTTAACATTGTTTTCGTCTCTTATAGCATTTTTGTTTATTACTCTGTCCTCAGCAGCTGTGAAACACACACAATATCCTCAATGTGCCGACCAACGATGCATTCTGGATAAAATAAATTAAAAACAACCTTGAGAAAGCTGCAACGCAGTCATAGATGTTTGATCCCATCAAAATCAGTAAAATAGTAAAACAATGACCACCTCTGTGCAAAAACAGTACAACGGCAATACCATAAAGCATTGGCATGGTGATTTGGTCACTAGCATGATGATTCCATTGTATACCAGGTATACCATTGTACTGTACAATCATTGTGCCCAAACTAACATGCCACTGTATTTTTTACAGGAATACCTCAGAACTTCAGATGAGATGAGTTTGACTGCGACGGATTTTGTCCTCATTACTGAGATTCTGTTGCATCTCCTTTCTCACTTCAGCCTCCTCACAAGCCAATTTTGAATTTCTGTTTGTGAAAAATAAATTGCCTGAGGCATGGAAACAAAAGGCAAAAAAGCACATACTCTTCTGGATGATTAGTTAGCTTCTGCAAAAACGAACTTCCACTTCCACTTTTGGCAGACTCAGTTTATTTGTTACCTGTAAGTAGCTTTGGGTATAATCTAAAGTTGTGTCAACAATAGTCATACTGGGCTTTGATGCATGACCGCTGGTCCCAGTTAGACAGCAACAAATCTAGCACAAATTTTCAGAAAATCCGACTCATGGCAGCACAACTTTTGTTTGAAAACTGTGACACATTGCTAAACTGCAACTGAAGTATATACTGTCTGTATATGTATCTACATTTATTTAGTATTTAAGTATTTATCTCACAACCTATTTTGGAATCAAAATGTTTAAGCTGCAGTAAGAGTATGATGATGCAGTGTCATTCGTTATCCATGATATTACTATGACCTTTTGACTTTTCACTCATTACTACATGTTATTCATATAGATACACTGATTTAGAGTGGTAACTACAGACTGACATGTTTAATTAGGAGATTTCCATTTTCTTGTTAAGGTTATGACACTGCTAATAACAGTCCAATCAGGAGAGACTTCACTTTGAATGAACACATATATTTAATTGACGTGTGCACAATAAAGATGAGAAATAGAAAAGTCTTTGGCGATTAGACGCCATTGTGACATCATCGTATTCGAAGGGGCTGATGAAGCCGTGATTAGTATAGGAAACCCCGTGATGGAGTCTAGACACTGGTGATGTTGAAGGAATGCAGAGAATGCTGACGATCTGGTTGTGATGGGCTCATCCTGGACACTGGATATAATGAACTGGAGGTGAACGGGGTGGAGGAGGGTCGCAACGATTTTGTACTGAAATGACAGCTGAAAGCAGCACAGAGGTTTAGACTTTAGAGCATTTAGAGTTTCTGATGGTGAGACATAAAATGTTTAATTTTAAGTTAAGTTTACCACAGTTTGATATATAAGTATATATATAAGTATTGTATAAGATGAATATATACCTCACTTACCAATTACACCTTTCAGTTATTGTGACTGTGCTCCTCCTCAACCTTGATTATACTAATTCCTTTATTGATCATGATAACTAAACAACTAACTATACCTTTAAGTATTTAAGTGTCTTATTCTAAACTAGAATGGTAACTAAAAACCTGCAGCATGTTCCTTTGTAGGGGGGAATTCTTCCATAATATTGAGAGTTGCTAGTTCTCAGAAGAATTACGAACCCAGTGTGATGAATCAAATTCCTTTACTCATGCAGCATGGAGAGAAGACCACAGCATAGACGTTCTCCCCCTACTTCAAGAATGCTCTCCCTTATATACCTTTCAGTACATCATTGAAGCAGAAACACATCTTTTATCCTATTTACATTACTAATGTAAATTACACATGAAGGGTTGAGGTCTCCAACACAAATGGTCCTTTGATCTGACCGTGTGACTGTGACCAAATGCTTACCAGTCACCCCCTACCATAACACCACAAACCCCCTAACCAAACTGTATACATTTACTACCCCTCCTAAAACATTTATCTACCACACCCTCATAACTGATGCTATGCAGCAGATGTTATCAGACTTGATTCCTTGCAGGAATAGATCATATTTACCTGGATCCATGCCAAAATAATGATATATGCGTCAACCAACACTTGGATTCTAGTTTGACAAATGAAGTCCTGATATGTGATGTCTTGATGTTTGAGCTTCATGTTCGAAGCCAGAAAAGCATCACATTTCTAAACTTGTGTTCAGCATTGCTTCATAGGCCTATGTGTATCCATGAGATTTTTCAGACCCAACATCACACCATTGCTGGTTGTCAACATCACCTGACCAAACCTCAGTGACTTTTGCTTTAAATTGTACCCAGGATTTTGCAAAGCTGACTAGTGCTGCTCTATGCTTCTTTGAAAGAATCGTATAGGTCCCATGCAGAGTGATCTTTGTTTAAATCTTTATCTATACTGATGTTGGTAAAACATACAGTTCTGCATGATATGGCTGTCTCACCTCTCTGTCTGTGACAGAGGACAATATGAGGTTACCAGATGCTTATCTTACTGTCATACTGTAATATTTACATTACAGTCAGTAATCAGATAAGCTGCCAGACGGATTCAGATCTGCTGATTCCTAAAATAGGCTCAAATCGCACGGAAAACACAGCGTGTACAAATGTGTGAATTTCAGCGCAAGCTTAGCTGCCAGGTTTGATCCCCACTGAGACAACCAGAATGAACACAGTTGTATAATGCGGAGTGAACAAGGCCAGCCTCATTGTCTCTTACCTCATTTCTGATGTTTTTTTTCCCAAATTTTTTTTATTAATGCAGGCTAGAAAATTCTTTAAATGGCAAAATATTATAAAGTATTCCCAAGATCATAAAATGCTCCTGTACATTGACTGAAACAAATACAAAATAAACTTAAAGTAACGTTTCTTGATAATGTTTATGTCAGATCAACAGTTAAAAAGTTGCTTAAGATGCCTTGAAATTTCATTTGTAAAACATTAATTTGCCAGTCACAGACATACATGCTCTCTCCCATGTAGAAAAATGAAAACAGTTATACCAGTGAATTGAATTTGAATACTGGCAAGTTATTTAGCTTTGTGTCAGATTGAATTATTAAATAAGGCCAAAATCCAGACATTCAGACCAAGAAGATATTTTTTTAACATCCAGACAATCTGCATATAATCTATTGGAAGTAAACACACATCATCTCTCCTTTTTACATTTTGTAGTCCAGAGACGTCTCATCTCTTCACTTATGATGCAGCATGTTGGACAGAGAACCAAAGGTTGTGAATGTTGCAATAAAAAAGCTCACCTCTGCCTCATCAGTCACATGCTATCTGTGGGGGTCAGGTTGCTCTATATGAGGAGGTATGGGCTATAAACTTGCAACAGCAGCACCCGCATGCTTTAGAAAGCTGTTATCTGCACCTTTAGCATTAAAAACAATATAAATTGAATCACTGACAACGATAACTGAAACAATCACTGACATCTTAAGGACTCACCAAGCTGCTCAAAAAATGTTCCCAAAAAGTGCTCCCAATCTATCCCAGCACCTCTGCTGTGACATTTAGTATTTCATGCATTCCAATTAGTTTCCAATTAGTGCTGCAAACATCAGCATTTGCAGATTTAACATTCATTGGGACAGGATTAACATTCCAGTGGGAGGTGGGCAATTAAATGTATGAGGAAAATCTTGTGACCGTTGTTGCACACAGGGCTCAAACTGCATGCTCAGTAGAAGACACTGCTTATTGTGCCAAAAAAACACCCAGAGATTTTAAAACACATAATCTTTGTCAGGATGGGACTTTGTCAGTTTCCTCAAGTTATAAAAAAATGTTCTTTGTTTGTAATTTTGCTTGTGTAAGAAGAACTAATAAGTACATGTGAAAAGGATTTGTTGTGCAGAAGTGCAGACAAAATTAAATTGATCCTATTCTGTCTGAGTGACGGATTTCATCATTGGTTCACGTAATCTTTGAATCAGGCAACAATCTCAGCAACCACAAACAAAGTAGGACACACTATTAATAATATATGTGCTTATTTTTCAGGGAGCATTTTATTTTACTCAGTGTTAAAACTGTATTCCTCATAAATACAATTTGATGCTTACCAAACTACTCATTGCCCCCCCCTTCTATCTTTCTGGAATTTATCATTATCCATCTGAGTTGTTCAAAATGGGATCAGAGGTACTTGAAGAGCTGTGGCAGACAGCTGCAGAGGATTTGGCAGCACTGCAAACATCCCTCGACGCTCAGTCTTAAAATACACTTATTTTCAGATTGATTTTGAATTTCTATAAGTTTAGATATATCTGGTAATAAGTGACCCCCCCCCCACACACACACACACACTTCACCTTTAGGTCTCAGAAGTTCAGAAAATAAATTAACATCGGGACAAATAAAAGAAAAATCTCACTCTCTCCCATTTCTGAAACTTTGAGAAAATACAATGACTAAAAGTTTCTACAGAATCCCAGATCAACATCATCCATTGTCATGAGTTTGTTTCTCAGTGAGTGTGAATATAGCTTCAGCACACTTTCCGTGACAGCAGCAGTGAGGGCAGCTTTCTAGCATTGCTCAGAGGAATGCGTGGATGGAAAATAATGCAGTGCTAGAACTGAATCCGAGACACGACAGCATTCTTGGTTAGATTTGTCTCCAGCACCACGCAGAGAGCATCTCAAGCATCCAGCACACAGTGGGGAGTGACAGGTGGGGTGGAGGGGGGCAGATTTATGGTCAGGGCCCAGCTTTCCCCCTGCCAACACCTCCCACCAACATCTCTGATTGTAACCAGATATGATTTGCAACAACAGTAGAGGTTAAAATGAGCTTGCAACATTCGTGTTGATCAAACATCCTTTTTCTTTGCAAAACCAAGAGCAAATCATAATCATATAGTGTGAATAGGACTTTTTTTTTGTAATGTCAACATCGACTGTAAATGTCTCCTCTTACTCCAGATCTACACATATCTCAACTGTCCTTCCAGTGTGGTCTAGTGGGGTTACAATGGCATAGAACACGTTTTTTTAGAAGACATGGTAGCTGATTACACCCCCCAAGTTTTCCGTATTTCTAGTGACAAACACCGACATCCTCTGGCACAGTAATACTTCCTTATCTTTTTGACCCGTTCAGTTTTTTTAAAATGCATCCTGCGAACACCCATTACAGGTTGTAGCATACATGTCCATGCTGTACATTTTAATCAAATACTGTTTCCTTTTGATATTTTTAAAGACCAGAGGAGTCCCAGCTTGCTTAGCCTGTTTCTCGTTAGCTCTCCTGATACAGTAGTTGACCAACTAGGCCTACGAGTGGTCCCTATGTTTCGAAGCCTCTAGCATAGCATATTCTGTGAGGACATACAACCTGTCATAGAGGACAATGTGAGGTGACGGTCTTTCAGTCACACTGTAATACATTACAGTGACAAATCAGATATATTAGAATGTTGTTTCATATGCAAATCCTATATTGAAGTGAGCAAACATTAAGGTAGACCGCTGTTCACTACCTGCTTCCTCAAAGTAGATTTCATCTGACATGACGACAGTCTTTGCCAAGTTACTATTTATACCCAGACCATCTATTTCTAACCAAATCGTTCTAGTGGCCTGACCAAACCTAAACCATAGTGGTGTCAGATCAGAAATGTCGTATGTAACCACTTTAAAAGGCAATGGTAAACTATGTAATCCTTCCAACAGTGGCATTACATCCAAAAATGTTTAGATATGATTTTATGGAGTGCATTTACTGTTCAACTGTATGGCTGCAATAACAAACGATAACATGCAGTCTTATGGAGAAATGAGCCGACTTCTCACTTGATTTCTTAGCTCACTAAACAGTTCCCTAACCCTATAACGCCAAACGTATCATATGTGATACATGAGTTTTTGAGCCCTCCACATGAGCAGTGTGACAATTTTTTCCCTGAAAAACCCGATGTATACAATTATATACATGCAGTGAATGGATAATCCACCAGGGGGCAGTAATCTGCTCACTAGAGGGCTTTCCGGCCATGCTACAAGACTGCCATTAACCAGGAAGTGGACACATGTGGTTTCTTCCAGACTTCCCTGCCAGTTGTTTTTGTTGGATTTGTTGGATTTGTTGGATTTGTTTGTGTATTTTTTGTTCAAGAAAAAAAGTAATCTTTGAGCATTGTGACCCGCTGTATGAAATATGATACAAATTAAAACTCCTATATGGAAATTGATATTTGAAAAAAAGATGTTTGTTTGTTCAGAAGGACCAATAAAGGCTCCACTTTCAAAGAACTGGAATTTTCTGTCAATTATTTAATGGTTTGGGCTTTACAGGGCTAAAGTGTTTATGGTCTCAATCTCTAGTTTTAAGTCTTCTGTTCTGTTTAGTAAATTATGGTCCCATTTAAAGTAAAATAGACAATAAAGCAGGGTATGCTTTTGGGCGTGGTTACCTAGTGACTGACAGGTAATTCTCAGTGATTCCATCCAGCTCAGCTCAGCTCAGCGCACCAAACTCAGATCAAACTGTCAAACTAGGCAGTGCTGATCAAATATGGATCCAGTTTCTGTTCCTGTGTCGACTATTTCCCACCTAAAATCAATTCAAAGAACATGTTTAACTGTAATACAAGACTGTGCGTGACCAGGTGAGCCACATTGTTTCCTGCTACTGACAAGTCAAAATTGCGCAGCCAATGAGAGCAGTTCAACTCACAGCCCGCTGGCTCCGTCCAACCGTCATGGCGACGACCATAACGCCAAACTCTAGACTTCAATACCGTACTCAACAAACCAATGGATGATGTCACCATAGGCTCAAACTTGGCAGGGACGCTCAAGCCTGCTTCAAATAAAGGCCAGGTACCCTCTGCAGTTGAGGTCAGGTTATCAAGCCAATAACCATGACACTGAATAATAGAAAATAATAGGTTAGCTTTAAAGGTTCCTCATACCAACTCTGACCATGGGATGATTGGTGTTATATACATCTCACTACTGCAAAACGAACTGAAGAAACATTCATTCCTATGAGGAACTTTTAAGTTCAACTTGCTGAAATTTTTAATAATACTACGTGGGATGACTGCTTTGTGTAACTTGTTGTGATGTTTTCTCAAGTCTCTCTTGTAATGAAGCTCTTGATCTCATTGAGACTTCCTGGATGAATATATATATATATATATATATATATACTACATATTCTTAATTCACTGATTTTAATAATAATAATAATAATAATAAAGGAGTCTAAACAACCTTAATAAGGTGGTTTGTTTTGTTTTGGTCTGTCTTTTTCCACTTCAGCCCAGTTCTCTGTCTTTCCTGCATAACAGAACTGTTGTACGACCTTGACAGAAGTGACAAAACATCATTAGTCACACTTTTGTTTTCTTCATTTGTGTCTAGTCATGACTGCTAGTCTCAGCAATGAGAAAAAAACATGTCTGCAGCCTTTCCTGGAACTTTACTCCCCCATTAAACTTATATCCTTATATTCACTCCCTTCTTTCAACACTTTCATCCAACCACACCCAGCTGATCCAGATAACACTCTCCCTATTTCCCTCCTTCCTCCTTTCTTTCCTTTCCTTCCTGTCTCCTCCCTCCTCATCTGGCTCCCAAACTCCCCTCTTTTTCCCCCTTTCTTGCTTTCAAACCTTTTTTTACATCTCTACTACCATCACCCCTCTCTGTCCTTCCTACTTTCTTCTCTTCCCTTTGTCTCTCCTTTTCTGAGTCAGCTGCATTTCTAGATTTGCATAAGCCATTACAAAATAAGGGGGAAAACAAGCAGGTTATGACATTTTAAAATAAAACTTACTTAACTACTTTTCTTTCCCAGAGGGCCCACAGTTGTGAAATTTTAACATCTATTTAAAATTGTCTGGGACATATTCCTAGCAGAATATAGACAAACACAGATACCCCATCATCCCGACTCAGAATTATATATATATATATATATATATATATATATATATATATATATACACACACACAACTGAACTGAACATTAATACTGTATGACGTACCCACATTCCAAGTTCAAACAATATGGCTGTCTGCCACTGATTCCCAAGCTATCTCTTTTGGACTAAGTTCAACCAACGTCCAAGTTAGTATTTGACCTGCAGTATTTTTTCCCCGTCATTCTAAAGGTATTTAGTGATAGAAAACTAATAATTAAAAAAGTATAATACACATGGTTTAGTGGGATTTGTTTCGGTGTTGCAAAAGTGCAACTCACACAAAAGGCCCATTCACTGAGTTATGAGTAAACAAAACTTAAATGAGTAAATCTAAATCTATAAAACAGCTATTTACATATCAGAATTCCAGTGACAAAGAGAACAAGTGTACTGATTGAGACAGTGAACAGTGATAGCAATGAAAAAAAACATGCACAGGATGACCAGGATCAGGACGTTTCGACTGAAAGTGAGAGCGAGAACCAGGCAGAAACAGAAATCAGTGACAGTGAGGATGTGCCTGGTATAACACAGCACAGGCAGAATGCAGAAAGACAGTTCATAAACCCCGAAACAACCTTTACAGATGCTGATTTTGCGGCTACCTCCAACCGTATACTACAAACCCCATTGCAGTACTTCCAGAGATTTGTGTCCTCAGAGATGCTTGAGAATTTGATGGCAAAGAGCAATGAATACAGTCTCCAGAAACATGGGACAGTTGCTGACATATCTGTTAAAGAGCTAGAACAAATTATAAGCATGCACTTGCAAATGGGTATAGTACAAATGCCTGGTGTCAGGGTTTACTGGAAAGCTGACTCACTCTAGGGCCCTGTAGCTTGTGTAACGCCTCATAATCGTTTCTACTTGCTTTTATCCATCTTCTTTGTCAACAACCTCACTGCTTCAGATGAACAGAAGGACAAACTAAGCCACGGTTGGAAGCATTCAAAGAGAAATGCCTGCAGATAGTGCCAGAGGAGCTTAACTCTATGGATGAAATTATGATTCCTTTTAAGGGGAAGTTAAGTTGAATCAGACAATACATGCATGGAAAACCCCATCCCTAGGGATTCAAAGTTTCGACAAAAACAGGAATCTCTGGCTTACTCTGCGACACGTACTCCTGAAACTTCCATCAATACTTGCACTTTTTTTGGGCCGGTATGCATATGCCATGTATCTGACCTCAGAGTTATGCTTCTCTCCACTTTTGATGGTCCACATATAGTTGACAGGGATAAATTCACCAAGTCATATACTGAAGTGAGCAGACCATTAATTGTGATCGATTTATCAATTCACTTGATTCCTTTACAGCCAATTTCACATTTGGTCCTCACTCTGGTATTTGTCCATTTTTTGACACACCATCATTCTTGCAGTGGTCAATGCTTGGCTGCAGAACCCTGCAGATCCCTGAAAACGAAGGCATACCTGGCAACCTCTCCAGCCAAATCTTGAGCCTGAAGAGAGACAGACCATCCATGGATGTGGCAAGAGCACAAAGCCCCAGTGTGAAAAAGATGGCCCACAATGCTCCTGATGTTGGCAGGGATAATGTGGGGCACTTGCAGATGAAAGCTGAAAAAAAAGGCTGCTGCAGGCACTGCGAGGATGGTCAAGATCAAGTGTGATTGAGATTGTGATTGGGATGTGTTTGTGTGTCACTGCTTCCTTCGGTTTCACACAAGGAGAGATCAACAGTCAGTTGAAGTAAGAAACATCAAGATAATGAAACTTTTTCATGTGAAGAACCAGAATAGATGCACAATAAATATGTACGTATCGTCCCTGTAAACATTTGAATGAAAGTCTACACTTTAACAACTAACTTTCAGAAATTCTTATCTGAATTAGCTTATTTAGTCTGCAGAAGTAGCACAAAAGCTCAGGCTGTAGAGTTCATGTGAAAACACCTCAACATACCCACAGTATTACAAATCTTAATGCAATAAACATTATAGTTTAATCATTTATAGCACCAAACATCATTCTTATCAGATGACTGAACTATAAGCAGTTTATGAGATTTCCCATGCAGCCTTCTTTGCCCTACTGTCCTCACTGTAAAGCTGCAGGCGCACAAACATCCAGAGCCTCAACCTCTATACTGTAAGGGCTCTTGTGTACAGCTGCCTCTTTCTGCCTATTCCTTATCTATCTATAACTAAAGGCGATGCTCCAGGATGTGACTCAGTCTCTATTAATGGGACAGTGGGAAAGAGAGCAGAGCTGTCTGGATGACTTAAGAGTTTACAGTTACAGTTACAGTTAGATATACTGGTCATGCTGGCTGCCATCCACTGGAGCAGGAAAACTTCCATACATACTCACTGAGCGCTCAAAGCAAACTCAAACTGAATGACTGATCGAAAGGAATGATGTCGACTCTCATGAATAATAATCTCCCTGTCTGAGTTTCTGGGTTTGATTAAACTTAAAACAAAGTTCCTTTGGGCTTCATTCCATGTTCTCTATATGGCTGTTTTTGCTTAGTTTTCTATTGTTTTATTTTCATGCTTAGATGGACATATTGAAATTTTCAAGATAAGTGATGCTTCTCAGAAATACCATTATTTATTCCAGTTGAGCAATACATGTTTGAGGACAATTTAATTGAAAGAGATCTGTATCTGTATGTATTTGTATGTATAGAGGAGAGTTTCATGCTTTATTGGATATAAGAATGACTGCACTGTCACACAATTATTTGTAAGGCGTTATTACTATTTTAATCCAGTTGTGATGAATAATGAACTTTGTGAGTTTTTTACAAACAATTGGATTGATACTGAAGAAAAAGTCAGAATTTGAACTTGGAGAGTCTGTGCATCAAAAGATGGTTCTTTATGATACTGTATGCCTTAAGTGTTAGTTAGTTAAAGGGACCAGTACATTTGTGTTTTATCTCCTACTAATCTAGTTGAAGATAACACTTTTATGTTTTTTACTAAATCAGTTTTCAAAAGATTTTGATATAGGGCACCTCTGCAAGTCGAGTCACAATTAAGTTGCACACACTTGAGACTCGTCCACAAAAGACTTAACTTGGACTCGAGATTTGGGACTCATTTTTTTGGTACATAAACATTAAGGAAATGTAATTCCCCTTATTATGATCTGGTGTGTGTGGCCACAGATGACTGTAAGCTGCAACAATACCATGGTGAGCACACGTGCAGCCACTGTGCCTTTTGGCATAACCTCTCGCTATCATTACTTCAAACAAGGTTGAAACAAAACAATCGCTAAATGCAATAATGCTGGATCAACCACATCAAACTTCATGGGTGAGTCACCTGGACAATAAGTTAACATGTTTATTCAAGCATCAGCTGTCTACTGTAAGCTTGCTACTAGTTTTGTAGCTCAGGTATCGTTCATTTGATTAGACTGACGTTCAATTAATAATTTAAAAAAGTTTGTTTGCAACACTTGCATGCTAGCTTTGCTATGACTATAAATGTTCCACTGTGACCATCTGCTGCTTGACGTTAAGCCGAGAGAAAGAACACAATAATTGTTAACGTTGGCATGCTTTGAATTCCTTAGCTATAGCTATGCTGTGCTCTAAGCAGACCAGGGGGCATGCAGCAAATGACAGAATGTGCATTACAACCAAGAGACTCGAGACTTGACTTGGACTTGCCCCTGTAAGAAACTCACTTTGACTTGAGCTCAAAGACTTGAGACTGGTGATTCTTTTTCTTTTTTTAATTATTTTTTTCGATTGTTGAATTTTCAAATTGATTGTTTTAACTAGCGCTTAGTCTGTTAGCTTGATCCTAACACACAATGGGAATTGCCAGTAATGGAGCGAAGCCTGCAAGCTAGTTCAGGCAGTCGACTCAAGCTGCGCTGTACACACATGACATGCCTCACTCCATAATCACTAACCAAGCGCACCCTTTAAATCTGGCGGTCTATTTAAACTGCACAATTTCCCAGCTCTCCCTGCTGCTCTGTGGCTTCACTACTGACCAGCTACAGCAACCTCTAAGGGACAAACATTCCCAGTGGGTTGAAAAATACAGCCACCACTAGGTGGAGACACTGACACCCTCTCCTAGTGCAAGCCACTACTGTGACTACCGAGACGCTCGACTTACATCCAACCACCGGGCTTAAGAGTGATCTCCATGGTGCTGTTGAGGGAGGGAAAAAACATTAGCAGCCAAGGTTGCTCAGGATTCAAATAAGAAAGTTTCCAGTCACAAGCTTGCTTCATGACTAATTAGACTATATCTTATGTACGCTTCAATGAACATGATGATGCTATTATTTATAGTAAGTTACATTCTTTGTATTCAAATAATTGACTACACATTTTGGAAGGATGACTTTTACAACTATGATCACAGACACAAAGCAAAGCCTTCTAATGACAGCAGGATAAACAACAAACATCAACATTGTGCTATGCCTCTAATCCCATCTGTGTGTCAGCATTATCCAGGCTGTCAGCCTAGAGACCTTGTCTGTCAGGAGTAGGATTCAGACTCTCCCTGGGCTCTGAAGATGCCTTGTTTCCATGCCAACCATCTGTTAACTCATATCCTTCAGCTTGCCCTCACACTCCACCTTTCTGAAAAATCACATCTGATCTCATGGAGATGTCGCTCTCAAAGAGTCTCCGAGGGTTGCCATGTAGCACATGTGTGACGTTGTTGAAGCTAAATTCAGTTCACAACATCTTGCCATGGTTTGTGTTAGTGAAAATAACAGCTGACTTATTGGCTCCAGTTAAAACGGCTTTCTTGCTCAGTGAGAAAGTCATCTGATTTTGGATGAGGCAAAAACCAAACATTCAAATCATGGAGCAATACATGTACACTAAAACAACTCCTGAGAAGGTAAATCAGCATTGTCAGCTGTCATGTCTTGAAAACAACCCCTTGCCTGGCCAATATAGTCATGTAGTGATATACAAGCTTATAAATTGACCGGAGGTGGCCATAAAAATAGCACAGGTTGTATACTCCTGTTTCCATATTAACAGCAACCGCAGACAGTAATGTACAGAAATAGTCTACTTAGCCAGATGAATGCAGCCATTAGAAAGTGATTAAACATTAGCTGGATTCTTAATTTATTGATTTCTATTTTGAACTATTGGAATTTCTACACATTGAGCACTTGACATTGCAATAAGGGGCAATCTTTAGGTAGCAGTAAGCACAGGACAAGCAGATACACAAACAGCCTCAGTAACAAAAACTATGCAGAACCAAGCACAGCATCAGCAGCAGTTAGTCATCAGCCTAAGGAAACAGCTGGCAAATTTGGCATTTAGCCTGTAAATGTAGATAAACATGTAGAACTAGAACTGAAGCCAAGCCAAAAAACGGCCCTGATGCTGAAGATGAAGCAATCAGAAAAACACTGACTGTCTATTTAAGTATTCATGGCTAAAGGAGACCAGTATCACAAATGTTGTACCTATCTTGCAAAAGAAATCAACATCAGTGCCTTGTCAGGAAAGTCTCCATGTTCCAAATTTTGTTCCCATTTAATGCTGATTAGTTGTGTATGGCTGAAACCATTGGCAGTAACACAATAAACACTATTTAATTTTTGGACAAGCCAACACACGATGAAAATAAGAAATCCTTTACTTACTACTTACTCGAGCGCTGGAGTTCTACAGATATGATGGAAGAAATCCTCTCAAGGCCTGTCATTTTCATAGAGACTGATCAAGTTGTCAAGATAACATTTCATGCTGGAGTGATGTCAAAAAAAGTTGGGAGGCTGATCAAGTATATCCAAACCAAAATGCCTCACATCAAGACTGTCAGAGTCAGAGAAAAATACATTTTCAGTATCAACCAGCTGAAATTATTCACAAGAACACCAGCTCTGCCTTGCGTGCTCCTTCAAAGTTCATGCAGATCTTTGCTGAGGTGGTGATGAAGAGTTCACTTGTCACCTCAATGCCTGTGGTCCTTAAATCAGTTGATGAGAGATAGAATAAGGTCAAGCAAATGTGTGGCTCAAGCCTCAAGCTTCAACTATGATGATATTTCACCATGCAGGGGGTCCACTTGTAGCACATGAAATTAGTCCACTTCCAAGTATGCATCTGGAAAAGAGCTCATGAACACCACACAGAAATCCCATCCCCTCTTGACCATGGGTTTCATGTCAGATCTGAACAAGGGGCAGCTACAACCACTATGGTTTAAGGCTGATGTAACCCCCCAAAGCCCTTGTTAATAACTTTGCTGAAGAGGGAACAGACCAGGATGACCTAGTTGATGAAATCCATACAAATATGAATAATGATGAGGACACGGATGCAAATGAGGATCATGATGATGATTAAATTCACATTGATTTGCAATATTCATAACTATTCATCGTTTGCTACTCGATCATGTCACGTTAGTCTGTATTGCAACTGTGCACTACTTCTGTACATATACAACATTAAAATATGTTCAATACCATAAAAGCCTTTTTTTGATGAGAATTTGTCAAGTGTAACAGTAACAGTATAACAAATAATGTACTGCAGAGAGTGGCGTCAGAAAACATTTGACAGCACAAACAGGTTTTTGAAGGGTCATCTCCTCAACATGTAATTGCTGAACTGCCCTTTCCTGTGTACATTAAAGCTGTTACTGCACAACCTTTGTCAAAGTTGACAAGTTTACCTTGTTTGAGGCAACTGGTGGCCTCATTGTGTTGAGTTTTGACTGTTTTTTTGTTGGTACTCTGATGTTTAAAGTCAATTTGATTGTTAGCCTGATGTCATGATACTTTAACACACTGATGAACCAGAGCAAAACGGGAGTGCTAGATTCTGAGGCAGGGAGTAAACCGAGCTGACATTTCAAGTATGTGAAGAGAAGAGTGGATCAAGCTCGCTGCCTAAATGTGGTTAAGGCTGACTCAAAGATGAAAGATGAGTGGTAAACATATCTAATTCCATCAATAACACAAGTGTGTGCAAATTTAAGATTCAGCCACCTAGATTTACCGGCTGGTCCATGACAGGCCTTTCCTCAACAAAATGAAATGAATAGATATTTCCTGCTGGCAGCTGGTGGTAGTGTAGCAGTAGAAGAGTTTGGAGCTTGGAGAGTTTTGCAGCAAATAATTCAGCAGGAGCCAGCATTCATTTCACACATTGTTTTTCCTTGTAAAAACCATACACTACCCACAATGCAACTCAACCATCAACAGTTTTGTCAGAGATTAAGATGTGTAATACTTGTAGCAGCTAATGCAGCTGATAGTCTAAAGCAGAGAGAAGGAGGGAGCAACAGAGGTCTGGTAAACTTCTTTTTAACTCCACATCCCTATATTTCAAACTTGTATATTCTTCAGCCCCAACTGCAATGCATCAAGTGATGATTCAGATTTCACACTGCTCAGTCTGGGGTCACAAAAGGCTTTATACAATTTTTTTTTTACAGATGCAGTGGTATTCCCCAACAGTTAACATTAATGTATTTAGTGAGCTGGAGCTGCCACTCAACCTTGCGATCAATTTGCCCTGGTGGCCAAAACAGAAACACTCTACAGTAATTTAAAATCTTTGGGTTGTTCCCCAGATAGAGCAGGCAGTGTATTGAGGCTTCAGAAATTGACAGTGAGTGATGAATACAGATTGGGAAAAAATTGAATTATACATTTTTACACTTTTCTCATGTAGCAGAGAGATAAACATGAGGAAAATCCACACACAGGAGAATATATTAAGATGAGGCTGATGCACAGTGTGAAGTGATTACAGTGTGAAGGACTAACACAGTGAGAGTGGGATGTGTGCCCACACACACAAACACACTTAAACACAGATACTGGTAGGATAACAGTGAGAGCACAACACCCTTCTTCCTGTTGTTGCAGTATTGAACTAGAGAGAGACGTCATGTCCAGCCTGGTATTGATGGACAGTTAACTGGTAATGTTGTCTAATGTTTTCCCTGTCAGTGTTCCTGGAAGCTTTCCTCACTCTCTCACAGAAGCATTTATATCCCTCTGAATACCATCTGATGGATGCTTTTATCCAGACAGCACAAATGTGCCATGAGTGCATTCAGTTGTTTTGGTAAAACCAGTGGGAGGTGAACCCTTAACCCTGGTGATGTGAACGGTCTCCTCATGTAGCTACCTAACAAATAAAAAGAATATATATTATATGAAGTAGGACATATCGTCGATTTTCCTAAAAATATGAGATTCTCAATCATAAACTTTTTGATGTCCACATTCTCACAGGTTTATCATGAAACCATTAGCATGTAAGCATGCAATCATGAGCATGTAAGCATATTATATTCAGTATATAAAGTTCAGAATGTTAGATTTTTACAGTAGGATGCTAACATGCTAACTGGAACCTATTGGATATGAGCTGACCACAGTTGCAGTCTTCTGCAATATATAAACCTATCAAGCATACACAGTGTGTATCTTGATAAGCAACAGATACATTTTTAACTATGACATTTTCCTAGATTCTCAGAGATTTTAGATATGGTAATCAATACATGCTAAAAGCATTACCACATGCTTGCAATACTTTCCAACATGTTAACACTATGGATAATACGCTGGAATAAATCCAATCACTAAATGACCACCCTCCTACATCCCTGTCGGAAAATGCCCACTGTGCGCCAGTGGCCGTTGCTCCTTTTTGTGAACTTCAAAGAGGTCATGTCACGCCGCTCCCAACCCTTCAGCAAATCAGGACTGAAACTGGGTGGCTTTGGCTGCTATGTTTAATTAAGAAATAAACTTTTAATCACCTGTTTTCCACCAGCCTGTGGGGTGCTTGCAATGTGATGTAACAAGTGAAAAAAAAGGAGAAGAGGAGAAGTAAATAGGAAGGAAGGAGGAGAGTATAAGTAGGAGGGCGAAACAGAACAAAGGATAATTGATGAGAGGAGAGAGAAAGGGATGGGGATGACTAAAGAGAAGCAGAAGCAACATTGCAGGTGTGAGGAGGGATGTAAGCAGGAAGATGAGGAGGTAAGTAGAGGAGCAAAAAAGTGGTAAAATGGTGGTGGAGGAGCCAAGAATGGAGAAGATGGGGGATGAATAGGGTATCATGATCCGAGCAAGATGGCTGCTAATGACTCCCGTGTTCAAACATCCCTACGTTTTTAAAATGAAAACTCCATCCACTGTTTTTCCATTGCACTTTGTGGGTGCTGTAGTGAATTTACTCTCAATAGACCACAATCCTGCTCATGCCTCTTGGGATCTGAGGCATCCAGATGCGCTTGCAACTCTGATAGTGAAGTTATCTGTCGAGGTGAAAGTGGTGGACATGGAGTGAGGAAGTTCAACATACCAAGGATATCTTTTAGTTATCTGATTTCACTAACCCTAACAACTTCAATCTCACTAAGTGATCACACGACGGGTGTTATCAACTTGGTGAATAAACCCAGGGTTTCCCAATTTAGCCATCAGCGTGTTCACATAGGAGGGGCTGTTTTTGCAACATATGACCAATCACAAACAGGGGAGAGTCACAGCAGGGAAGCATATTTTACAAATGAAGAGCAAACTACAATATTAGAGTAATGCAAAGAAGTTAAATACATACATAAATTACATTACACAAATACATTTGCAGCTGCATGCAAGAGGGACAGCTGGCAATAAAATGACATTGACTGTGTGTGGACGAGTAAATTGGTAGGCTTGTAATATTACTGCCCTATGATTAGGGCATGAGTAGATCCGTATATAAATACATTTGTGTAATGTTATTAAATGAATGTGTTTAACTTTAGTCTCATTCTTTAAGCTGCAATGGCTGAGTGTTGCCCCTTCCACATTAACTGAATAAGAGATCGGTTAATTTACTTTTCAAGAACTTCTCGTCCTCCCCTAACAAAGGGATTCAGTTATTTAACAGAATGAAAACAAATACATATACATAACACAAGTGGTAAGTAGGCTTACTTTCATAACTTCTAAGTACAACAGGTCCAAGTATAGGTCAGTCCCTCCAACGAGAATATATCACTTCTTTGCCGATTGTCACCATCCGCACACCAACCCATAGGGGTTTCTCTTGTAATTATTATTAGAACTTATGTCTTAATAATTAATACATCTTCGGGATCTTCTACGAATGGTTGTAATTTTCCAAGAGAATTGATTGGTCAGTAAGCACTGCTTTTATAGAGTTGATCTCTTAACTGGAACATGCTGCTGCTCTGGAGCAGGTTAGCTGTTCAGCATAATTTACCATGGAGATTTAATCTGAAGAAGAACTAAACCACCGTAGTCGGGCTGGAAACTCAAGGTTAATCCTGAATGATATACCGTGCTAACCCAACTGCTTCACAGTACAGGTCCCTCTAGGGCCGAATTTACCAAAACATTGTATGTATCCATGGAGTTCCCAAAGGATCAGAGGACACAAACACGACTCAGTTCCCATTACTGCACTTAAATGTTTACTTACTCTAGACTCTACACTCTCAACTGGAGATTGTGCATGCTCAGCGTTTTTGTCCCCCTGGCAGACATGGCTCTAAACCTAGAGTTATCATCATGGTGGGCCTTTGCTACATGGAAAGAGCTGGTAAAGAAAAAGGAGATGGTAAAGAGATAAGTTTCACCGTTGATTACACCCCCATTGATAAGGAGGAGACATGAAGCTTGGAGAGAGCACAGTGGCTGGCTATCAGGCTTTTCTTAACCAGCCGTTATTAAGCTGTCTAAGGGGCATGAACATAACTTGTTTAATGATCCTTGATTTCCCCGCTGGTCAGAGAGAGGTTCTCATGCATGTTCTCAAGACATTATATATGACAACAGAGAATTACAGGACTTACAAGATGCTAATGGTCTGCCAAGTTCCATCTTTTTTTTTCTCCCTTCAACCAAGACACTCACTCAGTGCTTGCAGAGTACCCTGGGACTCTAAAATTAAGTACGACCCTATCTCTTATTAATTTATTTTATCTTGTGCTGTTACTGTAAACCTATAAACCACTGCACCAGTATAAAAACAATTCAGACATTACAATTAATCAATATATCAATAAAAAGTTCACCAATAAAGTGGAGATGACAAAAATGTGCACATAGCGTATCTAAGTATAGGAAAGGAGAAAACTGACCAAGGTTCTGACCTAGGCTTATGAAGGGTAAATTTTTCAGAGGACAAGAAGCAAGGATGGAAGGGAGAACTTATGAAGAGATGAAGCAGAAATTGAAAGAGAACACAAGTTGAGACAGATGGTTTATTTGTGGAAGAAAAGTAATAAAATCAAAGAAGATAGCAGTACATTAAAAAGGAATGCAAGGAGCAAGTCCAGTTTGAGTAGTACACCAATGAGTCTTCAGGGTTAAGGCATTAAAACTACGTAGAAGTTGATAGTACTATATAGTCTTGTCAGCTACAATACGTGATTGTGATGAAAACTACAGAATTATGCCATTCACATCACAAAGTAATACATCAGGACTGTGCACTTGCAATGGATCGGATGGCGTAGCAATTTGTTGTAGCACTGCTGGATGACCTTCTGCAGGAACTCTCTGCCTCGAGGCCCTGAGTGAACACAGTGGTCTCATTGAAATTAATAAGAGGGGTGTGTGTTTGAAACATTAAGTCAGTCTGAACATGGCTTTTTGGTCAAGATAGGGGAGAAGTCTGAGTAGCAGTAGAAGGAAAAGAAGGAGGCGAGCAGTCAAGCAAAGTGACCCACTCCCAGGAGGTGAGCTGGGATACAGGGATTCCAGAGGGCATGTCTTTATCCCTGAGAGACAAATAGAATTAAAGTGGGGACGACTGAACAAGAGAATGTTGATATAGAAAGTAAAAAATGCTGTTTATTCATCAGAAAGGCAATAGAGTCGGTACAGATAAGGGAGAGAAAAGGAGAAAAATAAAAAAGAGAGAAAAGATGGAGAGAAGGTAATTAGAAAGAGAGTACTAGTAAGTAATGGAGAGAAACAAAAAAGGGGAAATATTTGACCCATAACATAGACCCAGGATTTAGCTTTTAAAGCTTTGAACAAGTGAGGTATAGTTTGAATGAGAGAGAGAGAGAGAGAGAGGGAGAGAGAGAGAGAGAGAGAGAGAGAGAGAGAGAGAGAGAGAGAGACTTTGAGAGTGCAACTGCGTGTGAGAGTAAGACAGAGAATGTTTGTGAAAGCATTTATCCCCTAAATCAAGTGAATAAGAGATTTGACGTCTGTTTCTAAGGAGAAAAAAATAAGTGACTTAGAGCGTTTAATGAGCGAATAGCAGAGCAGGAGCTCAGCCAACCGGATAATGCTTCGTTAAGGAGACGCTGATTGGCCTGCCGGCTAAATCCCTCACCAGACGCATGACAATAATGAGGTCTTTTGTTAAGTAACAAGAGAGGAATCATAAAAACATAAGACACATAGAGTGGACACTTGTTCAAATTATGAACAATGTTATAAATAAAATTCTTTCTTCCGTTTTGTTTATTTTATTTTCTTAATTTTTTAAGTTTTAAAACTGAACAGGGCATGTATACCTAACGTGTATCTGCATGAAGTATCTTCATTCTCATTTATATTTTTTAATACACATTTGAAATGACAAGTGTAAATGGGGCCTTATGCTAAGCTAATAGCCTCCTACTTCAAGCTCCATACACACATATCTAAGATATAAGAGTTGTATCAAACTTCTCATCTAACTCCTTTAAGTAAGAGAGCCAATAAGTGTATTTCCAAAAATGTGTTGTGTTTTTATGTTCCAACAACTTTACATGGTCAAAATAGTTATTCATTGAACATGAAGAGAACATTGAGAAATAATTCTATTTATTATTTATTTTATTAGAAAAAATTTATTTTAAGAAAAGAAACTTTCATGATTTGATTATCTTAAAAAACAAACATCACATGCGTCAGAAATCCTGCAACATAGAGTCCAAAGTAGAACATTACTTGCATGTGCTTGCTGTAGATCATGACACAAACATCACTTCACCATTAGTGGTCACATGAGCAAAACTTATTTTTGTCCAAGTTACCAAAGAAGTTCTCATTCTCTTAAGTTTCTAAAGTGCGAATCCTCATGATAAACTTAATAATTAATTATAATACATTAATAATTAATAAAATGTATGTCACTCATGACACTTCAGGAGCTCCATATGAAGCCTCTTGAGCAGAAAGTTCTGACATTGGCAGGACTTTGACAGCCTTTTCTGCACCAAAGATTGTTTCCCCTCTCTGGACATTTTTCTCTGTGTTGCTGTAAGTGCTTTGTAGGTCTTGCCTCTATACTATGTTTCCTCACAGGAAAATCAAGACAAAAATTAAACTGTAATAATTGCAACATGTCACACACCTTACTGTATTGTGACAGGTGCCCTCGTTACATGTCAGGTAAAAGAGTGTTTCATGCATGGACAGAGTAACAGACCCTGGAGAACACAACTCTCTCCCAGAATGCTCTGCACAACACAGCCTCTGCCATGGTAACAGATCGACTTTCTGTCTTGTGCTCAGCAGCAATGATTATTACCATGGCAACATTATCAAAAGTTGCATGGCAACAATCATAAGTGTGCCAGCTAGATCTGAACAATAATGCCTTTCCCATCCTTCCTTAATTATTTTCATTCTGCACAGAGAGAAAGAGACTGATACGGTTTTCCACATCTTTTTTTTTCATATTGCTTCTTTATTGTTATGGCAAAAGCCTATTTAATGGCAGGCTGTTATGAAAACCTCATATAAAAGCTTGATATATGAATTCATGTGCATGTGCCAGTGAACAGCAACAGAGGAAACAGAAGAAGCCATATTTTTGCTTTTACATTATTGTTGAGATTGAAATTATATCTCCAATAAAAGATGAACGTAGTATGGCAACGTTAAAGAGAAGACCTCTAGGCGCACATTTACTGTGAACTTACAGTGCAGTGTTGAATTTAGATCATAAAACACATCACGACAGGACATCCTGCCCCTTTTTGTTTGATCAACCATAAAAGTGTCTCTGCCAACTGCACGTCTTCCCACACTTTCAGTTTAGTTTCCAACAGTATGGTGTCTTCATTACAGTCTACCTCTGTGCTTGACATTCATTCACAGAATGCTGCATACACATTTTTAAGTTAAATTCTCGAGATTTAGAACTAAGAATTACAGTATATACATACTTGGAAGCTACTATCACGAAAAAACGAATGCATTTTTGGCTTTAAACCTGCATTAAACAATATTTTTTGAATGCTAATATTAAATAGAATGTAATTTAAAGGGGTATAATGCAAACCTGCAGAGAATATACATACTGTAGTTTTTATTCGGATTCATGTGGTTCATGCTCGCACACAGACCATATGGTTGAGTAACATGCAGATATGGAGTTGAATCTTTCTTCCCTCTAGTGGTCAGGAATTGTTTAATGCAGCTTTAAGCAAACAGAGTATTCCTTTGAATAACAGGCCTATTTCCTCTCTAAGATTTTAAAGAACTGATGTTGGAATAAACAATTTTATTCTCAAATATATTTCAGTGTATTTAGGCACACACTGTCAAATTACAAACAGAGACAACAATCTGTCACTTTAGCACTTAACAACTATAGAATATGGGCAAGGGTCATTAATCAAAACTGATCTTGGTGTTGATGCCAACGCACTACACTGACAAATTATGTTGTTTACATTATGTTTACGGTTTTTTTGCAGTGATGGATGGACCTATCACTTACATGTCTGTCAGCAATTCCAATGGCTGCTCGGAGTGCATCATCAACATCAATATATTTATATATATATATTTTTTTATGTGCTTTCAAAAATAGCTGATATTCATGTAAATCATACAGGATTCTTAGTTAAAGAGCAAAAAAACTAAACAAAAACAGTAGTATGGTCCTTTAAATAATCCTGATGTCATGACTAGAGCTGTCTGACTGTTCAGAGCTGCATGAAATCACGCATGAATGGAGACGGAGAAATAGGCTGACTAATGAGATTGTGTGCTAAGTTGTGGGGAGAGAAAGATGGGTTTAGCTCCACAGGGGATAAAGGCTCCAACCTTTAAACTACGTCAAAAGGTTGTAGTAAGTGAAGTCCACCTACAGTTTCTATCTATGAGCACAAGCCCACAGTCAGTGCCCACGTTATGTTCCAGGAACTGACTGAACAGCAGATCTATCTATCAATCTATGGAGGAAATTGCTTCATGGATGAATGAATGTTATTTGTGAAATTATAAATCGTTAACTTATCGATATCTAAGCTTGTTGCTTCAATATCATCACTATCACTGTAAAATCATATTTTTATCCCTTTATACTCATCTGTCATGTGCATGAATGTGTAGAAATAGCATCCTTCCTTCACTAAATAAATCATCTTCACTCAGCACTTGTCTAATTATAAAAGATCTTTCTCTGCTCAGGAACTAACCGACCCCCCTTGCCTGTAATGCTGATGTTTACTGGGAAGTGGTGCATTTATTTCAGTTTAATCCGTCTCTCTGGCCGGCCAGCGCGGTCAGATGACAGGCGCTAATCTCTGGACTGCCTGCCTGACTGACTGCCTGCTTACTAATATGGGATTAAAACCTAGCATGCCTCTATCACGTAGCAGGCTCTCAGCCCTACTAGTGGGGTGAGTGGAGATGATGACCCTGTTGAACTGGAGCAAGCAGATGATGAGCTGTTTCACTTCTTATTCCCCTCTTGCCTCTTTCATTCTCTATAAACCCTCTTTGTCGCATATGTTCTGTTCGAGCACTTTGTTTCAGATTTTCAAAAACACAGAGGAAGGATTTTTAAAAGCTGCACTGATAAACCTGAGGAGGACCAACCATGAACTTTCTCCTGCAGTCTGTTGGATTCTTTCAACCATGACCACAACCATATATTAATCAAATTGTTTTTGTTGTCTCAACTAGCCTCATTTGTCATTTAGGTACTTGATGCTCAGAGAATTAGCAAGTGAGCAGAGTGGATGATAAATGGCAATTAAAAAGAAAGAGATGAACTGTACCAATGATACTAATTAATGTTCCATTTCATTCAGGTCAAACAGAGTCAAGGTGCAGCTATTGTGCATGTTGGCTCATTGGAAAAGCTCTGCTACACTAAATTGAATGGAACCTCAACAGTAACAGTACCTGTGTTTACAGTACTATATCTGGGCAAAATGGATACAATGAAAAAGGTCAATTAGCTTCATATGCAGGTGTTACTGGCCTACATACGAGGGCTGGCAATATATTTAGCCATGCCTCCATTGGTGCAACTGTCAGCATGTCAGCCATGAAATCAAAAATGTCATTGCGAGTATGCAATGTTGAGCAAACACATTCTGCAACATTGCTTCTATCACTTCATACTGGTCACAGTAGGCATGCCCAGGGTCAGCAGCAAGCAAACTAGCTAGCTCGTAAACATTGTGTAAAGAAGCAACTTGCACTTTCTCCCGCAATTCACATGACGTTGTGCAAAACAACATTTTGTTTATGTCTGTAATCCTTGAGGCCAGGAAAATAGAAAGGAGGGATCCCATAATATCTCCACAGACATTCATGACTGTAGACATTTAGTCTTATTCTGTAGAAAGTAGAAAGAAACTTCCCTTGAAATGTTGTTACAAGTCACCCAATGACATAAGGCACCATATGCAGCCACCGTAACCATTTACCAGAATTACGGAGGGAAGATTTCTGAATTCTGAAAGGACGAAAGCACAAACTACAAATTAACAGATCTTCTGATGAAACCTTTGTTAATGTGATTGGAAACTATTACAGTCTATATTTATAAACTATGGACAACTATTTAAATATTTACAAAACTGAAAAGGAGCTGGGGCACTAGGGGGGAGTCGAGAGTTTGGTTCAGCCGGTTAGACAGTTCAGTGGACAAATGCAGTGTCCCATTTGGGTTAATCAAATTTCCATAGGTTTGACTCACAAAATTTTTGTTCTATGAGATGAGATTAGACATTGCAACATTTTGAAAAACTGAATGGAAACTCAGAGTTCACCTTGACTGTAAAGCTGATAAAAGTGAGCTGTGATGATACCATTGTTTACCGCTGCGCATCAGACTCCATCCCATCTCAGACCTCTGAACAACCCTGTCTATCCCATCAAAACCAAGCTGCCTTCCTCTCTCTATCCTACTGGCTTATATTGTTTATACAAACCCTTGCTTCATCACATCTCACACAATCTCTTTCTGTTTTGACTGGAAACACTTGATACAAAGGAGCAAGATGCATTCGAAATGCAGTTTCATTGAGAGTTGAAGCTCCTGGCCTGTGTCTTCCTCTTTCTCCCTCGGGTCGCTCTCTGTATCTTCAGTCTATCACAAATCGCCTCTCTCTTTCCTGTGGGGATAAACACACTTGTTGTGGTTTTCTTCTAACTCTTTCCTCGCTGTACCTCCATGTCTTTCTCAGTTAGCTCAGCTTCTTCTCTATTTGACTGTCAGAAAAGAAATTTACACACAGCAAAAAAAAAAGAATCATTGCATTTGGAAACAAAGCAAAGGACAAATTTGGTTTAAACATGTGCATAACCACCGTAGAGACACATATGTACATTGAAACACAATAATATGAGAAGATTCAGTTTTGTAATTCTGTCTGAAGGCAGAAACAAAAACAACTTTTAATGATAGTAAAAAAACAGGAAACATATACAAATGAGACAGTTCGGCATTAACTCTCTTGCATTTACTCTCTCTCGCTGTGTGCCTCTTTCAGGAAGTCTGCCATCTAGATGTTTGTCACTTTTCCTGTCACATGACCTCACATCCACCAGCACTAACAGCGGCCGTGCAAACGCAACACCATTCATGGTGTTACAGCCTGCAATTTGCACAGAGAGCTTCATCTTGGCTGCAGACTCGTGCTTGCCAGACAGAGACTGAAAAAATAAAAATAAAAACGTTTATTTTTTATGTCTTTTCCTTTCTTACACTACAAATTAGAATTAATTTTGGCATTGCATTCCTTACATTATTTCAGAATCAAACGTGAATGCAGAGGTGGATAAAAGTCTGGTGTCCATCTATGCTGTATGTTCCAAGAAAAAGTCACTGATTCTATCTCATTCTATATTATGATAACTGATTAAATTATAACTGAGATCTCAAAATGTGACTTTCCAGAAACCAAATGTATATGTACAGTTAAGTGGACCATGTTAGTTAAGAGCAGCAATAAAACTGAAAATAAATGTAAGTGTTTTGTATATTTAACCTTCAATTTACTGTTAGAAATATAGAAAGCAAGCTTTATACTGTCCAGTACACCGTCAATCTACATTATCTACTTAATCTGCCATCAAATTTAATGTTGACTATAGTTTCCCATCTCTATCCAATTGTTTTGAAGTCTCTCTTCTGGATAAAGAAAAGTATCTTGATTTGCATAAGAGCAAAGAGTATACAAGGTGCAGCCTCCACTGCACCATATAAGTTTGCATCCAAGTTTGCGACTGGACCACATGTTTGAACAAGCACTGACTGGTGGTGTCCATTACTATCTACAGTGTAATTAAGAAAAAAACATACCCAGTCTCCATTGGAGCAAATGTGCCTCTTAGGTGGCACCTGGGACAAGAAGCAGATGCTTATGGTCAGTCTTTTTTTTCAGCAGGATAAAGCCAACAAGTAGCAATGGGAATGGATTTTTGTTCATTTTTACTGTTAGCATTCAACAAATAGCTTCTGTCCATTTTAGACCTCATGAACCAAAAAGTCATTATAATGTATCAACTATTATCGCTGACTATGCAGATTCACTGATATTGCTCCCCCAAAATTTGAAATTCTAGATGAAAATTGAAGTGCCAAATTGTACTAGGATGAAAAACATGCATTGCGCAAGGTGAGGATAAAAAAAATCTAATTCCATTCGGTATTCCAAATAAGGTCATCATCAGCGCCTCCATACAGTACAAAATGTTTGCAGCAGAAAATAGAACAATAAATGATGTCACAATCTTTTTCCTGTGCCACAATAAAAGCATGAGAGCAAAGGTCAGCGATACTGCTGGTTTGTGGTTATTGACCAGAGCCATTAGACGCAAGATTCTATTTTAGTTGCCTTCTCATGCAGTATTTATCTGCACGCACATTTATTTTAATATTCTAAAAGTTTTTAAGACTTTTGAAGTGAGTCTAAACCTCCATTTTGCAATTTTCTCAACCATGTACTGAAACTGCTATGACTAATCCAGAATGATCATGACCGTTGTAAAGTGTTGAAACTGGCGTCCTTTTATGTGCCAGTGGGATCTGATCTGCTCTCCAATGAACCAATAAAAAGGTTCACGCCATGTTTACTGGATTAGAGTTAAACCAGGAAGGAACTTTTCGTTTAGAAAACGCAGATGACACCTCCATTCAGAGGAAGTGACTAATTAATCTGAAATGGTTGTAAAACTTGATATGGTTCCCTTCAGTTCAGTTTCACACAAAGTGCAGCTCACCTGGGTCTCCCAAAACAATTCTCAAAAAGCTTGTAACTGAATATTTGTGGTTGGGCGTGTAATTTCACTCGTACATCCCTGTTATTAGTTGTAACAGATATCAGCCACACTGTTTACTGATCACTCTTCCAGTTATGTTGGAGCTGTATTTGAGCTATGTTAGGATGCTGCTAATGCAAACTAAACACTTTCTTCAGCAGCTGTATCACAATTACAGATTTCCCTCCACCGGTGGCTTTTCTTGTGAATCAGCAATAAGAAATGTAATGTTTGTCACCAAAGTTATGTTTTTATTATCTATAAATGTTCAATAGAATCGTTGTGCAACAGTAGTTTATTGCAAGGTGGAATAACACTGTTTGATGTAGAGCCCCACCCATGTCAAAGAATGCCAACATTGTCTCATTTACTCTTGCTACAGTGTTGTCGCAATCAGTTTGACAACGCTGTAATGAGTTGAAGGAAAATCTCCAAATAGCACCTTTTTCAAGTTGCTCTCCTGTTTCATCACTGAGCAGATACACAACGCAAAACTGCTTCAGAATTTCTCGAGGAAAGGTCAACACGTGCATTTGCATCA
Source organism: Dicentrarchus labrax (assembly GCF_905237075.1). Lineage (NCBI taxonomy): Eukaryota > Metazoa > Chordata > Actinopteri > Moronidae > Dicentrarchus > Dicentrarchus labrax. The sequence continues at coordinate 32,465,817 of NW_026136711.1, forward strand.
CAGCAGAACACTCAAATCCCTATTCAGAACCACTTCATTTGATAGAAAAGTAAGCAGGATGTTGGGTTCCTCTGGGCAAATTTTCAGTGGCCGTCCTGAGTCATTTGGATGATGCAAATTTGCCTTTAGGAACGAGTGTGTGTATGTTTGTGTCATTTAGTTGAGTGAGTAAAAGGCAGTGTGGATATGTTCGTGTGGATGTGTTTGCATGTGTGCTTGGTGTTGTGTGTTTATGGAGATCCTAAACAAATCTGGTCCTTAGTGCTTATGTAACAGGCACAGAAACAATGCCAAAGCATGGAAAATGATGTGCTCCACATCCGACTGCCAGTCTATATTTGTGTGCGTGTGTGTGTTTGTGTGCATGTTGATGTCTCTGTCTTTTGGTGCATGAAATGCTCCTAAACATGAATAGAATTCACTGCAAACCATTTCATTGATTGTATGGTAGCATAACAAACACAGATTTTACTAGTCAGAGCTAATGACAGCTAGTATTGTGTCACAAGAGCATAGGTCCATGTCGCAACAATCCCCTATACTTCAGTCCTTGAGACAGATCCACCCCAACAGGCTGGTTTGCAGAACGTTAGTGGCTAACCCGTACGAAACAGTCAGCTGATCAGCTAAAGATAGCCAGATCTCCATGGCAAAGAACTGGATGGTTTAAATGACAGAAATCATTAAAATAATATACAGTATACCTACCAACAAATCATATTACAGCAATGGCTGTCAGAATTTGAGCTGTTGAGATAAACAAACTCAAATAAAGAGGTGAAGCAGATGGCATGACTTACACGTACAACAATACAGTGGTTTGATTTTTCCTGAGGTGTTTATATATATTATTGTATTCATACTACAGTCTGTCTGTGGATAGAATCAATCTATCTTATCAATGGATCAAATGTGTTGTGTGAAAGGTGCTCTTACCCACAAAAATGTGTTTTTACTGCTCTCTTACTCTTTTTTATACAAGAGCGTAATAATTACTATTTCTATATATACTATAAGCTCAGTGACGAATTGCCCGCTGACCGTGGTCATATTTTCTTGTATGCTCGATCTTTCATCTATTTGCTCCATCAGTGCTTGACTGAATGGGTTTGATGTGTGACAAGGGTGTGTGAGTGTGCATGGGACAGTTACATTTTTCAGATTTTTGTTCTGTGCTTTCATTATTTTATTTTTGTTACCAATTCATTTCCCATCTCTGTATTTTTGACTATGTTAACAAATGCAGCAGTTGTCATACTTCAGGAACCTGTCACTGGCTGCTCGGGCCGTCTGATGTTTTTACTGGGCAATCCTGATTATAATTGGAGAGACAATGACACAATGATACAGCCCACTTCAGGTTTGTGACTTCATGTCATATTTTTATGGTTTCCCACATTGACAGTTTCCCCCCATTAAAGATTGTCCTAGTCGACTGCATGTCGTTTATAAAAAAGATTTCATTATTTAAATACATACATTTTAACATACCTTTAACACAATGAAAAGTGCGACTTCTTAGACTTATCTCAGTGACTACCGGTTAAGTCCACTATTAGGGTCAGCCCTACATATGTTAGGCGAACTGTTATCTCATCACTATATGAAAATAAAGTTCCTGACCAGCTTGACTGAGATAATAGATAACTAGATATATCATTGTTGTTTTAAAATGATGTGCACTTAACTGCAAGTGCACACGCATATGAACAAATAGTTCAATTTTACTCTCAGTTGTCAGGCACAAAGTCACAGAATATCCCTGAAAGTGGCTGACCAGCCAGCAAGACAGACAGACCAGAGCACATCAACCTCATTACTGGTATTTACTGACATCAAACTTGTACTCAAAAACATAATAGTAATAATAGTCAAAGTAGAGGCTTCTGTTGACTATTGGATATATTTTGCAGAGGAAACAATATGCGGCTCTGACAAAAGGGTGGTTGAGTTTGTCAGTTATAATTGACCAGGTTACATTTATTTGGACTCTTCTTGACCTACAGATTAAAAAATATATATACTTTGAATTTTTCTTTTGGCTGGACCGCAGCAAGAGGAGAGCCATACGAACGCTAAGGACCGTGAGTTACTGAGTGAGTGATTCAGTTACACCATTGGTCCAGTCAAGTGCTGGAGTTTCCTGATTGATCTTTCAAAATGAAGAGGTGTGAATGAGCCTGGCTGACAATTCTGATCCTCTGCTCTTTTCTAATCACATGTGCAGCTGATCTTTATCATAACCTCATGCATTTTGTGCTCATGGATAGATGGGGTGACGCTTTATCTGCAACAATGAAGTTAAAAGGGCAGGAGGTTTATACGTTTCACCCCAGTTCCACCCCACATGATGGAGTCGTCCCAGTCAACCAGTAAAAGTATTTATTACAGCGAAAGGCAGAAAATCCCTTGCTGGCTTCCCACTTAATAACATGGACAGTTGTGTTTGTTGAAACGTGAGATGAAGCCTAGGTATTCTGATACCTCTGGCTCTGCTTGTTGGCTGTGAATTTAGCTCAAGTATGTGCTAGTTGTGCCCCTTCAGTGACTGTTTCTGAGAATTAATGCCAAATTAATTTTATCACAGCCAAACAGGTTTAACCAATAAAACGCTGTAATGGAAGGATAAATAAACATTAAATAAACATTGAACTGATTTAAAAATGTAATTACATCAAAACTGAATTAAATTCAACTCACTCACAATGTCTTGGCCTCCAACTTCTCCCAGGAGCGACTTTTAGCATTAAAATACTTCTCTGGGAGTTTTTCCTAACTCTTAAGATGTTTTGTTGGATGTCGTATTATCAGATGTATGCCATCTACGCAATGTTTCTATCCTACCATTTTATCTGATTCTTTATTCTGAGTCATTACTAGATGCAAAAAGGTACATCTGAAATTCCTGTAGGCTTTAATGATCTTAGACTCATAGGTACAAGATCATCAAAGCCAGTGAATCTCTGCAATCAGGGAACACAGCAACATTGCTGACACCACAGGGCAGGAAAAGAACAATGACATGATCAAACTGGGTAAAGAAACCAATAATTTAGCCAGTTTATCTAAAGCATCTCTTAAGTACTTTATTTAGAGGTAAAACCCATAATTTGTTGATTGAAGCCTGACAGCAAGTAGGTCCTGGGTTGCACTTAACCAAGGCGCTGGCTCAGATCTGGAGTTGTTCCCCAGGCCACAGCACGGTGGCTGTCGATTGCTCTTAATACTTAGGATGGGTCGAATTCAGAGAATGAATTTCCCTGTGGGGATAAATAAAGGATACTTCAACTCAATATTCACTCACTGAATAGCTATAAAGCTGCATTCTGAGATCTCAGTAATTAACTTGGTGGCTTAAATTATGTTTTTACAGACAGGAATGATGGCCAGAATTACTGAATTACTCCAAATTAAACAATAAAATAGGTAAATTGGACATCGCCCCCACAGAAGGACACGCATAAGAGTTTTCTATTATTTTTCAATAAATGTGCCAGCATAAGCCAAAGGGCTCATTTTCATGTCTTGGCCAAATGTTGCATTAAATATTAAACAACAATAAAACAATCAATACGTAAAATCATAATGAGAAAGCAGTTGAAAACATAATCCATCTGAACAGAAGATTTAAAAAGCAAAAAAGGAGTAAGGCAAGAGAGTAGGAAATGTACAACGCATGCAATAAATACAAAACAAAAACATGGTAAGCAAACAGTCAGTACAAGCAGTTAAAACATATCATCACAAGACATAGATAAAAACCAAAAGGGACACAATCTTACAAACACAGACATAGTCAAGCAAATTACAACAGGGAATGCATGCATGCATGCAAGTTTTAAGATTATATGCAAAAATAAGATTATGGAACATAATAAAAAAACAACAATATTACACAAATAAAGTGCTCTGTTCTACACCATACTCTATAATTATATTAAAACGTATTCACAGAATGTGTAAGGTCAATGGGTTCATCATAGCCTGGTGTCCCTGCCCACTGAGCGGCTGCATAATGCTGCTCTCCAATGACAGAGCTCAATGCAGGAGGGTGCAGATTGTCCGGGATTCAGCACATGATTTCAACTAACAACAACTAATTTCAATAAAAAAAAAAACATTAAATCAAACCATTACTTTTTGTTTCTGACATTTTTCTACAGTTAAAGAGGTGTTACGTTATGTCGCAAAGCAGAAAAACATCCTTATCTTTACCCCGCTGCTTTGGACTGTGTCACCGTGCCAGTTTCCTTGTTAACTTTAGCAACACATGCACACTCCCCATTTGCTTCAATTAGATAAAGCTCCATTGTGGGTGCATGTGGGTGCATGTGGGTGTCCTCACCCGGAGGGCATGTGGTGCCCTGGAGCATAAACTGGTAGCCATAATAAACATCAATGGCAAAAATATCTATTTAAAAATGCTTTTCAACAATTTATGACATGAACAGTAGAATGGTTGTTATGAGTCTAGTTAGTTATTCTCCTTCCCATAAAGTAGATTTCTGATAATGACAATAATAATAATAACTAGAAAATTCCTAAAGAAATTTTGATTGTGCCTTGCTCTGGCCCGTATGTTAATACTATATATATATTCTCTTTAGCTGGCTAGCTAGAGCTAGCACACATAAACACATTAACCAAAGCTAGCGCTTAGCTACGCGCTAACCACTAGCTATGTGCTAATCACTAGCTGATCGCTAATCGCTAGCTAAGCGGTAATCGCTAGCTGAGTGCTAGCTTTGGTTAATATGTTTAATTGTATTATGCTCCTGAAGGAGTGCTAATGTAAATTAAGGAACAGCTCATAGCAGGGTAAAATATTTAAGGTGTATTGAACTTATTTTGTGTTAATATTAAAATCATTCAGCTTTAAATTGTTTGTTTGTTAGCCACCTGCTAATTATCTTTAGCTAGCCAGCTAGCTTATTAATGTCTTGTCAGCCTCTGTAGCTAGCTGTGTGTGTGTGTGTGTGTGTGTGTGAGCAGGCTTTGGTTGTCATGGCAATCAGGGGAGCCCACAGCAGCTGCGCGCGCTCTCTCTCTGTCTCTAACTCCTCAGAGAGACAGAAACATTTCAAATGAATCCCCTCGAACCCATGGCCAGGAACGACCGAAATGAAAACCAAAAAGACCGTGAGCGTCGTCATCTTGTTGACTATAGCACTGCCGAGTTTCATTGGCTAAAGTTAAAAAATGTGACCTGGGGAGATTGAGAGAGAAGAGGTTCAACGAGCTCCTTTAAACATTTCTTCTCTAAAATTAACATGGGAGTAAATGGGGCCGTGAGAGGGTGTTGCTGGCGCATCAGTGCATCTCCCGCCAAAAGTATTTCTCTGACAGCTTCAGCAGTGGTATCACTGCGACCCCAACGGATTTACCTACGTTTCTATCTATAAATTCTTCCTGTAGAGTGACATTTGTGGTCTTGAGAGCAGTTTACAAATTTATTTTTCGACAAATTTTTCTCTCTCCCCACACTCTAGCGATGATGTCACGCACTCTGGCGGTTGAACATTCTCGCAATACACACCCATTCATTTTTTGGACCGTTTTTTTGCGATTTACCGGCAAACCGTTTGGCGAAACGCTTAGAAAAGTCATAGCACTAATGTCCTCACCGAGCCGCACGTTTTGATACCTTTTTTGTGTACGTGCGACCAAAACTGCGGGAGGAGTAGCGCGCCGAAAAACGTACGGAAGAATAATAAGCCCGAGGGAGAGTAGTATTGTGCTTGCTTATGCAAGGCACAATAATGATAGAGTTTCACTGTTGTGCTGGGTTAGGGGTCGGCTCTGGTCATACAGGCTACATTTTATCCCCACTAGAAACCGCATCATGTTTTTTGTTGTTTCTGTTGTATCATGGTCATCAGTAAATTTAATTTCATGATATTTCTCTCCTACTTCTCCTTCGCTACACTACTACAGTGTACAAAATGCGAATCTAGCTCATATCTACAGCCAGTGTGTGGTTTGTCAAACATAGATAGAACAATAGAGCTTCCTAAATGTTACACACTGGACTGTTGGTTTGTAAGATTTCTTGTTGAACAAATCCTCTGTGCTAACTATTACTGTCCTGTATCCAACCAACAAGTCCACTATGTTGCACAACTGGAAGCACTGGCTCTCGATTGGGCCTGTCACATTCTTTATGAGTTCTCGTACATGCTTGGAAGGCTGAGCTGCATTCAGTTGGTTGCAATCTGCAACTTCACCACTAGATGCCACTAAATCCTACTCACTGGTTTTTCAAGTGTTGTTAATCCATTTCTTAGTCCAACATTTTAAAAGATTAGACTCTTGTTTAATATCTCTTAGGTCTGTAAAAAGTATTTCCGGTTTAATTAAAAATATTATAGGTCTCATAATAATACCCAATAATATTGTCTGTTATTCATACTCAGACGTTTGCATTAACCTAATTTCCTTGTTTCTGCCTCCCAAAACCACAAATCTGGATAGTTAGTCTCAATCTTTACATAAAGCTTGTGTAAACACAGTAGTAAGATAGAGTTTGAAAAACAGTGGAGGGGTGACATTCACTCAACAGCTAAAGATGAAGAGATTTTAGGACAGAGGTGAACTCTAGCTCCCTTATTTTTTAGTAAGAAAACATGAACATACAATAAGTGTCCATATTCATATCTATATCTTACATATAATGTAATATTTATGTATATAATAACTGTACATAGTCTATGGTCCATATGCATGACAAAAGTCAGTCACCTTACCTACTGTCAGCCTCTGCAGCACAATGGACAACAGAGAGTCTGGGTAATAATTTGAATGCATCTTCCCTGTCATTTGAATATCAGATATATATATAGATAAACAAGCCTCAGTTTTGTACTTTTTCTTTCATCGGACATTTTGCCAGCCCCAATATTACCATGTCTGTCCAAGTATTCAAATCATTCAACTACTCTTTTCTATTGGTGATTTCCTTGGCAACACTGAAAACCCTCGGCCACAGAAAGCACAAGGTGCATCAGGGGAACAAATTCATGCTTGTATCCTCTTTGATGAACCAAAGTTAATTTGGCATTAAAAGGGACACATTTATTGAGGTTTTGAATAGAAGGGCTTGAAAGTAAACATTTGGATCACCAGCCAATATGGCTATTAACATTTAGTGACCAACCAGTCTGAAGTTCCATCAGGCATGAAGTAAAACAGATTAGGAGTCACTGCATCCATTTCAGCACATGCAAATTGAATGGAAAGCTGCCAATTACAACTTGAAATTCCTCTTGTATAAAGTGAAATTTCGGTCTTGGAGGTTAAACATCAGGATTAATCCTCTGAGGATCATTATTGTTCATAGTGATCTTATAATAGTTATAGTCGACCTCAGAGTGGGTGCTGGAGAGGAGATTAGAGTGTCAACAAAATCCTCCTCTGTGGACCATTTATTCCAAACTGTAGTGTGCCTGCAATAACTCTTAGATTTTAGAAGACTGTAAGCAAATATTACCAAAAATATAATAATCTATGTTGGGACAACGCACTGAAACAGAAAGTGCCTAAAGGAATGATAGCGATAACATGGAATAAATAATACCAGTGTGACAAAAATTAAATAAATGCAATAGAGACACCATAGGAATATTATATAAATACAATCACCATTATACTCTTTTAGCACCATGGCCAGAGTCTGTGTAGGAACATTATATTGACATGAAGACACTGAAAGACCAGCTGTACGGTAAGAGAGTATAGTAAGGCCCATTAAAGGACCAGTGTGTAACATTTAGGAGGATGGCTAAAATAAAATGATAAATGACTTATAGAACAGCTAAATATATATTGAATAATAATGTAAAAAACCAGCTTCTCTCAGTGAGAATCATAGCTGCTGCTGTTATACTACCAGCTGCATAGACTGCTCACACTGTTCCTTTTATTTCCACCGCTGCGCGCACTCCAGCGCCTGCTCTCGGGCACGCGCGTAAGGGGGGGGGTTGCCGGGAACGCGCCGGAAAATCTGAGCGTGTGCCCGTGAGAGCCGGTTAAGATACCAACCAACGCGTGAAATGGGTGGGGGGAACTGCCACTTTAATTTGCTCCTTAATGCTGCATTCAAGTGCGGCTCGTAAATCTCAGGCTCCTAGTTTAAAAACTGAAAACACTGCTGTATCACCGAGCGGAGCCTTTAAGTGCTTATGGTTGGCAGTTACTCATTTAATGGATCCTGAAACGGAGTTACTTTGAACGGTGAGGAGAAAAAGTGCATCAGGCATGTTTAGATTTCAAGTTTAAACCGTGGCACCTGTTTGATTTTGGACATTTCACACACATACATAAGAAAATAGTTTGATTAAAACTTAATTTAAATTGCCAGGCTTACATAACAACAGCAATTCCTACACATAGTACTGTGGCTGTTGCAAGGACGCTGCCTTCAAGATTTAAATCCCTCAGGAACTATAAAGAAATATCCTTCACCACAAATGCATTTTGGATTTCACCCAGTGGATGCGGAAAGCTGCACAGATCGTCTCATTTGGCATCCCTTACACCTACAGTCCGCCGGTGTAACGGGCGCACTTACAAGAATTCCGAGGTTTCATGTGGGCCCTGAAGGCGTCAGAGACACAGCTCTCCTGTTGCTCAGAGAGGAGGCAGGCCGGTGATTTTCCACTGCTGCTGATGTCTCTGGTCCCCCCGTTTTAAGAGACAAAGGTCAGAAAGAGAGGCTTATAAGCAGGCTAAAATATAGGCTACCGACGCGTCCAACCCTCAGTCGCTCTCACAGACACAGGAGGACACGGACAAGACGAAACGGACAAGGGACCGCGCTCAAAGGACATTAAAAGGACAAAATAAAACACAAAATCACATCATCAGAACAGGTAACGGAAAAAAAACGACACCCTCGTTGCACACCTTTAAAGGCAGGCTGGGAGGGATGCTCTCTGTCGTTTTCTCATGATTTTTACTGTAATTAGGATTTGAATGGGTTTATTTCTTTCTGTACTGTGTTTGAATGAGAGCAGGGTTTTTTTTTTTTTTTTCTTCCTCTGCTAAACAAGAGGCGCAATTAAGAAGAGTTCCTGCGCGTTTATGGGTGGAAAAATCAATTAGCAGTGTTTAGTTGTATTTATTGCTGCTTTTTACTGTGTGGTGTGTGTGGTGTGTGTGTGGTGTGTGTGTGTGTGTGTGTGTGTGTGTGTGTGTGTGTGTGTGTGTGTGCAGGGATGTGTTTCCTGGTGAAGCTTGATGAGGAAGCTGCGATGTAGATTTGGATAAAGGCTGCTCGCTCTGTGCGTCCGTGCGCTCCGGAAGGATCGCTGGTGCATTTGATCCTATTAATAATAATAATCATTATTGTTATTCCTATAATGACTCATTTAACTTAATACAGCGTTTTTCAGGGGACTGATAGCGGAGCATCGCGGTCAGGGTTTATCGTAAAATGTGTTTTAATTTGTGTCCCCCCCCCATGTGTTTTGCATGTGTTAGGTGCGGATTATTTTCCACAATTCTTTTAGGGGATCGTTTATTTTTTATGATTTTTGTTGTTGTTTGAATAATCCATTTTTTTAGACTTCAGTCGCTCCTCAGTTATTTTATCATCTTTGTCTTTTTTATTTTATTTTTTACATTTATTTGTACACCTGTATATACCCGTACGCTATTCAAACGAAAGGAAATAGTGAAGACATTTATTTTCGCTTCATTGGATTGACTTTAACTCATTTAGTTCCGTTATTTAACTAAAGCAGAAAGGGGAAGTGAGGCGCTCGGAGCGGTGAGCAGGCGGAGATGCTCGTCAGTCGCACGTTGCACACCGCGCGCTGTTCTTCCAACCACGAGTGTCTCTCTCTCTCTCTCTCTCTCTCTCTCTCTCTCTCTCTCTCTCTCTCTCTCTCTCTCTCTCTCTCTCTCTCTCTCTCTCTCTGTGTGTGTTTGCAGCCTCGCTCTCTCATAGTCTCTCTACCTTTGTCTCGCTTCCTCTTTTTCTCTCTCTCTCTCTCCCTCCCTCCTCTCTCTCTCCTCTGTGTTGGGTGAACAGCCTCACTGATTAAACACTTGCTGTGACAACGAAGACACGATTTTGCAATATGTTTTTAATATTCAGGAAAACAAAGTGTGTTATTTATATTCTGGATCATTTTGCAATTTTTTTCTAACACTCATTACACCTCAAATGTCAGCTGCATGTAGAAGTGTCAATCATCTTGTAATCACAAAGAAAAAGTTTTAATGAGAGCTGTAGAATTTCTTCAGTTGGCAGTGGGTTGAGATAGCTGCTTCCATTTTGGATCAGTTTCAACATTGGAAAATTACCCAGAGTTGTTAACGCTTAACCGTCTTAAAAAACTTACTGCAAAGAACACTGTGCAGAACATCAGGAAGCCACATGTTGGTATTTTATATTAAGTCAATTAGCTATACTATTTAAATTTTAAACGTGTGAAAGTTAAACAATGTATAGATCTGATAAGTTGTTGCAAAACTAGTTTCAGAGTCAACACCATGCTATCAAACTCTATGACCATGTTTGGTGTTAGAGTGCCCGCTACAAGGTGACACGGATGTGAGCATTTTGAAGGGTGATATTCTTCTTTACTTCCAGATGTCTGTTGCTGTATTTTGTGGCCAGTATTGTAAGGATTCAGCTTTTTGTCCAAATGAAAAATCCCCTGAAACAGCATTTAGACCGCCATGAGACAATAAAACTGACCCCTGAAAGCCAGAGTAAAGAAGTTCGTGATAGCACTTTAAGATATGGTGACATACTAAGTTAGCTTTTGGGGGAAGTAGAGAAGGTGGCAGAAAAAAAATCTGAAAAAAGTATTGTAGCTGTAGTTGGGGTGGAACCTCCATTGTTTTCAAGCTGGATGGCGGATAAACTGGTACAGATCCTACCTTGGTTACTACTACACAGACACAAAGCTTTCCGTGTGTGTGTGTGTGTGTGTGTGTGTGTGTGTGTGTGTGTGTGTGTGTGTGTGAGACCGCGCCTGGCCCTGAGTTTAATGTAATCTTGGCTGCTGTAGAGTCTTTGTCGAGCTGATTTGACAGTCTTTTGAATCGGCCACTGTGAGCTACTGCATCCACAGATACACCACAGGTGTGTGCATAATGCTCTCTTTGTGTCCTGTGTTTCTGTGTGTCTTTTGGTGAGTCAGCATCTGATCTAAGTAAGTTCTTGTATATCTGCACTCAAGTTTGAGTTTGAATGCGTGCTATGACTTGACACATCCAAGCAGATTGAGGGGCATTGGTCAGCAGAGTGTGATGAATCAGCCGCTTCTTGTAATGTGCTAACACCTTTAAACTTTCCGATTCATTTTAAGGTTTCATGATCCAAGATTTAAGGTAGTAATCCTCAAGATCCTTTGATTTCTTCTTGGATGGAGTTCTAGCTTCTGTAGGTGGCATACTTTCTCTTGCAGCTCAGCCAAGCTCTCAGTTTTTAATCTGATCATGAAAAAAACATCATTTCAACACATGAAAAACATCACTTCCTGTGTGCCACGGGGTATTTAAAGGGAAACGTATACAGTTACCTGTTTGCACTGGCAAATATAAAGCTTTCATGGAGTGGATATATTTCACAGCTGTAGTGTTACATCAAATGGCCATTTATTTAAATGAAAGTGTGCTGGGATTTAGTAGTTCTTGAGTAATGGTTGTTTGTCCTCCTGTCAGTCAGTCAAGGCTGCTGTATTAACTGCAGGCATGTTTGCATTTATTAAGTAACTTGAGGTCAGTGGAATTTGTGTGTGTGTTGGTGAAATCTCAGCCACAGGCACAGCAGCACTCCCAGAGTAGTTCCTACAAATGAAAACCGAGAGAGGCTCCAGTCACACAGTAAATAAAAACATCACCTAGTTACACTGCACGAGCCGCTGTCAGACTTTTATGACCGGGCGTCCTTGACTTTAGCTCCGGCTGGACCTTGACTGTTTCTTTACATATTAACCAGCATGGACCACTGACCCACATACACTCACGTTAGTACACAACCCCTTCATTGTCATCAGCGCTGCCCTATTAACCTGGTATGATTTTGTATAATTGTGTTGTAGTTGTAGCTAATAATTGTGATCAGCAGCTCTGAAAGATTTTATTCACAGCTGAAGGTGAAAGCAGTAAAGATGTTAATTTATGGCCAGCACTCATGGGAGGGTCAGGCTTAATGTTACTGAATGTCAGTTATTTTTGTCTCCAAATGCACATCTTAATGCATTGTCTGAATGATGGAAGCCAATCATTCTAATGGAAGGTGAATGACAAGACTGTGACAAACCAGCACCCCCTTTTGGCTGCCGGACCCGTTTACCAATGGAGGATGTTGGATGAACTCTGCATCCAAAAATGGTTCAGCCGAACAACAATTAAAGATTTCATGAAAAGTTTGAACATCTATGTTCCATGACAACTGAACAAACAGCTGAAGACCGTGTATGCATCAGAACAAGTGGGTGGGCAAATTTTTGGTTGGCCGTTGACCAACGTATGAGGGATATGTGTGGATCATTAGAGCAACCAGAAGGTGGAAGTATCAACTTTCAAGTGAAAGAGTTAATGGAAGCTTTGAGCATCTACAGTTTCATGACAATTGAGCAAACTCAATCTGCTGATGAAGACAGTAAATGGTAAATGGACTTCGCGGTCAGAGATCTCCACAAGTGAGTGGGGGGGGGATTAACCGTCAAGCTCAACTTTAAGTCAGCATTGATAAAAAAAAAATCCTAGAGGTGCTCATATCATGGACAGTTTTGTCATCCACTGTTGGCAGGGCTGGGATTGTGTCGACTATTGCGCTCCAATTGTTAAAAGAGATTATTTTATAAACTTCAATCCATAAAAATAATCTTAAAATTACAATGTTTCAAATTTTTGTTTGATTATAGCATCTTTTAAATTCTAATGGCATGTATTATGTACAATCCTGGGAAGGTTAGCTGCAGTATGTGTGGCTATTAGCAGCATGTGATCCTGCTTGCTACTTTGTCACCACCAGATGGCGCCAAAGTAAGGAAGCATCTTTTGACAAATTTGCTGAACACATTTTAAGTTTTATTATCAATTCATCAAAATGTTTTTCTCAGTTAATCATTATTATTCATTATCTATAAAATAGTGAAAAGTGTTTATCACCATTTTGAGAAGACCAAAGTTACTGATCTGCCAATTAGTTATATATTTAAATCGAATAATTGATTAATTGACTAATTGTTTTGTCTCTAATTTAAAGTACTGTCAAAAAAACAAGAAAATCACAAGTTTTTGTGAAAGGGGTTCTTCCTCATAGTGATGAACCCACACAGAATAATCACACGACTTAACGACAGTTCCACTCCGCTCCAAATGAATGTTAATGTTGCTCATTATCAGCTGTTTCCTAATAAGTTGGCCTTATCAACTTAAAAGGTGTCAGGAATGTGTATAGCTTGTTTCTGCTACCCCCAAGTGGCCAACAATTTGTTATTGCAGGTTTAAAAAAACAAGAAGCCATTCATTATTATAGAATATTCTCTGAAAATGTTTGTCTCATGCAAGATATCACAAACTCCTAATACTGTATGTTAAGATGCTTAACTGCCATTACTGAGAAACACTTGACTGCTAATTCTGTCCTCCCCTTCAGTGGGGCACTCAATCTACAAGCACGGGTTAACTGTTTAACTGAGGTAGACCCGTTACAGCTGACTTACTATCATGATTGTAAATGGCCAGAAAAGTATCTTCTCTTCTCTTTTTTTTTTTTTTTTTTATCAAATCGCATGATTCAGACTTGCTGGCAGCAGAATAGTTCATCATCTGACTCCAGTGTTCATGTGGAATTTGCAAGTTAGCAGTTGGTTCTTCTTACATATCTGATAAGATGAGAATGCAGGGTTAAAATGATAAAAGTTATTTTCTTGCAACAAGCACGTCATTCTGATTAGTGCCAGAACTGACTCATACGTAAGAGTCCCTGACCTGTGTAAGGCCGGAACAACCAAAAGAAACCTTGGTTATTTGGGAAATGAGTGATACTTGCACTACACATACTGATCTGTTGCTTACAGATCATTTCATGAAAAGGTTTCATATTCTGACACAATCTTGGCACATTTCTTACTAATGGAATGAAAATAACAAACACTTACTAAGAATCAATAGTGATTGTTAACTCTAGTCTAAGGAAAACAAATAAGTGCATACCTCTTCAGTCTTATCTAACTTTTTATATTTCCTGGTATATGTACTGGCCTGTTTGTTTCTTTATCTCTCACATTCACACTTATTCTTGACTTTGTTAAACTCGATGTTTCTCTCTATCTCAAATCTTGCTCAGTTTTATTTTTATCTGTATCGGTCACATCTATTTTGGTGTTTAAATGCGTCTGACTTAGTTTTCTTTCTCGCACTTACAGTCTATGACTTTCTGTAACAGAGACAGAGTATAAAATGAGGAAACAGGTGCGAGGAGAGGAGAAGAAGTGGGTTAAAAGGAGTGCAAAAGGGAGAGGGGGAAAGGATAGGAAGAGCAGAGGAGATAAATGAAGGAGGACGGGGTGAAGAGGGAAGGTAAAAGAGTGGATGAAAAAACAAGAGGATGTGAAGGAGGGAGTAACTGAGATGATAAGTGTAAGGACAAAGAGACAATGAGGAGGACCTGATTAAATGACACAGGAGGAAAAGTGTTAGTAAGCAGAAGAGGGAGGAGGGAGGAGGAGAAGAAGCAGAAAGAGGAATTGGAAGTGATGAGGAGGTCGAGAGGAAGAAGGAGGGGGAAACATGGGGAGGGATACATGATGAAGTAAATATAAAGAGGACTGGAAAAGATCAAATATGGTAAATGACATATTGAAGGAGAGGAGTTGGAGGACATGTGGAAAGGACACAAAGGAGAGGAGGAGAATGGGGGGGGGACAGGGAGTGAAAGAAATGTGGAGCGGAGGAGAGGAGGGGATTTAATAGGCGGTCAGCCCAGTGGAAATGTACATGGTCTTAAAATAGGAGAGTGTGTTATGTAAGTGGTAAGTGAGTGTGTGTGTGTAGTGCTGGCTGGGTTCTGAAGTCACTATATGAGTCTGGGTCTAGAAGACACACACACACACACACACACACAACACCAGACAATGAGTCTCTATGTTTTACAGTGAGCCTTTGGCCTAAGCTTTAAATCGTCCCACAGTTCATTGCGGTTCCCACGGGCAGTATCACTCTCTGGAGGTCACTTTGTACGCAACAACAACATTTCTTACTAATACATCAGTGCTGTCATCTGAGAATTTATGGCGGTAGCTCCGATGACTTTCACCGCCTTCATAACCTACTGACAACTCTCTTTACTGGAAATGTGAATCTGCACATTACTCCACGTTGTCACATTTTCCAGTTTGGGTTTTCTGATGGAGCTTCCCTAGGTGGCACTCTTAACTTTGGCTGACTAGTCATGGCAGCTACTTCTGCTCATGCTGACCACTTAGTTTCATCCATACTCTGCTGCTTATGCGGGTCCGGGTAAGCAAGGTAGAGCCCATACAGTACGTCTCTCCCTGTACGTTGTCCAGCTCTTCCTGGGGGATGCTGAGGTGTCAGTGAATTGTCCAGGAAGCATCCAAATCAGGTCCTGGAACCAGCTCAGCTTAAGCAAAGGAACAGAGGTTCTCAAATTGTCCGATCTCTTCTGGTGCCGACACACAGAATCTTGCAAGACCGCATCTAAACACATCCGAACCACCTAACGCTCCACCTCCAGCTGATGGGTGACAAAACTGTGAGCTGGGCAGTGCTTGGTTTTGGATCTGCCATTTTCAACATGCCCGTTTGATCTGAGTTTCTTGAACCTCCTGCGCTGGATGGACTACATTTCTATAAAGTTGAACTCAAGCTATGTTTATGCAAATTCAGATAACGGTCAGTCGACTAGCCTTGGCGTATCTATCATGCACTATATGTCCGGATCCGTCAACTTGACATCAGTCAAAGGATCCAGTGTGTCTGCACCATAAAGGTGAGCCCAGCCACCCTGGGAAGTAATTTGTTTCAGGCGCTTGTATCTAAGATATAATCTTAGTCATTTCCCAAAGCTCATGATCATGGGTGACTACCCAGATGTTTATGTGTTTATGAACACATAACTGGGGCTAAAAACGCAAGATCCACTTTTTGGCACAAGGCTTAATGCAACTCAAGAGAAGCATGTATTGACAACGGTAGGTGTTCTGGTCTTAGAAAGCATTTTTTTAATGTTCATTTACTATTTGGCATACGGCATGTAATTTGTATTTGTGTTTGTCAGCAATGTAAAAAGGATTGCTACAACATTATATTCTAGACACATACCATCATCATGGTATGCATAATGATGATCTAGCACCCATGATAAAGTATTGAGAGGAAGTAACTACGATAAAATAACTGGTAATACAACATAGATCACCTACTGTACATACAGGATTTGAATTGTTATAAAGCGCTAGCAGAGAGTAAATGTTGCACAGTTGTTAAAGCTTTTGTGAACTCGACAGGATTGAAGGAGGACGCAGAAACATAAAGTAGCAAAACAAACTATTATCTCTCTATTAATATTAATACACAGATTACTTCTTTAATAATTTATATTAATGTGCATCAGTATTGACTGTGGATCTCATCAACTCTCATTATCATCCCCTTTCTTCTCCATCTTGTTCAGCAACATAGATATTGTGAAGTGCTGTAGATGGCTGAATATGCCAAATTATTCCAAAGAAGAGCTCAATGTAGAAGTAATGCTCACGTTTGCTTTATTTGACTGTTTTCCTTAGAGATAAATTAATAAGAAAGGGTTTACTGCTGCATTGTATTGTGAGCTATGTAACCAAGCCTATCTCTCATTTTATATATTTCCCTCAGAATTTCAGTGGTAGCGGTAACAAAATCGTCCGTGGAGTACCACAAGGCTTAATTCTGGGTCCTCTCCATCTTTACATGTTACTATGGGGCATTTTGACTTTCATTTATTTGCTGGTGACACCAAACTCTATAGTGGTGTCCATCCTATTAGCTTATTATTATTATTATTATTATTATTATTATTGGTTGTGGTATTGATAAAAGATTCTTCAGACGTTTTGCTGTTCCAAAATGAACCAAAATAAGGCTATTACAGGAAAGTACATGTGTAAACATGATACACTATCAGAAAGGGACCGCACCTGAACTGAAAATAACCTTTTAAAATGAGCAAAACACAGTTTGTGTCTAAAATTGATGCTATTCTGCAAATATAGTTAATTTAGGATATCTTACATCATGTTATAGATTTCAAACTTTCTTCCCATCAATTAATTCAACAATTATTCCTTTCTCTCAGTGGTCGAAGAGCATTAGCCAGTGTTTCCTCTTATCTCTTATACGCTGTAGCTGGTTTTCTAGTCATATTAATATGTCAGTCCACTTCCATACTGGAAGTAATCATGGCCATTACAGTCTGTCACAGACATAATGGAATCCACTGTCTCTCCAAGCAGGAAATACTTACACACTCTCTCTCTCTCTCACACTCACACACACACACAAAGCCAGTTATTTCCTCTTAGTGTTATTTATTAACTGTTGAGGAAGTTAGTCATGAAGATAAATGTACATTTGTTTTTCTGATATCATTAACTTGTTTGAGGGTTCCTTAGACACAAAATATATAGATACACACATTATAAGGACAGTTGAACATGGGCAGAAACGGCTGACTTTGTTGGGCAGTTTGTATGAGAATCCACAAAAACAGTAAAAAAAGGCTTCCCAAGTTAGAGAGAAAACAATTGAGTCGTTGAGCAAATTTTACAGGAAATATTTCCGCACTAAGAAGCATGTCCTCCCGTGACACACTGCCAGTGTGAGCAACTCGTGTGCGTCGCAGAACCTCTTTCTTTTTCATTTGGGCTTCCATGTCAACAGGTTAGAGCCGCTACACAACCTGCGTGAGCAGGGCATCGTCTACAAATTCAGAGTTTCGCCTATTTTTATCTGTGTGACGCACACGGTTTTTAGCAAAAATAGACAGTGAAAATCATTTATGAATGGTTATATTGACATTATATCAGCAGCATATACACCTTTCACTACAGTTTCAATGTCAATATCTGTAGAATATGTTAGATATAAAATAATATATCAATCTTTTAACTCTGTGGACAGAATTCCTTTGTTAACAAGGCTTTTATTGTATTGTATTTTTCAAAGGCAAACTTAATGTAGAAAGATAGGGATAGCAGTAGCATCTCTGCAGCAGCAAGCTTCTGTGTCGAAAATATGTTCATTGTAAAAGTATTATTTTGGAAACAAGACGCAGATAGCAAAATGTGCGTGTCTGTAGGCAGCAACAGAAAAAAGACCTGAGATTTATCTAAACTGTAGTCTTGTCTTCGACCCCGCCACGTGAAAATATCGTAATAAGCCAGACAGAGTTAATAAAGGAGAGACAAAGAGAGAAGTTTAAGACACAGCAGACTGGCAGATGGAAAGAGATAAAGACATGACATTTTCCACAGTGACAGACATCTGCTGACTACTAAGTATATCTCTGTCTGTCTCTGTCTGTCGCTCTCTCTCTCTCTCTCTCGCTCTCTCTCGCTCTCTCTCATGGCCATTGTCAGGTGGAAATTTACAGCTCTGGTTGTGTCATTGTAGCCCTGATCGCACTGCTTAGCCGTGCGACCAATCACAGAGTCACATTTAACAGTTTTAATGAGAAAGGGAGGGAAGAGGAAGAGGAGGGGTAGAGTTGAATTTTTTCATTACATCTACCCTATTAGAATGCTGCACTCATATACGGATATAAGACTGAAGAGGCCTGAATTAAACAATTCAATTTATGTTTTACAGCTGTTTGGCTTTAATTAGCTGGAGCTCTCATTCAGAGCAGGTACATCACGGAGTGAAGCTTGTTTGCCTTGATTTTGAGGAAGTGATCAGAACAGTCATTTGGTGTTGGGACAGCCCTTATAATGGCAGTGTTTGACATGATGGCACAGAACCGAGGGTTTATGCGTAGGTGGTGGAGGCCTTTGCACTTTGCTAATTAAAAATGTTTAACTCTGAGATTAACAACGTGTTGTCTGTTGGATGCCCCTTGTTCAGGGGTTGTTGATTCCCATTACAGCTATACTTGTTTCTGTATTTGACTTTACATTTGACTCTTTGCTGAAAATGTCCCTCACTTAGGCAGCAAGTAATGCACACGCATAGAAAAGCTCTTACACAGTATACAGTACAGTCACATACTAACAATTAACTTCCTAGTCTTTATTTTTCCTCTCTCCTTTTGAGCACATGTATTCATTTTTGAATTCCATTTAATTTGAGTTGTTGAACACAAACTGAGAAACCATTACCACCAGCCACCAGCCACCAGCCAAATGCTGGAAAATCGTGGGCTGTGGCTCCTGTGTTGGTCTACCAGCCACTTTGGCAGGTTGCCACACCATGAAGTGGTTCTGTTAAAATCTGTAAATCTATTAAGTTTTTAATGTATTAACAGCAATATTTAATTTTAATTTTATATTAAGAATACATTTAAACCAATTCTCACTGGATTCTTCTGTCTGTCTTCTGTTTCTATAGAATGGCTCAAAAAGAGAAACTTCAGTGCCTGAAGGATTTCCATAAGGACACTCTGAAGCCATCTCCTGGTAAGAGCCCTGGCACCCGGCCTGAAGATGAAGCAGAGGGCAAACACCCCCAGCGGGAGAAGTGGGCCAGCAAGTTGGACTTTGTTCTGTCTGTGGCTGGCGGCTTTGTTGGTTTAGGGAACGTCTGGCGTTTCCCGTACCTCTGCTACAAGAATGGTGGAGGTAAAGCATTCAAATAGCACTAACTCTTTATTTACATGTAAGGAAGATTTGCTTATGAAACCTGCTTTGTTTTGTGATTCTTTGAATTCATGCTGATTATGTTTTCCCTCCTATCTGCTTGATCCCCCTGCTCTTCATCTATAAATTCCTCCCTCCATCTTGTCTTCACCCATTCCTGAATGTCATTTTCTCTCTGTCATCTTTCCTGCTGTTGCTCCATCCTTCCTCCCTTCCACCCAGGTGCATTTCTCATCCCCTACTTCATCTTCCTGTTTGGCGGAGGTCTGCCGGTCTTCTTCTTGGAGGTCGCCCTGGGTCAGTTCACCTCTGAGGGTGGCATCACTTGCTGGGAGAAGCTCTGCCCCATCTTTACTGGTATGTAGCCCCTCACCAAAGCCTCTGTTCTGATTTGATGACCTGATTGGGTACATTAGATCAATGTCAGTCATAACACAAATAGAGCAGCAACAAGAAATGGTGTGGAGGTTGGAGTGGTGGGTGCGTAGTGTATTCACCCTCATCAACAGTGTCCCAGGTGTGTCTTTTCTCTCATGGGGGCTCTAAGAGTCTGCTCATGGAAACCCCTAACACTATGAAGACAGAGTCTAATTTATGAAATTGTGGTTTACATTCACAAGGTAACAGAACCACTTAAACACACCAGTGTGTCGGATTCAGTGACATCTAGTGGTGAAGTTGCAGATTGCTACCATTTGAATACAGCTCAGCCTTCCAAGCGTGTAGGAGAAACTACAGTGGCCACAAAAAACATGAAAGGTCCCATCTAGAGCTGGTGTTTGGTTTTTGTCTGTCTGTAGAAGAGGACGCACTCCTTCTATAGAAAAAAATTGCTCATTTTAAGATAACAAAAACACAATAATTCTTATTTTCAGGTAATTAAACAGTAATGAAAACATGAGTATTTTATTTAATTTCTGCCAATGAATCCCCCTAAATGTTACACACTGGACCTTTAAGTTTTTATATATATATATATATATATATATATATATATATTATATATATATATATATATATATATATATATATATATATATATATATATAATAAAACTTTGAGATGTATAAAACCCAATTTTAGGGTGTCTGTACCATCATAGCTATTTCATTTATAGCCTTGGTGAAGGCTGGTCACATGATACACATTATGTTACCTTCACATTATATACAGTAGTTATAAAAAATGAGGCTTCATTCTTTACAGTGCGCAGCAAAAACAGCAAATGCAGTTCATTGGAACAATTGCTGTCTGTTGTCATTAGCTCCACCCACAGTTTGGACCATAGCTCCACCCATCCTTGTGACGCCTCACAGGTTTGACTGATGAGCACAAAGCAAGGTGTCGCCAGCCTTTTTCTGCTCAACTACTGGGTTTACATTTTTTCCAGACCTCTGTTGCTTTTCACAGAGGAATGGCTGTGCAACATAAGGCTGAGTCACAGCACACTCCTCCAATCAGACTGCTGAGACTTTACCCTGCAACCGTTACCAGGCAACCAGGCCTGCACTGGTACACCAACACACTGAGGCCTCTATTCTGCCTTAACCTTCTCTCGCTCTCACCTCCTCTCCTGTGAAAACCTTCTCTCTTCCAAGAATGCACATTTAGGGTTCTTCGATGTCTTTCCTGATCGTTACTTCTGGTGTCAGATGGATCTGGATGGATCTTCTCCTTTCTTCCGTCATATTTCCTTCCTTTCCTCCCCTTTCTTCCCTCATCAGTTCTTCTCACCTCCCCCTCTCCTCCTGTTCGACTCCAACTGAAATAAGGTTAATGTATTCATCACTGTCTACTCTGCTCTGAGTGATTATTTCTTTTCGGTTTATCTTCTTAATATTCATACTGAGCAAACACACATAAACCTCACGTTCATAAATTTAGTTTTCACTTAGACTTCAACACGTTTCTTCTTTCTTTTACACACGTTATTACCCCCGTCTCACGCACACAAGCACACGTAACCGAGACGGTGTACAGAGTGTCCCAAATCACATGTTGCTATGGCAACAGCCCGGCAACACATCAGAGAGATGGAGAGAGCGAAAGAAAAGAAGCAGGGCAGCAAGATCTGAGGAGCTGAGAGATAGATTGATAAAGACGAGTGAAAGGGGGGAGAGAAATAAAGGCAGAGAGAAAGGGTGAATGGAAAAGAGGAGACGGGGAGGGCGAGAAAAGAGGGAGAACAAAGGAAGAGGGGAAAGAGAGGCAAAGGAATGGTGGAGTTGGAAGGAAGGAAAAGAAAGAAAGAAAGGGAGTGAGCAAAAGAAGAAGGCAAAAGAGGTGTCAATAGTGGAGGACTTAAAAGGAGAGACAGAATGGAAGAAACAAAGAGGAGAGAAGGAAAAGTTAAAAAGAACTGAAGCAAGGAGGGAGAGGGGGAAAGAGAGAGAAAAGGTAGGTGGAGGAGGGAGGCGAAAGAGAGATCCATGTATACCTTATTTATGAGAGGATTGAGACACGTGATTAGTCAGATTCCACACATACCCTCAACTCAGATTTTTCATGGATATAAAAGGGTCTCGTGTTCATTAAAAACAGAGCTAGTCAGTGTCTGTCTGTCCATATCAGTCCAACCCATTCCAGAGAGAAAAATGACGGCAAGCGTTGGTGAGATCAATGCAGTCATACAGATTGTTCTAAGTCGCCCTACATCGATCTTAAATCTATATCAATCAATATTGATTGAAAATGAAAAACACTAGTTCCTGTCAGCTGCTACTGTGTAGACAGAAAAGGATGTAAACAGGACAGATTGTGCATCTGTCACCATTGATTGATACACAATGCCAGAGTGAATCATTAAGAGAAGACACAGTTCAGCCTAATTATCAGGCAACATGTGATTAGGCTGCTCTCCTTAAGCTGGGAACAGACCCCCCTCCAGTCAGAAATCAGTGTTTCTTCTTGTTCCTACAGTGTGAAGTTTGAATGATGTATGTGCAGAGTTTGACACTAGAAGGATGTTTTCACATTCATCTGCTGAAAGTTGTTTTGGAGCTCATATATTCATAGTTTCTGCCTATGAGCATGATTTATGACATCGCAAATATGGTCCAATTTGCAACTCATACACGTGTGATGTAGAAACGTAAAGCCGTCAGCGCACGTACACTGAGAATGGAATTTTACAGTGAAGTAGGAGACTTAAGAAATGAACAAAATGTGCATATTAATAGATTCTGGGATTTTTAATGAGATAGAAGGAGTAGATGCTTATTTAAAGGATTTATTCCAAGCAGACTACTTTTTATATGTCTTTATAATATACAAGATTACACATACAAGCCACACATAACAACCGTTTCTACCAACATACCACATTGTTAGTCTTGGCATCTGGGAAGCACATATTGAATGACTGAGTAAATGCCTTGAAAATAATCTGGGCAATAGGTAGACTATTATTAGATTCACGTCGCTCAGCAACTGCCACAATCACACTTTCGACATGTTCTTATACTAAAGTAGAAACAGACATTCATGAAAAACAGTTGGTCTCACTACTTAACACCGGAATCCATGCGGGAAGGTGGAGAAGAAATGCTAAATTTGGATGAGATGATGCATGGAGAGCTGCGGCTCTGTATTAAAACCTGATGAAGTGGATCGCAGAGTAATTGCCGCTCACTTAAAGGACTTTGTAGTTTAACATTTGCTTGTGGTTTTTGCCCAGTTCTGTTTTTAATAAATATTTCTCCCTATTGCACACATGATGTGGTCCAGCCTTAAACATCAAGAACAATTGCTATTGTGAATATGTAAATGTCAAGCCCTAGGTTATAATACAACCACCACCTTTTTAATGTTTATCATCTCGACAGATAAACATTGTCTTTATTCAGGCATATTCAGGCAATTACAGTCATTTTAATGTGGGACTTCATCAGAATCTTCAATACCACCTACTCTATGCTTCAAACTGGAACAGTCTAACTCGACAGGATCAGAGGTTACGCCCAAATCATATTTGTAATCCACTTAACAATCGTAATGTGTGTCTTCTGCCATTATTTAATCATGCTTGTCAGATGTGATCAAAATTTAACACTGAAATCAATTCTGGTTATAGGTTTTCCATACACAACCACTGTAGTACTTTTATTACTTGAAGTATCTACATAATCAAGACAATATTTTAGAGGTTAGACAGATGTGAAACACATTTCAAAAGGCCAATTAGAAGCAAGTATTATCGTCCTGATATTGAATTATAGGCGGTCCTTTCTTCAGTCTCAATCCTCTAGAGACTTTTTCTTTTCCTCCCAAATGATTCCTCTCTGGGAGCCATCACGTGTGCAGTGCGAAAATATATTTTTACAGTGGTTATGTGAGTTTAAAAGGATCAATTGTTAATGTAAACAGGCTGAGCGAGGTCAGCCGAGGTCAGCAGATGAGCACAAGAAATGACATCATGGAGGAGGACGCATCTGTTTGTTTGATCAGCACTGTTCCATGTGATCCGAGCAAGTCGGTGCGGGCGTGCATGCGTGTGTGTGTTTAAAGATGTAGATGCTTGGCAGCTGCTAATTAGCTGAGTGATTAAAAGGACATGATGCGATGGTGAAACACATTGTCTCTCCTCACACACACACACACACACACACACACACACACACACACACACACACACACACACACACACACACACACACACACACACATAAAGACACTGTCTCAAATTCATGTAGACTGTTCACAAAACCAACACACACACACACACACACACACACACACACACACACACACACAGATGGACAATGACGTTGAAGGACATTAATTTGGATGAGTGGCCTCTGTTGGCTGTGGGGGCTGACTAAAAAATAAAAAAAAAAACAAAAAAAAAAAAACACACACACACAATTTGCACTAATATACTTAGGAGGACCTTCAGCGACCACAATCGTTACTTAACCTCTAACCTAAAACCTAATCCAAATCTTGACCCAAATCCCACCTGTTCCCATTTTGAGGGATTTTCTTATCTTTATAACCTTGCGTAGACCAGACACACACACACAGCCCTGATCCCATGTTTACCACCAGCTTTGTTTCAAGGCCAGTATTGACGCAATAAAAGTCAGCTCATTGGTCTCCTAAACATGTCAAACGAAATTTAAACACAGGGCCAAACCACTGAAGGTTAAAGAACTAAAACATGATTGCTGTAGACCTTGAGAAGGCTAAATATACTGCCGGTACTTATGAACACAAGCTCATGTGAAAGAATATCGACATACTACTCTTCAGAATGCCAACTGTTAAAGCTGAAGAAACGAGTATGTGGATTTACGGCTTGGTTGCGGTAAATACCAGGACTCAAACGCAGTGTTTGACAGTGCAAACAATGAACACAGTGTTTCTGCCATATAGAAGAAAAAAGAGAAATCCCTCAAACGGGAAGTAGTATCTTTAACACTGAGAGACAGCCATGCAGTCAGGATGTGGTTGGGTGGATTTATGTTACCTTTTGTGACCCAGGTTCATTTCACAATCCTAGCAGAGGCATTTTTAATTTAGTATGATTTTTTTCTTACTCAATTTCTTAAAGCTCCTTTTTAGGGCTGCAACATTACATCAGATGACCATATTCTACATGCATTTAAATCACTCCAAACACTTTTCCTTATAATTTAGCCTGATGGATTATTGAATTTATATTAAAGTTCTTTGGGTTTGAACAAATGTGGCTTTGGCAGCAGCCAAGAGTGGGACCAAAGGACTAAGACAAAAGCATAAATCCAAGACTGATCCTATTCATTTCTGGAGGAAAATTTACAACCATCATATCAAATGTTATTCACTGTGAAGATAACGCAACCGGCACATAACTTTTATCCACCAAACATCATCTGTGTCGGTTCTCATTTCATGAAATGTGACATGAAGGTTTCATCATGAACAGACTAGTTTTACATCCTGTTTTCAGGCCAATCATAATCCAGCACCAAAAACCCTCCTCCTGCGCAAAAATTGGAGACACTACATGGACTAATATGGTAAACTGTGGGGTTTTTGAGAGGAAGTTGACTCTCACTCAGTCACATGGGGAAATACCTGTGTCTTTCATTAGGCCATAAGTTCAAGCCCTAGGTAATGTTTCCATAAAAATGGTATATATAATTAAAAAAAAAGGAATTTGGTTCAGGTCATTACTTGTTAAAAAATGTCTCTATCTGTTTATCTCTATCTGTAAATGTTGCTATCTCTGCTGTTGCCAGTCTTTATGTCTCATCACCTTGAACTCTCTCCTCTCTCCAGGTATTGGTTATGCCTCCATTGTGATCGTGTCCCTGCTAAATATCTACTACATCGTCATCCTTGCCTGGGGCCTCTACTATCTGTTCCAGGTAGGTTTGGTAAAAAGAAACCCTGATAGCAATAAAAAAGTAATCTCTCTGTTATCTCTACATTTTATAATTCTCTCACTTCCATAATAAGTGACTTGCGTTGTAGAGATACTTTATATCAGGGCAGTGTGACTTACATACTAAATACTGACTAGCTGGAATGTCAGTGTTGCAGAAACTCAAGGTTGTCTTGTAAAATGTATCAGGTTCAGCCAAATGAATAGCACATGAATGGAATATAAGCCAGTCAGTTCATATAAAAATTGCTAAATTGGATCATTCCTCCTTTGTTTGCCAACATATAAATCAAGTCCAAAAACATCAGTTTCACACGAAAAATAAAAATAACAATGGTTGCCTAAATGAAGATGTAACAACAATCTTTTAACATGTTACAAGATCAACTTAACTGAAACTGTTGAAAAGTTGTGCTGCATTTGAACTTTAGAACAGTGCGAGAGGTTTCACTTCACTATCCTAAAGGCCAGCATTCACTGTGATATTTTAGTTTGACAAACATGGTTTGAGGTTGGCTGCTGAAAGCCAGTCCAATCAGAACAGTGGTTTAAACATTGACATGACCCCAAAACCCCCAAACCATAGGCATGGTTCTGTAACTGACTGGTTAACAGTTTTGGTTCACAGAGCAACCACAATGTTTTTAAGGTAAAAAAAAAAATGAGGCAAAGATGATTTGCTCAGTTATAAAAACTGTTTATATTAATGTCACATTCTATTGTACAACCTTGTTGATGTCTTTGAAAACTGGCTTAAGGCTGATCCAATAAACTACAAAGCCCTTTGATGGTGCCCCTAAACCCCAAGAAGGGGCTTTTTGAGCCTTCACAGACTACAATGAGGTCAGCAAAAATTTGTGGTACAAAAGTATGGAAAATGTTGAATCCCCATGGAAGACAAGGGCCAGAGATGTACTTGCTTTTAACTATGCATGAGCATGATGGCTGCCTTGTATATCCTGCATCACTTTGGACTGTTGAGGTCAGCAGCACGTATATCTTTGCGCTTTAGCTTCCAAGACTGGTACAAAAAGAATAAGATGGAGTTTCAAGTGTCTTGGTTTATGTTCTGTATCAGTGTATTATCAGACTTATGTCATGAACACCTAGCATAGATAAAAAAGAGAAGCTGTGTTCAAACATTCACCCATGTTTTGATGTCTTTAGTCAATGATTTCCTAACAGTTGTTGACTGAACAATGAGGAAACAGCCAATCAGTAGCAGGCATTTTCCAAAGCAAAGATTTAACTTTTTTTTTTTTTTTTCTTTTCATTTCAGTGTTTTCAGCCGGAGCTGCCCTGGGCCAAGTGCAATCAGCCCTGGAACACCGATCGCTGCATCGAGGACACCTACCGCAAGAACAAATCCCTTTGGGTGGCTGCCAACGCCTCCAACTTCACCTCCCCCGTCACCGAGTTCTGGGAGTGAGTTACATAAGGGCACACATACCTGCTTACTTGCATAAACACACATAATTTTCATGTGAAAAGATTAGTTAAGGTATAATGTCTTTAATTAGTGCTCTAAAATGTAGATGCTAACCTCTCACTTTGGCAGGAACCAAAGCTTTGATTCACTTTGAATCAACTTTTGTAAACCAAAGAATGCTTATTAGGTTTTATATTGTTAAATGTTCAGCATTCAGTGGTTGGTAACCCCTGCCAAAGACAAACTATTCAACTGTCCAAAGGACAGTAGCTCACACATCAGTTATTTGTTCATTATGTAAAGACTCACACACAGATGTGCATACACCGGCTCCCACAGACTGAACGAGGATTTAGTAGAAATGAATAAAACTGTCTCTAGCTTTTTGTCACCATGTCATGAAGCTAATAGAGCTTTATTTTATGTTGCAGACATAATGTGCTGGGTATCAGCAATGGTATAGAGGACATTGGTCCTGTTAAATGGGACCTGGCTCTGTGTTTACTGCTCGTCTGGGTCATCTGCTTCTTCTGCATCTGGAAGGGAGTCAAGTCCACTGGCAAGGTAATGTTTTTTTTTTTTTATCATATTCTGTCTTATATTTAGTATTATTTCTTTGGCTTCTGGTTGTGTTCTGCACTGTAGATCAAGAGAAACATTTTCTTGAAGAACTGGCTCATCATTGTTGTATCATAGTGACTGCCAGAAACCCTTGACAGGCTGATGCTCATATGATTTTTTTTTTTCTCTCCGTTCTGACCATGAGAGCAACAGAGGCTATGTTTAAACTGAATGCAGGAAAATTCAAGTTTTTCTGAAGGCCGAGGTTGGCTAAGGAAGTGCAGGTGCTCGCAGAGTTGTTGGTTTAAGTCAATTTCTTCAGTTTAAAAGGACAAAACTTGAATAATCCATTTTCAGCCCATAAATAAGTAGACTTAAAAAAAATTACACAATTATATATCATCTGGCATAGCTGATGTGTTTCAAGGCTTCTGAGATCATTGTTTAGGAATGACTTCATTTGTATGCACAATTGAGTTTTTGTTACTAGTAGAGTCTAGTCTACAAACATTTCAGAGGCAAGAAGAATGGAATACTGTTAGAGCAACATCTGGTTTCACTCTGCTGTTGTATGTCCTCCAAAAGATTTTGTGCTTCGCAGCAGAATCCTTCAGACAAATACATCCCCTGATATGCGTTTAAGACTTCTAGACAGTAAGCAAGGGTTTAATGAACTCCGATGGAAACTGTAGCTGGCTCACCTAGTTTAGACGGACTAAGGAGAAGGTTTATTAAGATTCCTGTGAAAAAGAGTGTGTTTAATGGTATGTAGCTATAAACTGGGAAGTGCATTTGTTTGCTGAAAATTATTCCTTGTTGACCATAAACCTGACTTTTATTTTGCATTCATGGACATTTTGTCATGGTCAAAATCTAGCAGCTGTTGTCTCAATGTTTTTGCTAATTGTGTTCTTTTGGTTTCCTTGCTAATACTAATGCACAGTACAATTTTGGGACTGACAGTATTATATCTGTAATGCTATTTTTAAGGGAACAAGTTGGCTAATGGGATGACTTGAATAGCAAAAGAGTTTAAATAAAAATACTAAAATACTTATACGGATATACTAAGAATTAACACCAAGATGCATACTGAGTGAAAACTGTACTGCACTGTACAGTATTGCAGGATGGATGTAGCCTTGGGTAAATGCAGAAAAGGGAACATTTCAATTGCTGCTACAGCAACAACATCAACAATTTGCCCTGAGACCAGAGACAGCTCAATCAATCCCAGACTACTCCTTTTTTTATAGCCTCAACACTCTTTATTGATTGGTCAGGCCTGATTTATGCTCACTGGTTGCTCCAAGTTGTAACTCTGGTAGTCACTCCTACAAGGCCAAGTGTGGTCAACACTGTATAAATAACAGATACTGATACACTGCTATTGATTTAAGGGACAGCCTGTGGTCTGTTCTTGTCATAATCCCCAAATGACTTCCAGAGTTCACACATTTATCAAGCATAATTCCCTGTAATGACACCAAATATATTAGCTAGTACACCAAATACCAAGTTAACATCCATGTCATTTAAATTCAAGCTTCAACAGCTCACTAATATACTTCCCCTTTAGAATAATACAAACTGGAGAGTTTCTATAATGTGTAACGTTGACTTTATGTATTGTGATCTCTCTCAGGTGGTCTACATCACAGCCACGTTCCCCTTTATCATGCTCATCGTGCTGTTGATTCGTGGTGTGACACTGCCAGGTGCTAGTCAGGGCATCAAGTTCTACCTGTACCCTGACCTTGCTCGCCTGAAGGACCCAGAGGTAGGTGCCCCTGTTCTGCCTTTAGTGAAAAAAAACCCCCCACTGTTAGGCTTCTGTTTGAGTCCAGCCAAACATCTAGGCGTGCTGCTCCCCTCAGCGTTGAACAAGTTAAACATTTGTCTGGCTGCATATAAAATGTTTTATTGCAGTGTATAATCCATTGGTAGAATCTGACACACCAGTTTGAGAGGCAGTAATTCACCAACATTAGGTATAGTTTAGCCATATTCTATAAGAAGTGATACTGATTATTCTGCTCATTCAGACATGCTTGGCATATGTAGTTCTTGCATAGGCTACTATCTAGCTACAGCTGGCATCTGTACAGTTGGAACATTAGGTTTTTGGGACGAATAAACAGACTTCAAAACCACAAGGCAAAACTGAGTTTTGTGTTTGTCACGACCCGGCTCTGAAGGCATGGCAAAAACAAGAGACGTGGACTAAAGGCAAATTCTAAGAAATTGATTTGAACAGAACAGAATAATCGCAACCCCAAAAAAAAACTAAGGATAAGAGGGGAACATCACAGTGTTCAATATGAACAACCTGATAGACAGTCCATCTGGTGTTTCTCAAGCCAAATTTAGGTATCTCTGCCAGACTCTACTAAACCCTGACTTCCCTGTTACCCAAGACTTTAATTCCTCCCCAAACCTCTCGCATTGCCCATGCTGTGCTTCCCCTCATCAGCAGGCCTCAGCCTTTCTGTCCCCATTCTCTCCCCCCTTTTTGGCAGGTGTGGATTGACGCCGGTACCCAGATCTTCTTCTCCTATGCCATCTGTTTGGGCGCCATGACCTCCTTGGGGAGCTACAACAAGTACAAATACAACTGCTACAGGTGAGGCGTCAGTTTTCAGTGAGGGGGTTAGCTGTAGGGGAGAGAGGGGGGTGAAGGGATCCTTGTGTGTTCATTAACAAATCCTCCTCATGACATATGTGTGACATAGGGACTGTTTGCTGCTGGGAGCCCTCAACAGTGGTACCAGTTTTGTGTCTGGCTTCGCAATATTTTCCGTCCTGGGCTTCATGGCACAAGAGCAAGGGGTGGACATTGCTGATGTGGCAGAGTCAGGTACGAGGGTCCTGTAAAGGCGGCAGTGATGGTGGGCGCTGCTTCCTGGTTAACAAATTAAACAACAGTTATTACAGAAAAAAACAGCAACGAAACCCAAAAGAGAATTAGTCAAAACGTTTCATTTAGAACTGAATGATATTAAATGATGAATTAAATGGATTCCTTGATTAATTACAAATGACGGCATCGGAATATGGAAGTTTCCGCAATCAAACACTCCTTGACAAAAGCAGAATGTGAATAAATATGAACCTATTTGGTCGGTTTGTTAGTGCATCATTCGAGGAAAGCAAGTTGGATGGATTAGGGCTCAGAGAGAGAGATGTTGGAAGGAGGATTTCATTTTTATACAGTGCATCTTGTGCCAGTGCCTATAGCTTAAACATGCTATCAGAGCTTTGTTTCTGAGAGGTTCCTTTTCTACCTACACGTGACAAACTGACATCACCATTGTTGTGGTTCTGTCTGTTAGGGCCCAAAGCCATGAAATGTAGTGACTAAATCACAAAACTCCATGGAAAACATGAACTACTGAACATTTCAACAAAGAAAGAAAGGACTGGATCTCAGTTTTACAACATGTATTCATGATCACATGAGACTGAAGTGTTTTGGAAAAGCTTTCATGCAACTGTAAGTGATAACGGGAGTTTTAGGGGGAAGTCATGCCTGGTCTTTCAGTAGAATCACACAAGGATTTCATTTATGCTTGTTTTTCAAATCCCAAAGCAGATAACAGATGACTCATTTGTTAAAAGTACCAGCTACACTCAAAGAAAGGTGTTAACACACCAGCAGAGAACTGAAAGTTTCTGGGGCTTCTTTGGAAAGTTTGAATCTTCTCTTTTCTGTATGTTACATGCTTCTGTTACATGCTTAAGACAAGGCATCATGTTTTACATCAAATGTGGCACAAGTTTAAAACTTGTCATTTTTGCTCATAACAGAACAATGACACTGTTAGCGTGAAGAGCTTTGTTGAAACCCAGGCGTCATCTCTTGCCCCAAGATGATCCAGTTTGACGAAAGCCAATTTAGCTTAGCGCTGTCTGCTAACGTCAAACACAGTTCATGCTGCCAGCCCAGTCGATACGAATATTGGACAATTCTGTCTCCAATTTACAGCCAGTGCCAAATTAATTTTTTACAGAATTGTGCAATATCAACGTTCTGTTTGGCGAGTGGGTTGATGCTCCACAGGTTTCTAAAGTATAGAAGTGGGACAGAACATGGCACATGAGCAACATGGAACTCAGTTACTAATTAAGATCTAATTTTCCAGCCTGAAAACGTGTGTCCATGTGCTTTAAAACCAGAAGAATTGAGCAGGCCAACTAGGCAGAAGAATACAATAGGTGTTCATACATAGGAAGTTATCAGAAGTTTAGGAACATCACAAGTAAGTCTGCTTTAACTGGGACTGCTTGATTCTGATGTGCACAACATAATTAGAGATAAAGTTGACTGAGGATATAGTGTGGTTTTCCTAGTTCAGTGTAAGCAGATATGCTATGGCTTCTTTTGACTCGAGTGTAAAAGAATTATCTGGAAACCTAAAATGTTGTACTTTATGTTTTTTACAGTCAAGTAACTCAAGTCAAGTAAGTGAGTTATCACACTGTTTGATGTGGATTCTATTTCATGAATTATTATACTACAGGTTTGATTAACGTTCTGCTAGCATTTTCCCTCAGGGAATGGAAGTTGGTATTATTTTTCGAGTCAACGCGGTGTTTGGTTGGATGCCTTGTCATAATTCGCAACAAAAACTGAACGTATTTATGTACCATGCTATCAGCTGCAATGCTGTTTTGCTGTTACGACTGCTTCCTTGTTTCTTGACTTCTGTTTTACAGTTCCCAATGAAGCATCTGTCAAATTAGACCTCAGAAAAAAAAACAAAAAACTTTGCTTTTTATTTGACATCCCAGTTTGCATCTGCTGCTGTTTTGCGTCAGCCATTTTGCATTCCTCATAAAAAGGATCGTGCTTGATTCAGTCAGGGATGCAAAATTGCTTGAGTGACATAGCTGATGACATACTTAAATTATTTGAAAAACCAAAATGCCCTTGATTTCCCTTTTCTAACAGCTGCCTGTCTCCACGTTAAAGGCTTTCAGCTGCCAGGAAAGGTGAATCAAGCATACCTTAAGCAGGTTAAATATTTAATCTAACGGCTGCACTGTTTACAGTGGTCTACGGTCTTTTTAACTCCACACAACACATACACTTCTTATGATCCTCTTCATACTGTACACACTTACATTTATACTATGCTTCACAATTTCTCTCATGACTTACTTCTGCAGGGATGCTGTTACATGATACTCAGAATAATTTACATTACATATTATACTCTATATGTTCTTTATTATTGTTCTGTTTCCCCTATTATTGTTTTTCTTGTTATATGTTATTGTATATGGTATGAAATTGTGCATATAGCTAGTGATGTGTCATAAGTTTACAAAGAAGGAAGTAAAGGGTAAGTAAAGATATGTATTAGACATATTTAAGACACTTTCCTTGGCAACACTTAGCTTCGTACAAATACATAAAACACACACACACACACACACACACACACACACACACACACACACACACACACATCTATTCGCAGTACTGTAGCACCAGTTTGATCATGCATTCATATCTGGTTCTGCGTCTCCATTGTTTGGGGCCTTTTCTTCCCACAGGGATGCAGATCAGATGAGCTTACCATGATACTAATGTTGCCTCCCCCCCACACCCCTCTGTCTGCTCTTACCCCCGAACCCCCTCCTCTCCAGGTCCAGGCCTGGCGTTCATTGCCTACCCCAAGGCTGTAACCATGATGCCTTTTCCTACAGTCTGGGCAGTTCTCTTCTTCATTATGCTGCTGCTGCTTGGCCTCGACAGTCAGGTTAGCAGAAACTTGAACTTTCACACATTTACAACTTTGGACCGCATGAGTGTAGACGTTAAGGAAGTAGCAACTGTCAAACGGCTGTTAGGTGCAAATGAGCAAAACACGCACCAACAGTTGAAGCCTGTGCACAACAGTTGAAGCCTGTGCACAACACTTTTTTTTCATAAACCAACAATACCATTAAAGTTACAGTTTCTTTAATGTGATGCAAAATAAAAGTAGCACTTAAACATTGTAGGATGATTAAAAAAATAATAATAATTGTACTAACCAAGTGGTATTTGGATATTATCTGCAGTACAGAGGCAGTGTGTTTCATTTTAGATGTTTACATTTACTGCTTCTTTAAAACACCAGACAGAAGATATTTGTTAATGGACTACATATTAGTAAAAAGTAACAAAACCTACTGAGATATACAGTAAAACATTGTACATATTCAGTCATGGTCTTTGAAAATGTTAGGAACTTCATGGGCTTTCCACTTTGTGTCACAAAGGCAAAAATAGGGGGGCATTTTCACAAGTGTACCCATAAGCTGCAGCTACAGTCTATGCATACAGTCCATTACATGGGCACAGACCCTCATGTCCCTGTATGTGAAAGCAAAAGCACATACATCCTGAAAATGAATATGTATGCTCACTCAGACTTCCCAGAATAAATGGATTTAACTAAAGCTGTTTAAGCTGAATTCCTTCAATACCTAGAAATCCTGTATGATATCAGATTATGCTTTTTTACCAAAGGAAACTGAAATGATGGGAACCAAAAGATGTAAAGCCTTGATACTATTAAATGGCAGGTAATGTAGTCAGTGGATCTATATCCATCTTTTTTTTGACATCACAATGTCTCTGTGTCCGCCTGCAGTTTGTGGAGGTGGAAGGGCAGATCACATCACTGGTGGATCTGTATCCGTCCTTCCTAAGGAAGGGTTACCGCAGAGAGGTCTTCATCGCTATCATCTGCTGCATCAGCTACCTGCTTGGACTCGCCATGGTTACCAAGGTAACAACACCATGAAAAGTGAACAGAAAAGCTGAGATGAAAAGCACCAGAATCAGAAATCGTGACCAGAACATTTATAGGAGCCGTGCTAACATCATAAAAACGCTTAGTGTTATGAAATACTATGAACCCCAAAAAAACATTACTAATACTTTTAGGACAAATGGTGGTCACAAATGGTCACAAATCACAGTCCAGTATAAATATGCACACAGCATTTATTGATAATTGGATACATATACTGTGGCTGTTGACCTCATTGTGTCTAGCCAACAGCTCCATTACCAGGAACAACAGTGTTCAGACAGCTATTAGTGTCGCTCTCTGGGGAGATGACAGGGGGCTATTTATACTGTCATGTCATGAGAACTTCCCTTCCCTCCTCCAGTATTTATAGATACAGTAGACCTGACTTAGCTTTTCCAAATCGTTCTCTTCCTTCTCTCCTATTTCTGTCCCTTGCCTATTTTCCCGTTTCTCATCATTCCTTACTTCATACTCTCTTCTGTCTATTTAATTCTTCTGCCTCGTCTGTCTGTACACCTTCCCTGCCCTTTTCTCTGTTCTCTTCTGGACTCTTCTTGTTTCTCATACCTTCTTTCTCTTTGCATCACCCATGTTGATTCTCTCTTTACCGACCTTTTCTCAAACTCGATTAATTAAGCTATTGACATTTCCTCCCCCTTGAATTATACGGACGCATCATTGTGATATATCATCCTCCCAACACTTGCCCTTCACCGATAGATCCTTATCACCGCCTGAGCTTTTCATGATATGACAAGTCATAGCATATGTCTGTTATGAGAAAGGTCGGTTGCTGCTATAGTGTAAATTTTGAGCTTTAGTGAAAGCACTATTAGGTGATGTATTTAATCTAGTGCCAAAATCTTAAATTTATGTAGGTTTATTTCAAAATCGGACCACTGACATCACCAGTGGGGATTTTATAATCCATCTTCAAGTCTCCAAGACAGAAACCACCAACATTTTTCATCTGTTGTTCAGCTGTACCACCCTTTTTTTCCCTACTATCTTTACAACGGTGCCTACACATGATCAGAGGTTAAAACCACTCTGCGCTACCCTTGGCACAGTATGTGACGTAGCCAGAAGCAGCAGAGGTAGTGAGTAAATGAATGGAAAAACGCATCGTAACGGTCCGTGACTGCAAAGAAACCTAGTGAATAGCTTCCTGCCAGACATTATTATACCTGTGCTGAGCTTTGCCTCTGCATTACACCCTACTTCGCGGTGAGCGAAAAACTTCAGACTAGTTTTATACGATTCATTGCACCTTCAGTGCACATATCACATAGTGGTTGTTTACGAGCCAAAATGTTTGACAGAATAGTATAGATAGCAGATACCTATCAATAACTTCCCACCTTGAGCGGAACTGCCGGGTTATGCAATGCGGTAACCATGACGAGTCCCTTTTTTTTTTTTTTTTTTTTTTTTTTTTTTTTTTTTTTTGGTTACTCCGTCTCCCGTTCCTCTATTTATGATAAAAAAAGATGTAAATACCTCATTTCCCCTGCGTTTAAATCAGCAAGTGAACCAAAGGAGCAAATGAGACCTTTTTAAGTTAATGTTTATCTGTGGTGAAAAGTTTCTGTCCATCCAAAGTCTCCAAATTATCTCCTTAATCTCACACTCCCTCCGCTACGCTGACTCCAAAATGATCATACTTTCAGTTTACATGATGACTCTTTTCTTCATTTCTCCTCATCCTCTCCTTCCTTTCAAACCGCCACCCTCCCAGTCCTCTTTCTGTTCTCACACAACCTTCAACCTTCTCACTGTCATTCTATTTTCTGCCCCTTTTTGCCTCCCTCGCTCTCTCTCTCCCTCTGCCGTTCCCATGACAACATCTTTTTATGGCTGCGGTGGCCTGGTTCAAGTTTAGGATTCCCATGATTGTTAAAACAGTTTTCACACTGGACACACACACACACACACACACACACACACACACACACACACACACACACACACACGTGAGCACACACAGGCATGTACACGCACACACACTCAGACACAGTAGCAGTCTCACGTGTGCACATGTTTGCTTCTCTCAAGTTTGGTCATTTTTAGTGTCTCTCTGGTTTAATGATCTTTCAAGAATTACATTGTTTGTCTTTCTCTCTGCAGGGTGGCATGTATGTTTTCCAGCTGTTTGATTACTATGCAGCTAGCGGTGTGTGCCTTCTGTGGGTGGCATTCTTTGAATGTATAGCTGTTGCCTGGGTTTATGGTGAGTACCATCCTTCAGAAATACAATTTGCATTGTGATCTGTTTACTAGCTGACTTTAGTGCACCAGAAATTCATGCTTTTAATTTATTATCTTGCAATTTCTTCACGCACTGAATGTGATGTCCAGTTGTCTTTGGCTGTTTCTTAATGGATGCTCTTTGAGAAAGTGCAATCTATCTTATCAGACCACACAGCATTTGCTGGTAATGCAACTGCAAATGAAAGAAGCTTTTGCATGTACATTGGAAATTAGATACATTGTGAACCTGCAAAAAAACCCCTGCCTATTAAGTGCTGTGAAATAAGTAGTCCTGGTGCATTAAAGAATTACAGTAACTTATACTTGAAAAAATAAGAAGAAGTTTTAATGTCTTCACAGGCGTTGATAATTTCTATGATGCGCTTGAGGACATGATGGGCTACAGACCAAATGCTTGGATGAAATGGAGCTGGACTGTTATCACTCCTTTACTGTGCATGGTAAGAGCCTGCTTCTAGGATATTAAACTATAATGATGTTCATTTCAGATCTGAGACATCTTCTTCTTTTCACCACAACAGCTCTTCTGCTTCCTGAAACTTGTAATAGTGACAGTATTATCAGTCATCTCTGTTTCAAAAGTTTCCCCATTATGAGTTGGTCAGTTTACTTGAAATTCAACGTACAGTTGCCTATTGGCCTTAAACCTATTTCAACAGGTGGAAACAAAGGTTATGTCCAGCAAACATAATCAAATAAATAATATACCCCACTGACACCCTTGTCATTGTCACCATGCCATATTGTGCGATTACAGGTTAATACGAACTAAGTAATCGTTAAGTGTTTCTGGTATACGTATATGTATGATTAGGTTTTTGATGAATCCAAATGACCAGATACAAAAATGGTCACTACACCATCCTCTTAAAGGCTGACCATAATTTGCATTCAAACATTGGTTCTTTTTTCTTTCCAGGGCTGCTTTATCTTCTCCTTGGTCAAATACAAGCCATTGACGTACAACAAGGTCTACAAGTATCCTGACTGGGCCGTCGGCATAGGTTGGACTCTGGCCTTGGCCTCCATGATCTGCATCCCCATGGTGGTTGTCATCAAGATCATCCGATCTGATGGGCCGCTCATTGAGGTGGGTGCAGTAGCCAATCCGGTGTTTAGCCATGTAGCTGTCAGATAGTTTGGATCAGATATTAAATTTATGCTCATTCCTCTGCTGAAAAAATGTAAATGATTATTTAAATCACCTCCTCAAATGTAGATCTTCGAGATACAATTAGATATTTTAAGCTTTACATGTTTTTGTTCATGTTCTAACCCTCCTTTTTATTTTTATTTTGCATTTTCTCCCCTCTCACCTCCTCTCCATGATCCCTTCTGTTCTCTCCACCTTCCCTCCTTCTCCCTGTTGTTTCCACCTCTCCTCTCCTCCAATCCATCCCTCCTTCTTTCCTGCAGAGGATCAAGGCGGTGGCAGCCCCAGTTCGCGGCGGGGCCAGCTCCCGTCCCGCAGATCATCGTGGCCTCAAGGAGCTGTCCTACCCGCTGGACCCCAACGGGAACAAGGGCCTGCTGATGAAGGCTCCCACCCACACCATCGTGGAAACCATGATGTAAAGGAATGAGACGGAGGCTCTCCATGAGATCGCTCTCCTCTCCTCTCCTGTCCTCTAAAATGCTTCTGAAGCTAGCTAGCTTTCTGTTTATCTGTCTATCTGTCTATCTGTCTGTCTGGTGGACTGATAAGGGTTTTTAAGGAAAAAAAAAAGTTCCCGTTTCAAATCTTTTAGGAATACTTTGGAAGTAGTTTGCTCTTGGTGGTTTTCTTAAGAGGGTAGCAATCACATTTCAAATCTATTTCTGAATTACTCACGAGTTGTTGTTTTTTTCCTATTTGTAATATTCATGTGACTACACGTTCCACTGTTGTCTTGTTTAAAGACACAGTGGCTAAATAGCACCAGTCTCTGGTCATAACGCTGGCACATTTCTGTTCCACCAGCTACTTTAGCAGAAAACCAGCCATTGTTCTAAAAAAAGGAAGAAAGTGGTTATTGAGTCTTGGAATCAAACAGCCTTTTGTAGCCACAATTTGAAAAAGGTTTCCTTTATTGATCACAGATCACCAAAAGCAGTTTTTTTGGGCTGTTTTATATACAGGTCTTTGCCTGTGATACAATGAACAGGGTGCACTTATCTGAGGTGATGTGCCATAGGGTTCGACTCTGGCTCTTTCTGTTCTAATGTGTTCAGTAGAGGTCCAGTTGAGGTGGGGTAGATGATCGAGGCAATACAGGGACAGCATTATGACTAAAAAGCATGTTTTTTCTTTTCAATAATAACAAAAATTCTGAAAAGCATCTTGATGGTATTTCAGCTGCCCCAGGCAAGAATTTTGGTCAAGCATCCCAATCCCAGAAACTTTAAATTTTTTTCTGTCCAAATCTAACAAAACTTACTCGCAACAATCCAAAGCTGTAGCCACCAAAGTTAATGACCATAGACCAGGCCATATTGATAACCACAAGCATTCTGAAAAATCTGATAAATATATAATTGACACAGCTATGATAGCCGATGACCCTTATCAGACCAGGTTCCTGGTTGTTGAATGCACCTTAGCACACATATCCCCATATTCCATAGCTATAAACTATGGGTCAAAGAGAAAACTAGCACTGAGACTGTGTCGGGGAAACCCGCTCCTGCACAAAGAGAGAGGTATCTGAAAGGATTTGAAGTGTGGAGGTTGAACCCTTGAGTGTGTTGTCTGTGGCGTACTGTACAGTAGTAGCTAATCAGTCTATCTATATCTATCTCTCTATCTATCTTTCTCTGTCCTAGACCAGTTTACAGTACATTAGTGACTGCACTAGGCACTCTTGGCTTACAATTTTGGATTGGATTTATTTTGTTTTCTACAGAGGAAGTTACATTATTATTAGTTTTTCCTCTGTCAATGTTTAGGTTTTTTTTTTTTTTATTAAGACTATAATGTTATTGGTATTCATTATTGATGATAATTGCTGTAGTTTTACATAGAAGAAGGAACACTTCTTTCATCTGGTGAAAATACTAAGCTATTATACAAATCATACATTTACAGTGGCAGCCATTGTAGTAATAGTCCTCATCATGCATTTTTCCAGCGTTGGTTCTGACCAACAATTCCGTCTTTAGCATCGCACAAACAAACAATGCAAGTGATTTTTCCCAAATATTTTCTCTTGTGGGTGTGTGGGTCAAACATTCAGTGACCAGTTCAATGTACAGTAAAAAATGGGAATTCTACAATGGCTCCATCTGTAAGTTTGTAGGTGTTGGGGGTTTATAGCTTTTCCTCTTCTGTAAATACCAGGGGACAGTATTTAATTTGGATAAATTCGTCCAGACAGGGCACTGTAGCCAGTGGTTAAACACTGTCACCAACTCGATGACTCAAATCAAACATCGATTGGGTGACACTCGCAACAAATCAGCCAGCGTCAGACTGTCGACTCATCTGAGTGTCAAACTCCTTTCCAGACACTGTGAAATGTGGCAGCTGGCTGCAGACAAATCCAAGCCAGTGAATGACAGAGTTTGGTCACGTTTTTTTTCCATGGCCACCATGTTGCTTCACCTCACTCAAAATGGGAGCTGAAGGACTTCATTTCTAAAAAGCATGACTATTACTGACGGTGTAGGTTTTCAA
The DNA here is from genome assembly GCF_905237075.1 of Dicentrarchus labrax. Lineage (NCBI taxonomy): Eukaryota > Metazoa > Chordata > Actinopteri > Moronidae > Dicentrarchus > Dicentrarchus labrax. The sequence continues at coordinate 32,506,723 of NW_026136711.1, forward strand.
ATTTGTACACATTGTAACTTAAATTCCCTTCAAGTTAGTGGGAACTGGGAGTCTTTTGCCGTTTGGTATGATCAGAATGAGTTTTGTGGCATAGCAACAGTAAACAAAACACCATTTACATACTTCAAGCAATCTATGATTCTACAAAAGCTTGAAATATTCTGTAAAGTCGGTCTCAGACGTTACATGCTGCCTGGAATTCAAATCAGGCCTAACCAAAAAAAATTTAAGTAAGTGAAATTGGGCAATGTGTAAGAAAACAACACTTGGAAATAGTGTCTGAAACCTCTAAAGGCTGCACTTTACATATGTTAATAGACTTGGAGCCTTAACCTCAGCTTCATATAAATGTCTTTAGACTTTAATGACCTGCAGATACCCTAAAATCAAAACCGCTTTCAGTAATTATTGGTTGATCTCCTGTATTTTAGATCTGGAAATCCGAACTAACTCTAATATCATCCTGTTTAGAGGTTGACATGGCTGCTACGCCCAAACTCTGTCCATCATTGGTATGGTGATGTGCCCTGCGATACACTAACACTCTCTGTATCTTTAATTCTGGAGGGTTTTTTTTATCAAACACAAACGTAAAACTACATTACATTCTTCACGATAATAGAGGGCCATAATATAGACAATGTGAACCATTAACAGCTGAAAGCAGACTATCTGAGAAGTATGACAATTACAATTGTTACATTCATTTTAATATGTCTGTGTAACAAGGGGTTTCCCATGTGTATGTGTCACCAGCGACCATCCACTCAGGACCTTCTCTGTAGTGCTTTTATCTACTGTATAGCTGCATTAACCCAGCATCCAAAAAATTAGACTTGTAACTGTGGGTGACAAAGAGCCGGCATTTAATGGTAGCAATCAAAATGGATGTTTTTGTGCAGCTTGGAAGGCACAAGATCAGTTCTTTGCCACACAGAACGGAAAATCACACACCTTAACTGCCTATTTTATCCACTATCAAAGACAAAAATACAGAGAGAGTGAGGCAAAGTGAGTTTTTATTGCACTTTATTTGTATGATTTGGACTTCATATCAAATGATGAGGCCAAAAAGAAACACTGCCATCTTTTTATTCAGGGTCCTCATTGGCCTCAATAGTAAAAAGACAAATAAAAAATCTGAATATTGTCAAAACACTTAAGGTTTCAGCGTTAAGTGCTTCTCTTCTCCCAAAAGCAGACATATTAAAATAGATCAAAAATTATTCATTCACATCAAATATACAGTTATACAGTACACACGCATTGCAGGAATTTGACCAACAACATCACATCAGAAGTGATCATGAGACCAGGGCCTCATTTCGTGTTTCATCTAAGCTTTGAAAATGTTTTTTGTCAGTTTATTTCATTTCTTCAAATAGAATATAGTAGTTCATATCATTAAAAGGGATTTGTGAGACCAAATCCACAGCAGACATCTATTTTCATACAGTAACAAACTTTTCCTATATAAGTCGTCTTTGTACAGTTAAGCTCCCATTGCAGACCTCCCATTTTAATACAGATACAAAGCTTCATTTTAATCTTAAACTTTTGTACAGAATCTGATTCTCGATTCCCCCCCAGGATCTTTGCACTAAGGCAAAAAAAATAAACATAAATCAGGCTGTAAGGAAATATCTGTCAGCACCTTTCACAAAGAACAACAGAGTCAGAAACCACAAAATAACATATAAAATCATTTATGGCATTTTGAAAATACAATTGCACAGAGCACCTAAAGATTTTGTCTTTCCTTTTGTTTTGTCTACTCATGCTTTAGCTCTGGTGCATCTATGAAATCTCAATGTTGGGGTTTTTAATTTTGATATTTTCATAGAGAAGATGCACAAAATGGAATAATTGTTTAATTTCGTGGGGACTTCTAGAAATAGCAGGCAACAGCGAAGTTCGAAATTACACATCTTTAGCAGAGAGTAACAACAGAGACACGAAAATAGGTTTAGGCCATGTAAATATGTACTCTCAGAACTGAATCAAATCATTCCTTGGTGCAAAGATCCTGTTTTTGGTGGGGAAATGTGGACCAGACATAATAACTAATGCAGTCATTTATTGGTTTATTCTGCCTCTCTGTGTATATTTACAGTATGTACCAGTCCCTCTGCCTTCTTACACTCCCCGTCAGTTAGCCTATGTAAACCTTCAGTTAACCTAAGCTAACCAATTTTTCTCAGAGATAATGAATTTGCAAAAGAAATCGAAGCATTAGCGATGCACAAGTTTTTACCGCCGAATGTTGAAATGTGAAAGTCACCTGCGGGTGAATGTAAAAGTTTCTGAAGATTTATTTTTTAAGGGTGAAAAAAAAGAGAAATTCATTTCTTTTTCTTTTCATTTTTTTTTTATTCAGCCGTTTCTTGTCTTATTTTGTTTTTGATTGTGTGTCACATTTGCCTTTTGTATTCCAAATATAGTGTATTTGAACCTCTGTCATTGGAGTAACATGTACAACTATCAATCAAAAAAATCAAACAAAAAAGCTACAATTTGTTACGTGCAATACTTTGTAGAATACTTTTATTTTTCATGCTGTTTTTCCAATAGGTGGTACTAACCTTTTTGAAGGAAGATCATAGCCTGTGAATTCTCAAAGAAGAAAATTTGAATCTTCAGGGTCCAATTAAATTAACACCCACCACAAAAAGCTCTGCAGTGTGGAACTAAACCAAACTAAACCACTATTCCATCAAATATCTTGTGGTTTGAAATGCACTGAGAATAAAATGATTACTAAACGTGATTACATCAAACTGAATTTCTTTGCAAAATACTGTTTTTTTTTTTTTTTTTTTGTGACAGACTGCTAAGTTGTGAGTTTGTGAGGGGTATGAAACACAGTAACACTGCCACTAAGCCCACCATTCTACCTGCCTATATTTATCTCAGTACTGCTGTGTTGCTAAAAATCAGGCAGCCTTCCAAAAGCACGCCACAACCAAAGTTCACCATTCCTAGTTTGCAACACATCAGCGATATCCGGAAATCTAACCTTATAAGGCCTGTGAGCCTAATTTCCTTGTGATGGAACAAATACCTTGGAGTAATTTCGGCTGCTTTTGGGAAGCCTGCTCCTCAGCAACCAAAGCAGTAAATCCAATAAAAACCAGATTACACCATATCAAATGTGGGCTTTTCTTTAAAACCTTGTATGCAATTTCTACATTCTGCTTATTCTGACATTTCTATTTAAAACTCCACTCCGCCAAACCCTGCAACCTTAGTGCTTTATCAAAGAAACTGAAGAACCAAACTACATCTTCACAGAAACAGAAGAATGGATTTTAAATTCCATGCATGTTCGTGATGAAAACACCACCATATCTGCGGGATTCAGAATCTGGTTGTCTGTTTCTGTGATATAGATGCAACATTAGACCATACAGATGTGATCTTCGGGCTATGTAGAGGTGACACTACGTCTGTTTTATCACTAATGTCACTCTGTGACTCTGCGTGGCTGTAAAGGAAGATAAATGGGGCTCCGTTTCCTGGCAGCATCCTTAGTGCGAAGACCATCTTTGTTCTTTGGTTTGACGTTTAAAAAAGACGTCGTCCTCACTCGGAGAACCATTTAAGGTGTAAACTAATTCAATTTTTGGCATTTTTAGTTTTGACTTGTGAGGATAAGACTCTAACAATGAAACAAAAGGCTGTGAAACCATCTTACCTAGCTTCATTTACATAAACAATGGTGAGTGCTAGGTCCTCTGGGAAATGGAGTCCTGCTCATCGTCCCCATCCTGTCATCAGACTCATTCTGATCATGGTCTCCAATGACAATGCCTCTGTCTTTCCTGCATTATACTGTATACCAGCCCTTCCTTTTTGAGAATGTACATGGGAAAATGTTTTTTAATTCTCGGTGAAGAAAAAAAAACATTTTTAAAAAGAATTTGAAAGCTTTTATTTTTTATTTCTATGGCCAAACTGTAAGCTAGAAAAAAACAGAAAAAAATATGTGTTTGAACAGGTTTTACAAAGGTGTAAAACTTTTTTTATTTCTTAATAAAAAATTTGTCTTCAGAAAATGAGGTCTGAGTTTCTGTGTCTTGGATGATTATTCAACTTTTAGACACATGAAGTACATACACACCCACAGCTGAGACCACATTTACACACATACACACACGGATCATTCCCTTCAAGTTCAATTTCCCAACTCTGGGGACTTATGTACCTAAATCCCCTTGACAACATAATAAACTCTAATCCTACAAAGTAATCCTGTAATACAAGATTTAAGGCATTGAAGCTATAATGAAAGAGGCTGCATTCCAGCACACTCACTGCTGACACTTTTCCTTAAATATGTGAAAGTAATCAGATGGGTTCAAAACTATAAATATATTGTACCTGTAAGTAGAAGAAAAACAGGACTACAGATATAATCTATGCTCTTTTGGCCAGCAAATAAAGAAATTAGTGCCGTGGAGGATTATGGCCTTCCCTAGGGTATTACATGGGTGGATAAAATATTTTCAATATATTTAATTGCAATACAACACCACCACCACCACCACCACACTACACCACACTGTAGTGTGTCCTGCTTCCGTAGTTGACACATTGGTTAAAAAGAAAAGTTTACACAACCAGAGATTCCGCTGACACATTCTCAGCAACATTGCAGCAATAATCTAATTTTATACTTGAGATGATGTTGTTCTTGGTGGTTTCTCACATCCAACATCCCTCTCTTTTTTAACTGTGAGAATGTTTTTGTCCTGGCATTAAGGGAACAATAGACTACACAACAACCTGTAAACTGAGGCATGTTTTGAAGAAGCTTGCCACTTCCTACTGTAAACAGCAGACTGAAGGTGAGTTTCACTTGTACACACAATGTACTTAACATGAAACCAGTTAGATTCATACTTAAGCTTTAGCATCTGTGCTGCTGTCACTCACCACCTTTTATTTTTGTGAATCTCTTAGAATTAAATGTGTGGACATTATAAACTAAGCTTATTGACATGAGACTTGGGTATACTATGGTATGCATTGTGGGTCTCTCTCTTCCAGTGGGCCTGCTGTGTGTCTGATGAGCTGCATGTGAGCTGCTATGATTGGCTGGGTAGCCTGAATTTGCCCAGGTGGTTCCTGGTTGGTGATTGGTTCCTTCATGGTAGCCTTTGAGGATATAAAGCAGGCTGCCACCAGTGTCTCCTTTTTCAAGTTTACATCCTTTTCTTGATACAGAAGTTTGGTTCAAAGTAAATAACCTGATGCCAAAACCTTTGCAGAGAAATGTTGGGGCTGAGTAACCTTTTTTTCCCCCCTTAAGGAATGTGTTACAAGCTTGTGTTGGCTTCATGGTGGCACTATTACCCACAGAAAGTGAGCTAAATCAATCCAACCTATGCTTACCTAACCAAACAAAAATACACCCAAACAGAAATCATGTACTTAAACTCATAACTACTAAAAACAGGAGCAAAACAGTACACACAACCCCAGACCCCTCCCAAATGAAGCTGCACGTTCTGAAATAATGTCGGTAAGCAGCTGCTGGAAACAGCTTCAGTTTATGGAATATTTTGACCCAAACATCCGTTTCACAACAGGGAAATAAAGGCTCAGACATGGTGGTGATTAATAGAAGCTGGGTACTGAACACAGCTAATTTTCCCAGACTGTAATTTCCCCTCAGTAGCTGCAGTTACATGAGCCTTTTTTTCCCCAAATCTCCCATGAAAGTATTTACATGAGTGTTACACAAAATACCCATTTAAAAAGTCCTGTTTATGCCTCAAAGTAAGTAATCAGTAAAGACAGAAAGCTCTTTCAGGCACAGTACAAATCCCGTCACGAGTCTTTGTTCCTTATTTTGACTTGATTTATAGTTTTGCCCAGAAAAAGGTAGTACACAAATACCACCACGATTATTATGATTATTGCTCCCATGTGACCCATCAAAAGCCCCTCCATTCAGCAGGAACACAGAGAATGTTGGTGCACAGCTGGAACCTGCTGTTAATAATATGAATGTTAATTTTGCTGTTGGGTTGCTGCCGCAGTCCGAGCTTTAAATAACTGGCACTCCAGAGAAAGAAACACAACGCTGACATTTCCATTCTCTGGCCGCCAGCTCCCAGAATAGACTTCGCTGCTGAGAATTTCTTTTTCCATTTCATCTTCATGACAGTTTTTTGGCCTTCACACAGAACAAAAAGCAAAAACAAATCTGCACGTTTTTATGATTAGCGTTTCTTGGTACTTTCGCCTTTTTGTTCTGAAGTCGAAAATAGAAAGAGGAAATGGAAGGGCAAAGCAGTGGAGGGATGATGTGAAAATTGAATGTGACTGGTTTTGATCTCAGGATGTTGTGGACTTCTTGGTGCAGGCCTTAGGGACATCATATATGCACTTTTTCCATTTGTTTTTGCAGATTTTCCCCTGTTTTCTCCCATTTGGCACATCCATGTTCCCTTCACACCGTCCCACTACTAACTACTGTTTTCCTGTGGAGGGCTGCATACAGACATGCACCACCATTTTCTTTTGCTTGCTGCTGTGAGCTTCACCTGGACATAATGCATGGGAGTGTTGCACTTACCAATGTACTAATGCAATTATTATTAATGTTAATGTTGAAGTCTGCATTACATTAGCTGAACTGCTTTCTAAAGCTTTAAAAGCCCAGCAGACCACTAGCTACAAGATAAGTTAATGTCATTATTATAACATTAAAGATTAAATTTACACATGAAAAAATAACATAGTTAACGTTGGCTAGCTCCCTATATTTTCACACAGAGTATGTGAAACTTACTTCAGTGTGTATGCGGAGGTTAGAAGAGGAGTTTTTAAAAGCAGAGTTGTGTTGAGTTAGATTTTGGTATAAAAAGTAGCTACATTTGGCCAGGGATTGTCAGCTATACATGGTGCACCATTAGTAGCATCATTAGTGATTATTTGGAGGCTGGTTTTTGTCCACCTGATGAATGACCAATATTCACACTGGCTCCTTAGTTGCTGAATGCTCCACCATGTTCACCAACTAGTTTGCTAAATGCATCTGTCTGCCGTTTGGTTTGGGGGGGGCAGCAATAAAAGTGACCTCTTTCACATTGTCACATTATCATTTAAAGTGAATCAAAGCAGAAAAAAAAAAGATAAGAGTGTGGAACTAGTGATAACCATCTATCCTGAGGAGAAAACTAACTCTTCCTTTAGAAAAACAATGTGTATCATGCAAGTGTAACATGCAAATTATTGTGTGAAGTAAGAGTACGTCAGTTGATCTAAGTACAGTATTTGAGTAAATGTAGTCTGGTTTCACATACTGGTACAGCGGATTCTGAATATGATTTGGGAGTCATGACTTATCTGATCTCTTTTCTATCAAACTCTTTGATGGATATCTGGTGGATTTCTGTTTTGGTACAGAAATACACAATAACTTGTGTTGGGCTGTTGTCTAGTGACACGACTCTCATCAAACTTGCTGCCCAGTGTGTTGTCTCTACATTTACTCAGTCATTTAGTATATGTCCTCCTTTCTGGCAGCCAAGACTAAAAAAAAACAGAATATACGTGTGATGGTGAAAGGCAGTCATTAAGTCTGGTTTGTGCACTCTTTGTACAGGTTTTCTGCAGGTTTCAACAGGTTACATTAAGGCTTTTAAAGGTCATTATGAATGCAATTTAAAACCTCTTTCACATCCATACTGGAAAAAAGGATATGAAGGAAAATCTGAATTGGTTTCATGTCAGTGTTGTTTTTGGGACCCTGTGGTCACCCTGTTAGTAGGTTTCAGCTGGTTTCCATGTCCGTCCCCAGCTAAAGTTACTTCCTGTGATACAGTCCAGAGCAGCCCCTTCTCATACTCTCACGTCCCTACAGCTGCACTGTATGAGATTCACCAAGCTTCAATGTAAACCATCCGCGTCAGGTGATGTAGTATAAATAGAAAGAAATCCCCATCTAGAGGAGATGGGGTGGATGGAAGGCTCAAACAAACACAGGACTTTCACCCAGAAGATTGGGGGTTCAGGTCCCACATGAAACTGAAAATACACATTGAGTTATTTTAAATTGAAGTCATACAAGTTACCATCTTGCCAGGGTCCAAGCTACTGCATGCGCTTGTGACCGAACGACAGTGGCTCCAAGTAGCCTTGACAAAAAATGATGGGACTGTACTGGAAGTGAGCACCTTGTTGCATTAATGTTGCATAATTGTGACCTCATAGCTGGCTACGGCCATAGTCCTGACCTAACGCCTCTTCCTCAAACCTCAACAGTGCTGCCTAGCTGGACTACCTATGGATTCCAAGTCTCAGGAAAATAGACTAGATAGATTTATTTGCTTTCACCACCAAAGTTGCTGGCTTACCGGTATACTTGATGTGGTGTTTTGCCCAGAATGGCTCTTTTTATGGTAACAGTTGCTGACCCTTGCTTTTAGACTAATCAGTGTCCAATGAGGAACTAACTTTTGAGGATTTAATGCTGTGTGTGACAACTGTGTGTGAGACGAGGCTTAAAAAGGACAATGGAGGAGAGAGAGGTTACCGTAGATGCTGCTAGTGTCAGTTCAATCAGAACTGGAGTGTTTCTTCATTGAAAGAAAAGCAGAAAACGGCACTGAAGGCTTTTCTCAATGGAAATAAAAATGCTTTTGCACTTGCACTGGCTTTGGTAAGAGATACTTTTATAAGGTTTGTTGAACTGATTGGTTGAAATTTGCCTGTGATGGACCGTCATAAAAAGATTGTTCATCCAATCACCTGCCAAGTGTTATTTTGAAATTGACAGCCCTTTTCCAAAACAGTTTCCAGCGATTATTTCCCAGATGGCTGTCTGGTACAGTCAGGGTAGAGAACGGGTTGTTCACATAATTTCTTGTTTCAAGTGTTTCAAGTTTGGCCTGTTTGTGTTCACATTAGAACTGTTGGGATGGTGCATGCAACCTTGATGTGTGCGTTGTGTGTGTGTGTGTGTGTAAATGTGCATAGTGTGCTTTGGATACTTAACTACTTTTCCATGTGTTACTGTAGTGCTTGTGTGTATGTGTGTGCATGCATTTAATGCGTATTGTGTGTGTATGTGCGTGTGTGTGTGTGTGTGTGTGTTAGACCTGTTATGTAACACTAGACCCCTGGGGATAATTAAGTGAGCAGAAGCAGAATGTACAGTACAGTATACTCCCACAAAATGAGCCATGTTATTTAGCAGAGAGGGAGAAAAAAAAATCACGTGTACACATACAGGAAAATACATACAAAGAGGCTCTAATTCAAACACACTCTTTTCCACATAAACAGACACAAGCATACACACTTTGGATAAGGTACACAGAGTACATAGCATGCACATGTGGCCGAAATTACTACCAGGTTCCTTTTTAGTTGTTAAACATTCATGTACAAGTTACTAAATTCTGGATTGGAAACGTGTGTGTGCAAACAGTGTACATGTAAGCATGTATAAAGTCTATCTTGCTGCCACTTTATCAGTCTCACACACACACACACACACACACACACACATACACACACACACACACACATAAAAGTGCAGTATTGCAACCAAACTTTTTGGGGTTCAAAGAGCACCAAAATAATGACAGACCAGTCAACCAACATAAAATTAGACATTTTATTTTTCTTTCTTTTGATCTTTTCTCATGTTCTTCTCGAAAAGAGAAGTAGCCTATAGCAGTACACTCTTTGTTTCATAGAAAATGAAAAAAAACAAACAAAACAACAACAACAACAAAGTTATACATTTTATTTTCCCTTTCATAAGTTTTGTTTTGTATTTTCTCCCATGTCTCGGAAGATTAATATTGTCATATAAAAATACTATATTACATAGAATAGAACTTTACACAATTTGAGAAAAAGAAACTAAAGAAAAAAAAAAAAAAAAAACACAATATCAACCCATACATTATTAATGGCCCAATCCGGAATCGCAATAAGCTTTCATTCATTGTCAACACATCTTTTTAAAACTGTTAATGTTAAAAAAAAATCTGAAAGATAAACGCAAATGTTAAAGGCATGAATAACTTTTATTGTAAAAAGTTCTCGTGTGATTTGTAAGAAATGTGAAGCAAAGATTGAAGATTCTCTCATGACCAACAGATCATTATGAGACATCGAAATGTTCTAGTTTGGAAATGATGCAACAAAACTTGATTTCCCCTTCAGAGCGACAACCACAGTCGGCTGGGACTCTACAAACTCTGCAGGTCCAGTGAAGAATCTTGTACTCATGTTTACAATAGTAGCAACAGACTGGAAAGGTCATTATGGTTAGCTAGTTAACTGTTGTTATCTGGAGAGTAAGCAAACCATTATCTTATCACAAGCTGAATGTATGTAGGAAATATGCTAATGTAATGCAAAATATGAGCCATGTCTGAATTCTGCTGTAATTGTGGACCGCAATGTTACACAATCAGCTTTTGCAACCATTAGCCACCAGCTGATAACCTCCAATATGGCCGCTGCAGGGTAAAAAAAACCAAACAAAGGTACTAACAGAAAGGTGTGATTTGACAGAAACAATAAGTAGTGATCTCTTTTTCTTCCATGTGTTTTCAAATAAAAGCAATGAATGAATGACCGGCTGAATTGCACAAACTCATGCGGTAGAAACCCCAACAACACATGCTGCGTACACAGGTACGTGTTATAGAAACAACAGTAACGATGTGCTGCATTAAGAGAAATCCTTGGACCTACTGGTTTAGTGAGCTAGCCTCTTCGTAGGCAGAAACTGGTCTCTTTTTAAGTGTTAGGTTAAGATAAACCATTCAAACACACTCGACATTTTAAGCATGAGTCAGACTGGCAGACTCCGGAAAGTGCCTTGCAGTTGATGATGTAATAAATGTTATATTATATTATAACTATACTATACATTATCAAATGTAACGACATCCTTTAACAGGCTCAGTGATATCGACAACCGGCCAGTTTAATAAAATACAATATACTGTCATAAAATCTTCAGACATACATTAGTAACTTAATAATTTGTAATGCCATTAATTTAAAATATTGTAATATCAGTCCTACATTTTCACAGTAATTTGATATTTTGTAAGTTGTTACATTTATTACATTATACAACTGGGAGGAATTGTTTATATTTTCTTTACACATTTCACTCATCCGTCTGACTTTTTTACGGTTCCGGATTGGACTTTAAACTGACCTTTGACCCAGAAATGCATAGGGAGTATGGATGACCACACATACGTACATACACACATACATAAAAACCAACAGAACAATTTGGAAGGCTTTTCTCAGCATTTTGTCTTTTTTTTTTTTGTTGCTTTACAAAACTTTTTTTGGCCACTTGACATTGCGTAAAAAACACTCAGACAGTTTTGTTTCGTTGTACATGAAAATACTTACAGTGCATGGTATTCAACAGTGTGCTTATTTTTTTGTAGTAAGTGCTTGGAGAGAAGTAAATCATTTTTTCTTTTTTAGTCATGAAAAAGTTCCTTCGGCTCGCTCACAAAAACGGAGTTTATACTGTTTTCAGTCTCATGTCTCATCAGGGTTTCATAAGGGAGAGTGAACCCACAGCCCTGAAAAATATCACCACTGTACAATGAAATGTACACCACCTAGCACTCCTTCTGTGACACACACACACACACACACACACACACAAACACACACACCCAAAAGGAAAAAACTGACATCAATAGCTACATACATGTAAACACACGTTTATAGTACACACATACCACATACACATACAAGCTCCCTCATTCACACACACACAGACCAACGCACACATGGGTGCAGCTGGATTCTAACTGTATTATGTAACAACGTGAGGAAAGAGTGAGAGACTTAGAAACAGTGAAAGAGAGAGAGAGAGAGAGAGAGAGAAAGAGAGAGAGAGAGAGAGAACAGAGGTTGTGATTGTTCCTGTCAAATGTTTTCAATCCTTCAGAGGACAAAGGCTATTTTCTGTCCACTCTTTCGCACATAAATGCATTACTCCTGTGTTTTATGTACTGTCTGTCTCTCACACAATGTTGTACACTCACACCATATTAATAATTCTCTCTATTGTGCTTACATACATCTATACACACAGGAACACCTATAAAATTGTTACCTTCCGATCCGTATACACTCCTTCTCTCTGTCACACACACACACACACACACACACACACACACACACACACACAGACGTATTCGCACACACTTGAGTAGTAGGAGGGGAGAGACAGCCAGTCTCATTTCTGTTAATCCACTGATAATTGGGGCAAAGAAGGTTTTGGCAGGAAACAGAGAAAATCATGAAAACAGGAGTTGAAGGAAGTGGAAGGAATCTCTGCTGTTACCCAACAGACCAAAAATAGGAGGTGAGGAGAGGTGGGAGGGTTAATAAAAGTCATTAAATAATAGGTTCAGATTTCTTCAAGTTTTTATTACAATACCCACATGCCAGAGTTGCAGAGTGGGTGGAGCTCTTTTGGGCACACTGACAGTTGGAGCATTTCTACGGCTCGGATGGGCATCAGTGCAAAAGATTATCAGATGTGTTAAAAAGCATCTGGTTCTTTGAGTCGCATTGATGCATTCAGTATGAAACACCCAATCAGACCAGATTAAAATTCTGGTAGTTGCAATTCTAACGGCTGGTTTGAATTATCTGTCAATTCTGGATGAATTCAGCAACTATGACGCCATGTTTTCATTCTCAAATGCTCTAATTAGCACCTCTGACTGGCTTCGTCTCCAAAGTGATTGCAGCCAAGCCTCATGGGTACTGAAGTATTAAGATCCATCCACCAAGCCAAACCGAAGGACAAAAGGCTTTTCAGTTGGCGAAATCGAGTGGGCTACAGCGTGTTTATGCACCCTTTCAGACACACCCACAAAGATAGAAATGTACTGGCACATTCATGTAGATCATCAACAGAGATGGACATATACAAGACAGTCAAACACAAAGAAATGTGAACAAACACATAATGACACACACACAAACTGCATTGTTTCGTGTCCATATGTTATCTGTGCATGTTGGCCCTGTTCTGTAAGTGTGTGTGTGTGTGTGTGCGTGTGAGACTTGTTCCTAGTCTGAACAACTTGGGGCTTATCTTCAGCATCCCAACAACGCACTCTCTATATTTGCAGATGATGCCTTTTACTTCGTCCATGATCTTGGTGCCACAAAGGGGACAGTCTTCCTTACAAAGCCAAAGAGCAGTAACATTTTAGTGTTCATGGTTGATCTAATACTGTAGACATCATCTAAAGGTACTACGCGGAGCATTTAAAACATCACTTATCGAAATAGCTGTTGTAGCTTGTTATCGAGAATGTGGCAGTGATGATTTGTAGCATCTATTCTAAAACTGTGTTGTTATTAATGCTTGGAGACCGTATTGCCTGTAAACCTGTTTGCTTCCTAGAGGAAAGAGGATGTTTTTTTTGTTTTTTTTGACTTGGCTTGTTGTTCACAATAATGTGCTAAATGTTGATGGGAATAGGTGGACTATCTATTAAAATGATGATGTACTCCCAGTACCAATGACGCTAAACATGCTTACAGTAGTTATTCTTGTACATTTTACAACAATGCATATCTGAGCAGTTATATCGAATCATATGAACACAGAGTGTTGAGTGTTCACATCTTCAGGAGAAATGGTGACCCCTCAGAAAGAATGTTCTCCTCTACTTAGTAATGCATCTTTCTGTAAGAAACTATTGTTGCTGTAACTTGTAAGTATTGACACTTTGATGTATGCCACTGGAAATTGAAGTCGACCATACATATAACACGTTTGTCTGTTTACTGTAAAGACAAACCATGTTGGATAAATAAGTTCCCATCCGCCTTTTATCCCTTCTACCATCTGTTTTCACCAACACATTTTCAGGCTTTAGCCGTTTGTTTTATGAAGGAAATTGCTTTATTCCTGTTTTGGCTCATAAAGCGATTATCCCTCAAACCGGCCTCAGTGGCTCACAGCGTAAAATACAGTTTTGATGCGGCGAAGAACTGACAAGCTCATTTGTTGATGGCAATTATACTAATGTCTCAAAATGAAAGTGGTAATGAATTTCTCACAAGTGCTACACACAGCACCTTTAAAGTCATAAGTAGGTGTTATTTCTGATTATGCTCATCCATAACCATAATCATGATCATTTAAAATACATATGTGGTAGCTACTGCTCTTTGACTTTGTAAGCCAGAGGTGAGATGAACTGCTCTCAGGCAACTGCAGTGATAGATTCGGCATTGTCAATGGGCAACTCCCCCAGTCATTGGCGAGTACAAAAAAAACAAACACAGAAAATGGTCCAAAATCTCTCAAAATCTTGAAGGAAAATGTTCTTCTGTTGGTAACACAGTTTTTTCCGGGCGATGAGCACAGCTTCCCAATTGTGTTGCAGCAAAAGTTGCCCTTTTAAATAAATTCAATTTAAGATCTCACGTTTAATCAGGAAAGAAAAAACTGTTCCTTCCCTTCTTCCCTTTGATGGCTCAACACAAAACTCGGCAGTTGTGATGACATTGTCTTTACCTTGTAATGATGGCACAAATTTAGATTTTTTTTATAATATCACTGTGCTTACCTAATGATATGCAGAGGTATCCAATATAGAAGTCCACCTGCATGTGACAGCTGGAAAAAGAGCCAAATTTAACCTTTCCAGAAGATGACTGTTGGGAATTGCAATGGGGCAGCAGTATTTTAACACTCTTAGCAGCAATATGGACTTCTACAATGGCTACATCTATAAAGACCACAGTCAGACACTCAGATTATACTCCTTTATAATCTGTTGGTTCAGTCTTCCAGTGAATCTTATTAGCTTTTCTTAAAACAAATGAAATCTGCAAACTGAGTAAGGCAGTTTCTCTCTTTCTATGTTGTTTCATTTGAGATTTCCTAAAATCACAATATTGTGGAATAAGGCAGATCACTCTGATACCAGCAGCACTAGAAATTTATGTAAACCTGTGGCTTGGCATTGAAAAGAGCTGAAATTACCTCACCCAAATTGCAGGTTTTTATTCATTTGTTTTGAGTAAAAAGTAGATTTAAAGAGTCAGAATCACAGAAAATGGCATGTTAAAGTGCCAAGTAAGTGGTTTATTATGTTGGAACGATACTGAGCACTCCAAGCCAGCCTTCAGGAGAGTGTCTCTGGTGGTTTTTCTGCACTATGGCAGTGCTTCCATAGAGAAATATACTGTATGACAGCAGTTCAGACCTGTGTGGTGGGTGGGAGGGGACAACTGTGGGAGCATGCAGATTGTGTGTATGTGTCTGTGTGTGTAGGAGTCTCTGTTTAAGATTTATTGCAGGCCGGTGGAGTATGTGTGTTTGGACCAGTTTCAGTACACATAACTTTGCTCTTCACCAGTTATAGTATGTCTCCTGCATGAGTGTATGCATGTGTGTGTATGTCAAGAGATTCATGATTCTTTGTCTGTGTGTGTGTGTGTGTGTGTGTGTGTGTGTGTATGTGTGTTACAGGTCTAGTGGGTGGTCCAAAGTGTTGTTATTGTCCTCTGTGTCATCGTTGCCCAGTGGGTTGCGGCTGATGACCAACTCCAGTCTGTCTCCAGCCTCTGTAATCAGAGGCACTGCCAGGCAGCAGTCAAAGTCCCTCGTCCTCACGTGGTTCACCTGGACAGAGAGACAAAGACAATGGCTGCTCCAGTAAATGGTACTGCTGTTGGTTCATTAGCAATATAACAACTCAGAAAAACTCCTGCTTAAGTTGCATTCTTGATTACAACTTATTTCTTTTAAGTAATTTTTTGGGCCTTTTCATGCCTTTATTGGATAGAGACAGCTGAAGATTGGCAGGAAAGGTGGGTAGAGAGAGAGGGGATGACACACAGCAAAAGGCCACAGGTCAGATTCAAACCCGGGCCGCTGCAGCAACTCCATATAAGCTAACCGGGCAAGAACAACTTATTCAAAAAAAAAAAAAAATTAGCTGTGCATTTTATTCGGTGGGTGTGTCAGAGGACCATGAAACAATGACGACGTAGTTAAAATTAATTTGAGCTTTAATTTGAGTGTGTTTACATCCATATTAGATGAACCATGTAGTAATTGGTTGTTCCCACCTCTTTGCTGCCTGTGCCTCGGTCAGAACCTTGGTCAACGTTCTCCTTTTCTGGACTTAGATATGCTATGTGCTAGGCTTGTTTCACTAATATTAGCTGTCCGATGTAACTAACTCGCTAACGACTGCTGATTAGCAAGCTAACTTGAGACATGACAATGTTGCTTTTATCTTTTAACCAAAACCTTTAACACAGACAAGCCTAACGCATAGCAACTGTTACTGGAGCACAGAGCAAAAAGGTGTGGGACTTTAGGGTCAAATGTAGGCCTTTTATTATGAGTCCAATTCCAGGGGGCCAAAATTTTAAAGGAATTTAGAAGACATCATCGTGTATTTATTACTTGGTCCCAAATCCTTTGTGTTGAGTAAAAGTGTCAGATCCACAGATATCACTAGACTCATGGTATCTTTCCTTTATAGAGGTCAGATAACACACCACTGTTATTTGGGACATTGTATAAAAGAGCTTCAAGTTTTACACTATGTTACCTGCAGGATCCTGTCATAGGGTTTGAGCCCGGCTCTGTCAGCTGGCCCGTCAGGTCTGATCATGTTGACGTAAACTCCCTTCTCCAAGAAGCCGTCTGACACGCTGAAGCCAAAGTCGTCAATCTCTGGGTCCTTTATCACTGTTACCTACAGAAGACAATCCAAGCATGTGAGGTTTGTTTAGTATGTTTTAAAAATGGTGAGCATAGGTTGTCTTAAAGGGCTCTGACACTGCAAGCCAAGCACAAAAAGGTAGCGCTAACTGACACAGTGTCACATCACATGATCTAATGTTTTTTGTTAAAAGCTGCACTTGAACAAACTGCAAAGACAACAGCTGATGACTATCTTAAAAGAAAATGATTGGTCCATAGTCTGTGCTCCTAACCCACAGCAAACAAATGAGCTTAGCATTCTTATGTGACAGTGACTCATCATATGCTATATATTATTATAAAGTATGAACTGAGAATATGTATGACAATAAGTTGCAACTTGCAGTGTAAAGTATTTTTTCTGCATTGTCAGCCATTGGTAAATGGAAATTATACTCAGCTATTTCACACAAACACCAGGTTTAACATGCTGAACTGGCTACAATGGCTGCTGATGCACCACAAAAAACACAGGCGACAAATACTGGTGTGTGTCAGAGCCGTTTAGAAATTTAACGCATTCTTTGAGACTTTTTCAAAGGCAGGATGACATGAAAAATGTCATTTTAACCCTTTAAGATTACATCCCTAGCCATACTGTGCACCTATTTAACAATGTATGCAAAAAAATTGCATTTTATATTTTTATTTCAATCTTCCTGTAAAATAAAATGTGACGTTTGCTTAACTGTGAACCACCAATTTCAACCAGTTTCAACCAGTAACGTCATGGCATCCACCCATCAATCTTCGACTTTCAAGTGATACAGAGATTCACTGGTAAGCTGGCTAGCAACATCAGGGCTTTTTATGGAGAAAGTTTTTTCTGGTTTTCCCTATGATGTCTGTCTGATGCTCTGCGTCAACTCTGCTAACTGCTGTTGTAGCCGTGTCACTAAAAGTTGAAGATTGGTGGGTGGATGTCATGACATTATTGGTTGAAATTGGTTGCTTAAGTGTCACGAGTCACATTTTATTTTACAGGATGAAGAAATAGATGGATATAAAAACACAAAGAAATAGATTTAAAATAGTGCAATGGAACCAGGCACAGGCAGCCTCCCAGTGAACACAGCTGAACCGGGACTGAACACAGCCTCCGAAACAGACGGAAGCAAGTTAGATGACAGAGGTATTGCATACTGAGGTGATTAATGGAGTTTCCTGATGGACCTATTGGTAAAAGCAGCTAACCGTAATGGTAACGGCTGATAGCTCGGCTACCCGCAGAGCTAGCTGACTCAGCACCAGGGTGCCGGGAGCCAAACCAGGCAATAAAAACCACCTCTGTGCTGTATACCATATCGTCAGACTGGATGCTTGGATGTTGTTTGGTCCCGGTCTGGCAGTGCTGTTCACTGGGAGCTCCCAGTCTGGCAGAGTAAGCTTATAGGACACTTATGTCCGGGGGGTTTAACGCTATTGGCCACTGCAACTAGCTGCTGTTGAAAACATGTAAATATGTGGGAGCAAATCACTCTTTCTGTTTCATGTGGACAGAAAAAAGAAATCTGTATTTTTCAGCCTAAGGGGGGTACAGGGGATGGTAGCTGATTTAAAAGCATAAAAGGTTTGTGTTACAATGTGGTTCAACTGTATAGGGTACAGTATTCACCCACGCTGCGTGCTTTACTGAAGCATGATTAAATGCAGGATAAATGCTTTACAGGCCACTCCTACAAACGAACACGGCTCAACACAGTGTCATTGAAGGATAAATGCAAGACAGAGGTTTCTACAACGGGTAATGCAGGCCAGATGTTTTTCTAAGAACTGTGAGTTAACAAAAAACTGAGATGGCAGTATTATATGATATATGAATATTGTATGATCTTTTAATGAGACACCATTTAACATTTTGGCTGATGACCAACGATCCCATCAGATTTTAATGTATTTTCTCCCTGTGGATAACAAATGTATTTCTCATTCTGGCCCTAGGCTGCACAAGTAGGAGTAGACCCCTGTATGAAGTCATTATTGTAAATCCACAGGAGGGTGAGGACATGTAACCGCCAGCATAATAGTTGCCCAGGGGAAGTGGAGCGCTATACTGTACATTCTATACTGCATTACATAATACCCTACACTGCAAAAACATAATGTCTTTCTCAAGACATTTTTATGACTTTTTAAACTTGAACCAAGTCAAAGTTGTTAACCAGTCCAAAATAAATACAGCTTTAAGTTGTTTTGTTTTGTGTATTTGCAGCTTCACAGGCCTTTTTCACATGGGACAGCAGGAAACGCACATGTAACAAATTAATGATGTCTGTGTTCCATTTAGCTGCTTCAGTGTCAGGGTCTTGGTATTGTGCACACTGGCTCTCTGTCACACTGTCAAGGCTTACTGGGACACTCGAATATAACAGAGCCATTGTTAATGTTATTACTAACACCTGTGCTTCTCCGACAAGTCCAAACTTCTGCTCTGAAAAAGTTCGATGCTCGAAACACACAACACAAAACAGCTTATTCCCCTCAGTTCCCCGCTTTGTCTTTAATGTCAGACAGCGAATGAAAAGAAGTTAAACAGAACCCTAAGAGAGAGCTGGATGTGAGTGAACTCTCTCAGTGGACTGAAATTAAAGGACCAGATTGAAACTTTGGGTAGATGAGAGGATCAAAACCATTTTCATATCTAAATCCTTAAAGCTGCAGTAGGTACATGGGGCAGATAATGTGTGAAAAAACCAGGTTCCTCTGGGTTAGTTAAGGCCTCATTCCCAGGTCGTCAAATACAGATGCTTTGGGAGACACCATGAGATGAGACTCAACAATCAACTACCTTCAAGCCTCCCACCCAACGCATCTTTCTATCTTTCTATCTCTGATTGGATGTTTTTGTTCAGGCCCCGTGGTTTCTTGCAAATGCCATTAGGAACACTAGAACAAGACAGAAGAACCTGATTTTTTTCACACATTATCTGTCCCATGTATTACTGTCAGGATACAGTGAACATTTCAGCAAATATGACAGAAAGTTGCTTTTTTAAAAGCTACCACTGCTTTAAGTAAGTGAACACATTTTTGAAATTTTGGATTTAGTTAACATTTACATTTGTTCTTGGTGTTTGCACTCATGTCGTCACTTCACCTAATCCTATCAACATTAAATAAAGTCTCCAGACAGAGGTTTGAACTCACTTTGTGCAGCTCCAGAGGTGTCGGGGACAGAATCCCCTGCATCTCCTCTTTGATCCGACGAGACTCCCACGTCCTCTCTGACACTCTCAATGAGGCCTTGGGCTTGGGTTCGTGGTGCAGGAGAGGGGATTGGTTATCTTGGTGAATGTGGGCCCCTTGGTGCAGGTGGGCCTCATGGTGCAGGTGGGCCTCATGGTTGAAATGGGCCTCTTGGTGCAGGTGGGCATCTGGGTGGAATTAGTTTTAAATGAAATTAAAATAGTATTTCAACGACCAGTTTGTAAAGAGCACTTCTATACACAGCATTGGCTTGTATGTTTTTCTTTTGTCAGTACTATATTATGAGAGAGCCACCTTTGGGAGTCTGTCACATTTGACATTGAATTACCTTGGTGCAGTTGGGCCTCCTCATGCAGGTGTGCCTCCTCGTGCAAATGGGCACCCTGGTGGAGGTGTGTAGCCTGGTGGAGCAGGTTACCCTGATGCAGGAGAGAATTCCTCCGCATTGGGCTCATCCTGCTGTGGCTCAGTATGGCCTCAGCTGGAGGCTTGTTGACACCATCTACACCCAGACTGATGGCTGTTCCTGTCATGATGGATGCCTGCACAAACCAAACAATACACACACACTTCAGCTAATGGCACCATTACTGTAGTGGTTTAGTTAAGGTTTAATCTGCCAATTTTAATTTGGTTTTATTTTGTTTGCAATACTATCCCCTCGTAGTCTCAAATCTCAAAAGTCACCAGTACCGTGAGTTTTTTAGATTTTTTAATTTATTTTCTTAATTTACATTTCACCTAAATCACAATCTTTCCCTATCCTAACCAAAGTGCTTTTGTTATCTAAATCGAACCAAAACCACAACCTTACCCAAAGTGCTTTTGTCGCAGGAGTCTGGAATGTGGTGTGACAGTCCTGCGGCGACACTTGCAGCACTTTCTGAGAGGACCTATCAGTGTGCTAACGGTTAGCGTTCACACTAAAGAGAGAGCTGGAAGAGCTCCAAGAGGCGTACTCCTTTTGTAAAGTACCTGGCAATGAAAAGGCTGCGTTTAAGGCGTCCATCGTGTTGAAAGGTGTGCTTGGTAGGTGTGCGAAGCCGTTAACTCCATACGCTAAGTTTAAATCTAGTGAACCCGTGTATGTAAATGGATAGGTTTGTATCCATGTTTGATGCTAATGCTAACATACCATTGTAACCAACAGGTAATTTTTCTGCGGTAATGTTGGTGTTCAGCCAAGGTGGAAGGTGGACGCTAACGTGCTAACTTACCTCTATCTCTCTGAGTAGTTCTGATTGGCCGCAGGTCTCCAGATCCTCAAGTGCCTGACACCAGAAACTGTCATCTGGATCTAATAAAATACCGTCTGGTTGTTGGCCAATAAATCTGTCAGACACGCAGAAACACAAATGACATGAAATTAATCTGCTTTGGGGAAAAAAGTTATCTCACCTGGTTGCAATGTCACTGGTTACTAGAGAAAAAAACACTTTTTGGGCTGAATCCTGGTGGATCTGCCTCTTAGTCATCAATTCATATGTAATTCATATGTAAACTGTGTTTTTTCTCTACATAATGAACGTTTTCTTTACCAGAAAACAGTAACCTGACCATGAGTCATCGTAATGTTAACAAATGTGGAATGGAATTGAGTCTGCACATGAAAGCGGAAATTCTTTGTATTTTATATGTTTTAGCCATGAGGTAGCATCATGAACAAAGCCGATTTGAACCTGTGTCAGTACAGGACATGACTATTTGTTCTGGTTAAATCCAACATGAGTAATCTAAATGTCCTTGACTGACGAGATTAATTCACTCTCCCTGTGCAGCTGATTTTTTTCTCACCATCCTTCCTCTCTCAGTCTCTCCACCCCCATTAGTGTTATATAACCCCAGTGAACGTTGCTATCCTCACAAGGCTTAACCTCCTGACTCATCACTACACACACAGAGACACAAACACACAGATACTCTGTCAGTCTCACTGGCTTCATGACTCAACCTCCACAGTGGAATTTTCACTTTACCACAAATTCTTGGTGCTGATACTGGCACAAGCTAAAACACGTACTAGTATAAAATAATAAACAAGTATATACAGTAAGTTAATTATTAACTGCAGACCTTTTCCCAATCTCAGCTTCTCAAATGTGAAGATACAACACATTTTCTTCCTAATTTATATACCTATAATGTGAACCTCTTTTGGCTTTAGACCGTACCATTTTATAGACTATGTATATAAAAAATAAATAAACAGATTATTTGATATGATTGCCATCACCCTTATATAAAAACCAAGAAGAAGACCAGTTTTTCACAAATGCCAAATAGAACCTTTTTGGAAAATGGTTTTTAACATCATGAAATGGCTGATTTATTGCACTAAGGCAAGATTTTCATGCAGTACACAAATTAAATGGAAACCAATGGCTGCTTGGATTGAACAAAAATACCTAAAATTGTATATTGTGTACTCAAAACTGCTCAGTAAAAATATAAAGCATACATGATTTGCAGTTAAAAAGATCAAACTAAGTTCAGTCCTACCCAGGGGGTTTGTCCCAGTCATCCTCACTGAAACCTCCGTCGCTGAAAGGGTAGTTCTTCCGGCGTCCAGGAGGAGGTGTGGTGCTGCGCTGCTGCTTTGCACTACGCCATTCATGGGGATGGAGGGCAATACCAGCAGCCTGGTGGCTGTACGTACCTGCAGGAGGAGTGAAGGAATTAGATGAAATGCTCATTTACAGATTGCCAATATATAGATAAACCCATTTTGGATTATAGACAGAACTAGAGCTGCCCCCTGATAGTCAAATTAATTCGCAGAAAAACAAATACAGCATCAAACTCCATTGGGAGCTGTGCATTGTCAATAGGACGAAAATATCAGGGGACTGTTGCAACACATGGACACACTTACCAGTGCATTGTTGCATGTGCTAACTGTACTAGCTGCTGCCACTCACTAGTTCACGGTCCTATTAGCCAACTATACCCAGACTAGTTGACTATTGGCTTTGGACTTAACAACTACGAGCTGATTAGGAAAATCTTTAGTTGGGGCCATCCCTAGATAGAACCATTCGGATTTGGGATTTTTCTTCACTAAAATATAAAAAATACAAAAGTTTCCATTAATTTTGATCCATCAAACTTTTTAAAGTTACTCTAAATAAGTTTTGCTGTGTATGGTCATGTTGGCCTTTCACCACTTGCATGTCTTTATCTAAAACTTACCCTGGCTGCCATAGCCGGCGTCCATCCCTGAGCCGTCCCATGACTCCATGGCAGAGTCGACACTGGGTATTGTTGTGGAGTAAAGCTCTGACAGCTTATTTGTTTGTTGGCTGTCTGTCAAATCATCCTCCTCAGTGTCACTGAGCTCATTCTCTGTTGTGTCCTCTACCTCTGCTGCCTTCCTCTCCTCTAAATCTTGGAGAGAAAAAGCTGAAATTGGGTTTGTCTTATGAATTGATTATCAAATGGTAAGGGAAATCTTGACACAATAAGCCTGTTTACAGATAAAATTGATTTTCTCTGGATTGGCAATTTATCGAATACAAAGATTGCAAGGCAACACAAGGGGCAAATATTGATAAAAATACAACAGAATCTTTGACTAGTGCAAAGTTATAATAAACAGTTTTAATACTTACTGTCAAGCTGTTTTTTTATCTTGAGGGTGACCGTCTCTCCAGCCATCTGCAGCAGGTGGATGGCTTCACTCAGGGGCTTGCCTTTCAAACTGACGCTGTTGATAGCCAGGATCCGATCACCTACGTGAATAGCCCCTGTCCTGGACACACATGAAAACACACATTCACACACACATGCACACAGAGTAATGTATAATTCAGCACTATGCACACAGAGGAAAAGATTACTATGAGACATGAGGTGGACAGAGTTAAATAAATAATGTAGACTAAAACCAGAGCTCTAAAGGAACACGATGATGTAAACTGTACATTTCTGTTCAGCACATTTGTGCAGACAAATTCTGCTTTTTTCTGTCATTTGTGTGAACTTACAATGCAGTTCTATAAAAGCCAGATTTCAATAGGCTACTGAAACCATGATATATCTTTAACCTTATCATATTTCCTTCAAAAAACAACAGTATTGGATACAAGCTAGATGCTGAAACATTCGGTGCCACAGTGACACTGTCATTGTTTACAGATCAGATTTTGGTTTGGGAATTTAATTTAAGGTCAGTACTGTTTAAACAAAATTCATGTAAACAACCACATGACTACTATAGGGTCACAACAAGGTGACACTGGAATGAATAATACCGGCTCCCTTTCATCCCACTATCACTGGCAGTGAACAGTCCTTTATCTGCAGCCTACTTTGATAGAGAAATGTATTTTAAGCTCTTATCTCTCTCTCACACACACACACACACACACACTCACAGACCCATATAACGTATTTACTTTAGTGTGTGTTTTTGAGAGAGATGGTTTTCTTGATTTTATCAAACCAAGTTAATAGAAACTAAAGCACTCAAACAGCTCAAAGAAAAACTGGGTCGGTGTGAACACTTTTCACCAGCTACCTAGATATATCTGATGTTGATATCAACTGTATTCCTGCACTTTCTTCTGTGTCAAGCTGAGCTTGAAAGTTTATTTATAGAGTGCTTTTAGCCAAGAGGTCTGAGGCAAAGTGCTTTATCGACAACAGTTTAGGACAGGAAGTAGAACAATTACATCACAAACTCCTAAGAAATGGGGTCACAGAGTGTGGGTGTGTGGAAGTGGGGCAGGGTAAGCAGTAAACTGTCTCCCTGGGTGTGTTTTGGTGGAATAACACGTGAGCCCATTATAAGCTGACATTTTATTTTGAAATGTTGTGTGGTGGACCGGATGTAAGCTGAATTCACCAGTGGACAGTTATGACTCAGGAAAACCATTATGTCATCCTCTGTTCTTGTTGCTGTGGACACTAGCTGCTCTCCCATCTCTCCATGCATCATGTTTCTCATTATCTCATCTGTCATCACTCCATGTCACATTGCACCTGCTGCACACTGCTGCTGGTGGGGAATCCCTCTATTTATTGCCCAAGGCGTCCTCTACTATTTCTCCTAATAAGGTTTTTACCCCACTGTTGGGGAGGACTAAATAAGGCAACATAAGCCGGTTCCTTCATCTGTGCAGATCTCCACCAAGTGTGTCTAGGGTAGTGATGTGCAGCACGTCTCTGATGTCATCCGAATTCACGTGCACACAAATCCTCTATCCGCCACTCACCCAAACAAATTATTATCTCTTATTTAGTCCGTGTATAGGCTATACTGCCTGTTAAATTCTGGTTTCTTTATTGTGTGTTGCATTGATGTATGAGTGTTTTAAAGATTTTTTGAGTGATTAGAGATTTCAGTGATTTCAAATGTGCAAAGTTATGTCACTGCAGAAAATACTGTTTAATATTTAAGTGGCAAAAGCTAGCAAAAAGCTGTAGTTATGAACTTGATAGGACAGAAAAAACTGAATTAAACTTTTAGCTTCTGAAATAACTTTTTTTAGACAGCTCTGATGGAGTTGAGGATTTATCAGGAGGACGGCTGCTTTACTCCAAACAATTTCGCTGTATGAATCTGAATTGTGTGTGTGACCTTTTGGATGTGTACAAGAACGAGGAACATCGGCGTGTCTGTAGATTTAAATAATCAATGAAGTTACACTGCTGGAAGCGTCTCGCTTCATCCTGATTCACCCACCTGTGATCCATCCACTGTTAATCTGTGCATCACTAGTCCGGTGTGAAAATTAGGATGTTGATACATACATGCGCGCATACACAACAAAACTCATGATCCCCTCCAGGCTTAGGCATGGCGGACATAATACTTACTTCAGACAAAGCTTTGTTTTGAATAGGATTTACCATTCTAGCTGTATTGGTTCTAAATCAGCTTCTGCTCCCAGGTGACAAAAAAGAAAAAAGGTCATGACCCTTGATCCACAGTCAAGACCTTTGACACCAAAGAGGATAATTGTTATTCTAACCACGGATGGAAAAATGGTTCACACTGTCAGGGTGGTTTTCTTTTGTCTAACTATCAACTGCCTGACTGAATCTGGATTATGGATGTCACAATACCAGAAATGTAGTAGTCGATACCAAAACCAGCCAAATTCCACAATTTTCGATACCAATTCAATACCATGGTAAAAATGTCCCAAAGTTTCATCCTCCTTTAATATCTGCTGATACAGAGTCTGGATCCAATATTACTGTATTTTCCCTAATAATACAGGTAGATCTGCACTGCATTAAGAAAGTGCACGCACACACAGCAGAGACGACAGAGCACTATGCACAAAAGTTTTGCATCCTTTGTAATAAGGTACTGTAGAAAAGCAAGTATCATCAAGTTTTCTACATTTTGTCATTGAATTGGTACCGAAGTATCACTTCTTGTGACATCCCTAATCCTGTTCATGAGTCTTATCCCGGTTTTGATTATATTCACAATATATCGTTTCGGACTCTTTTAAGGTTTGTGACCATTGGGTTTATGTAACATGTAATGCAAGCACAGACATGAAAAATATCCTGTGCTTCAGAAAAAAGGAAACAGAACAAATACCAGTTTCGCCTTGGAACCCAAAGTAGGCGTGTCATATTGTACAGGTTGTTGCGCGTTGTGCAACAATGTGTGCAACATCTGTTGATGACGCACAAAGCCTTGATTAAAATGGCTCAGCTCAAAACTGGTGGAAATGCTGGCTGGTTCGCTAGATAGCGCCAAATTTCCAAGAATCTTGAGCAGAACCGGTTCAAAAACCAGAGCTAATTAGGTGGATAGACAATATGTATATATGTGTCTACATGTTCAGAAACTAAGTTTAATTGAGACACTTTTAATTCTATGGCCCTTAATTAAACCAAAAGACTTTATACATAAATGGTTTCCCAGATTGAACTAATCAATCAGTACATACAGAATTAAGTACTCTGTTAAGTACTGAAAAGCCTTGGAGACGTAATTTACAGAATTAAATCCAACAAAAACTTCAAAGATGTTAATAGATCCAACCGCCACCCAGTGAGACACAGTGAAACATGATGCTGTGGAAATTTTGAACTGCAGCCAACACAAACCTCCACAGAGGAAAACCTATGTTGCAAAAGATAACCTGAGGGTTTTTAGGAATCACATGTTTCTACTGGTAAATTCACTAACCACTCTAAATATGAAATAATGAAAAAGTGATGTTTAAATATGTTTTATGCTGACTGTAGACATAAATTTAAAACTTGTACGTGCCTAATCCACACAGTAGAACAAGGTTTGTATGAAGGGACAAAGTGTTCCTACTTGCTGTGTAGATTGGCAGCGTGAGCTCACCTGCCCAACAAAGAACATAATGTACACCCACATAACATCTCTTGTAAAGCCCCAGTGGAGCTGAAGGTGAGTTGTTTGATGTTGTGTAGGATGTTGTGCAGGCCCAAACTGACAGCGAATGACGACTCATACTGGTTCATCAGCACTACTGATGGTGCACAAATTGTGTTGGAGTGTAATTCTTTACATGTTTGGTGCTTTGAATGCAGATGAGGCACAATTATAAATAAGATATTTTGGTGATTTCAAATGGCCAGAAAATGCTTATCAACCATGATGATGCAGAACTTTTTATAGCCATTCAGTTAACAGACAGAACGTGGTTTACATTGTGTCATAAACCACTCATGTCTAAAAGAGTATAGTTATAGATGGCAGACCAATGGAACAACAGGATGGCAAAACTAAACACACAATAATATTTTGCTATAGGCAATGATTGTAAATAAAGGAATACAAATATATTAATATAATTATTTAGTGTATATTATTTTATGCAACTATTTAATTATTAGTCTCGTTGTTTTTTTCCTTGTGTGAGGGAGTAACGTAACACCGTCCGGTTTTAACTATGGGTGGTAATGCAATCTACCATTAATATTATTCTTTGCCGGCCTCACCTAATTTTCCCATCTGATTCTCATCATCTGTCTTTTATTTTGGAGTAACTTGCTTACATGTCAAAACATGTCGAAACGATGCCAACATATCTCACAGGATTTTGTGTAATTTATTTATTTCTCTCCTGTACAGACAAAATATTACAATATGTAAAAACAGAACAATCTAAAACTCTCCAGCTGCAGTGCATTTCTTAATGCTCCACAACTCAAACTGGTAACCTAGATTTACAAAACGAAGTGTGTGTGTGTGTGTGTGTGTGTGTGTGTGTGTGTGTGTGTGTGTGTGTGTGTGTGTGTGTGCCAGCGAGAAAGTGAGCATGTACCTCTCGGCCAGGCCTCTCTTGGTTAGGCCGGATATAGTGATGGGGTCAAAAGGCTCCTCAGTGCCTGAGATGGTGATACCCAGAGGGCCTCCGTACCGCTTCAGCTCCACTGTGTAGATGATGCTGCCAGACGTCTCCTGCTCATCTGATACACACACACAGACACACACAGGTTATTCTAATGTTTCAGTTCCAAGGAGCAGATGATACTGCATGACGTATGTTTCTCATCTGACACACACACACACACACACACACACACACACACACACACACACACACTAAAACACTTTAGTTTACTAGGTGATACTGCATCACATTACCTGTTAATTTGTAATGTTTGCGCACACACACACACACACACACACACACACACACACACACACACACACACACACACACACACACACACACACACACACACACACACACACACACTCACAATTCTTTCAAGAAGTAGGTCAAAACTCTTGTCAAGACAACAGTAGTGAGGAAGAACACAGTTTCCATGGTAACCAGTGAGAAGACTGCCTTGTCATCATGTACCATGAACATATAATCTCTGCATTTTACTCCCTGTATGTGTATGTATAGGGGTGTGTGTGTTTGTGTGTGTGTGTGTGTGTGTGTGTGTGTGTGCTTGCATGTGAATATACCTTCTGAGTCATAATAGCACGATTACACAATCTCTTCCTGTGTTTGTGTGTGAGTGTGTATTTTTTCACATCATATCAAAACACAGTGGAACAGGGTGACATGTCTTGGTGACTTGGATGCATCCATTATTCAGAATCACACAAACCCAAGCTCTGTCACTGAGCACAACGATCCTGTTTTAAGACTTACAAAATCAAGGATGCTACATGTTGTTCATGGTATTAGACCACTACACCAGCAGGTTTTCTTTATTTGTTCCTTTTTTTTGGTTGTATAATAACTGTTACTGTTTCATCCTGGATTTATTCGTTCCCATTTCCAATAGTTTCTCTTTCCCCAATAAATCCATAAAGATGCATCTTGAATGACCTTTTCAGAGCAGCAACTTAAGTCCATGAGTTGGCCAGCAGCACCACCCAGTGGTCAAACACTGCTAGTGCAGCTCCCTGAACTGATGCCTGATGCTGAGCTGATGAACATTATTCAATCAAATAAAACAAATCAGAAAATGTGTTTCAACAACAAAGTCCAGAAGCCTCTACTTTACCACCTAACTTGCATATATACCTGAGTTGTCTTCGTCTTTTCGTATCTTTAGTTTGACCAGTTCCTCACACTGCTGGAGGATTTGCTCCGCATCGTCTCTGGAACAGTTCTCCAGTCTGATGTTGTCGATGGCCAACAGCTTATCACCAGGCTCCAATGTTCCTGTTCTGAAGGAGAGAAAGAGAGAGAAAGAAAGTGACAGAGACATAAAGGCAGAACCAGATTTCATGGTTATATGACAGTGTCCTTCGTCAACTTTCTGCCAAACTGTACTCACAGAACCCGCAGTGTACTTACCAGAGTGGAACGAACCTATTAAACAACAAGCTGACTATCTTGCTCAGTATGAGGCAGCACTTGTAATAAGTAAGTATATATATACTGATAATATAGTAATACATTAAAGTAGTAATAAAGAATTGTGAATTTTCTTGTACATATTATGTATGACATTCTTAACAACAGAGTTGGACTTCACTACATACATTAGAAGAGATAAATGGAGGCACGAGAAAAAACTCACAAGTTACACGGACAGAGGAATATTATATAAAGACGTTGTAAGATACCTGTGGGCCATGCTGCCCTTCTTGATGTCAGAAATGATGAGGGGCTCTCCTGGCTTCTTACTGGCTGTGGAAGGAGATGACATCACACTTAGCAGCAGCAGTAACAAGACAAAAGTACGTATATATAACATTGCTGTCAAATAAGAATAATAAGAATAATAAAATCATTAATAATAATGATAATAAAAAAGCAATAACTGTCACAGTAACACAATAACAGTAATTACATTATCAAGTTTTATTCATTTGGAGGAAATGGAAGGAAGGATGGTAAATCTGTACTAAATCATTCTTTAAATAAAACATTAAACGTAGTTGCATTCATCACAACTCTAAACTCCTGAACGGACACTGAGACTGAGGCTGAAAATGGTTTGATGTTTTTGCCCTGTAGGCTGACTTTCAGCAATGAACTCTTCCATTCAGAAGATGGCACCATTGCACCATTCGCTGCCTCAGAGACAGCCACAGCATAGCCTGTGATTCATACAGTGGCACTGTTCAGTGAAACTAATGTAATATTCATTTTGGTGCATACAAACACTATCCATACACCAGTAATATTTTACTTTTATATCAAATTGTTAGGGATTACCTTTTTCTTCCAAAACACTTCACTTAATTAAAGCTTTTATTTAATCAGGAAGGTTACACCGTTCCCAGGCAACCTCCAGTTCGACATTATTTTAGTTTAACACATTTAAGCAAGTAAGTAACTGTGCAGTATACTCTGGACTGGCCTGGGGCTGCTTAATTGAAATGAAACAGAGAGACCAGAGAGTGTGAACGCTTTCACACGATCTCAGCCAGTCTCAATCTCTGTAATACCCTCTGAAGTATTTAGACTTTACTCCAAATATTTAAAAATATGCCAAGTTCAGCAGTCTACCTGCTACTGAGCTCATGCTTCTTTAAATGACACAGTGTATATTGGCACACTAAAGTATACACACATTCCAGATTAATAATAATTAAACATTGAATGTAGGTCATTCTGACTGTAGTGTGTTACTCACTCTCTTGACAGCAGCACTAAAGCTTTACAGTGAATTAATAACTTTATCAATCATCACAATAAAGCTGTTTATTGGACCAAACAATAACAGCATTATAGATTGGTTCCACTTTGTTTAAAATACATAGATCTTTCTGCATGACATTTTGGCAATTGCCCAAAATCAAGTTCTACATTTTGCAAAAAACTTCATATAATCCATGGTTGTCAACACTATAAGGACAAAAATATGTGGACACCCATTTACAGTAATGTGTGCATCCGAACATGACAATCATATGTGATGGTCATTGATGTCATTGGAGGCTGTTATAGCAGTAGATTGTTGCCAATGCTTTTGGAATGAGATGAACAAAGGTTTTAGGAACCTGGCAGCAGGAATTTGCTCCCATTTAGCTGCAGCAGCGTCAGTGAGAATGGGCACTGAGGTTGGGTGATTGGGCCTGACTCGTGATGGGGTTGAGGTCAGAGCTCTGTGCAGGCCACTCAAATTGTTCCACTGGGAAAATCATTTCTTCATGGAGCTGCACAGTAGGGATGTCATCATCATACCAGAAAGTTAGTAGCCGATACCAATACGAGTTAAATTCCACGATTCACGATACCAATTCAGTAAAAAACAAAAATGAAAGAATACATCCCATGTATTAAAACATACAGTCCTTTGTTAAAACACTTGAACATTACAAAAACAGTAATCCTCTTTCTAATATATTGTTTTCTTATTTAGTTAATTAACTACTTAACTCACAAACTACTTTAATCTGCTCACCTTGCTTTTCCCCTCCCTACTCTTTTCCACACAGACCTACTCTATCTACCTACTCTGGTCTGGGTCTCTCTCTCTCTCTCTCTCTCTCTCTCTCTCTCCCACACACACACACACACACACACACACACACACACACACACACACACACCAGTTTGTTGGTATAGCTGACTTTCTTCCGCAGTATGTTTTAAAAAGTCAGCCAAAAATTACAAGTCATGTTTAAGCACATTTTTATCACCCGTGATTCCACTTTTTAAAGCAGCAGGTAAGCTGCGTGGGGAGGGGGTGCTTCTCTGCAGAGCATGTGCAATTGTCACTGGACTGGCGGGGCAGAACGAGGGGAGATTGTCCACTGGTTAATTCGATCGATCGAGGATACTTACTGTGAGTGAGAGTGATAGAGAGAAGTGTAAAAGTATTCTCGGTTCATTATAAAACTGTGGCAGGCCACAGGAAATGTGAAAAATTGTGTGTGGCCTGGTATCTATACCATTGTATAAACATTGTCGATGTTTATAGCTAAGCTTTCCTGCAGGCTACAGTTACCCTGACAAATACATGTGTATACGTGTGTGTGAGTGTGTTTCTGAAGAAGCACATAGTGGTCTCATGACATTTAAACATTCTGCCAGCAGCCTTTAACAAAGCATAGATTATATGAACAATGTTTGAGTGCTCCTACCACTGATGGTGAGCCCCAACTCCACTCCTCTTTTCTTCGGCAGTTTGACGTGGAAAGTGCCACTACTAGGCACCACAGACTCTGTGATACAAGCACACAGACACACAGTGTTAAACACACGCAGAAAAGCCATTAATATTAAAAAAAAGCAACAAATAATTCTTCTCAGCCCGCTTAACATTTGTAATTACAAGGCATTTAGCTCTTGCTCTTATCTCCTCTGAATTGCTCTTCTCTGGGGCAAACAGCAGCTTCAAATCCTCAGTGTTTGCCTGCATGAGTCATAATAATAATTCCACCAGTAAAACAACTCCACGTCCAGGCATAAACATGGCGAGTGCAAGTTGTGAGCAGAGCAACCACTTAAGACGTTTTAACGAGCTGTTTGGATCAGCTCCTCACTTCAGACTCCTTCAAACTCACCAAGAAGCTCTTATTATTCACTGACACTGCAAACATGTTCTTCTGTTTCCTCAAGAGCTGAGCGAGAAAAGACTCAGATAATCTGAATAAAAACATAAAAAATTTGGCAATGAACATTTTTGCACCATTAGCTCTTCATCAGTCAGATTTCCCTGTGATTTAATTTCATCAGTGTTGTGCCTGACAGCTACAGAAAGTGGATGATGAGTCTATTCCATTCAGAACTGCCTCACTTATTTTGAAAGACTTCAGGAGTAAAAGTCTTAATATTATATTTGGGAGTTGGTTGCATCGAATCTTGGGGTTAATGATAGGGTAAGAAATCATTCTAATTTCTCTCTGTTTATAGTACGAATGCTAATTTCAGAATTACTTTCTGGCTGCGATAACTCATTAAATGATGCAACCTCATGAAAGGCAAATCCAAAACAGTGGAAAAACATAATGTACTATACTGCTGAAATCAAGTGAAATAAAACCCAAGCCTCTCATAGTGTGATCATAAGTTAAAAATGTTGATTCTGAAAGTTTTTGCAAAACTATATAAAAGGAAAAAAAAAGTGTTTAATGATTTCATAGAAGTTCATTGTTGACAGTTAATGTTGGTTGTTTCAGTCCACAGACCCAATGTTCTCAGTAACTAAAGTGAACTATGTATTTAACAGTTTATTGTGTTATTAAATGGATGCAACCACATTAATAAAACTAATCAACCAAATATAAATCCATTCATTCTAGTGTAGAATGAGAGAGTTCCATGACTGAACTTTTTTTAATGTCTTGGGATAATAATAATTTTATTTAAAGGGTGGATGTATATTGTTTTCTAAAGTGCATCTACAGTTTGAGGAGCCTCCTTTGAGTCGAGCATTCTCACTCATAAAAGTTCCCCGGGGAGTTTTGACCTCTAGTAGCACGATGGAGCTGCTTCTCTATGCATGGGGTCGCCATTTTGTTTTTCTTGTGCAAGCACATAAAGATCCACATGCACGCTAACACACACCGGTGACGCGATACACACCGCTGCCAGTGTTGTCACACTATTCCACTGATCTACATGTTTCAGTAACATGCCAAGGTATGCTGCAATGCACTAGAAAAGACAGCGGAGAGGAAGACTGCTAGCAGGTGAAAAAAAATGGCTTTACAATGTTTATGAGGAAGTAAATGCATTCAATACATTTGTCATGGCTCAAGGATACACACAGTGTGTTTTGGTTAGTATCATTGAATGTAAACATAACTTTTCTTTGCAAGGAAATTCCACAGGGAACCTGTAAAGAAACTTTAACAAAACAAGGTCAAGTGAAGTTTTCTCTTGGAATGATCATTCAAAAGCTAACCAGTAAAAGTAATGAAAAACACCAGGCTGTTCCTTCCCACCCATTAAATGTTAGAAAATCCGCAGATTCACTTAAAAACAAATTCAATTATACAATATTAATTTCACCTTTCAAAACCATGGCTAGATTTTAATCTGTTTGAGTTTGAGTTCAGAAACTTATTTCAGAATCCAATGGGATCTGAATTTTCTTCAACATAGAAATCAGAACAGTAATACGCAGCTTTGAGCTTGTAGGTTATCCTTGTGGTTGTTACATTTTCATGGGGTTAAAAGCATGTAGATGGGGCCATGCCCCTCAGGGAAGAGCTGTAATTATTCTGTCCACCCCTGCCTGCACAGTCAAAAGCTCTCAGCAATTGAGTATGACCAGTACATCCTGTCTGTGCAAGTACATTCTGTGACAAAACTGCTAATTGCTCGCTAATAAAGAATGTACCGTGTATAGCAGCTGCTATATAAAATGTTTCTAACCCTCAGTAATGAGGCACACATCAGCATGTGTCAGCATCAACAGGTGTCAGACACCATTTACAACATCCCATAGTTGACATGTGCTATAATAAAGTCTCACTGTCACAATAGAGAGTACTAAGTCAGTTAATTATGGTAGAAATCTTGTGAAGATATATCAGTGTAATGATACCAGGGGGAGAAATGTTGAACTTTTTGTGAATGTCACACACCTGCTACATCGAATTCGATCTCCAATGTGACCTTATTGGTCAGCGCCGCATCTCGGAGCAGCTGATTGGCCTCCTCTAGTGTTCCATCTTCCGTGGGGATTCCATTGATTGACAAGAGGCGATCTCCGACCTGCAGCAGTCCACACCTACAACAGGAGTTACCATGGTGATGTCAGAAAGACTGAAACATTGGATATTTACTGCTTAAACATCACTATGTTTTACAGTTTCAGTGCTTTGATGCCTGAACCCTGCTTTCATCAAACTACAGCTACAGTACGCAGCCAATTTAACAGTTTCTGTCCTTTGATTTCAGGGCTGGATTTTCAGTGTTTTGGGTTATAAATGTGATTTTGAATGAGGTTTTCCTAATTCTGAACGGAATCTGGAAGTTCTGGTTTCACTATGGCTCCACATAGGCAGAGTATGAGATTGTTTTTTAAAGAAACATTTTTTCTGATTGGACTGTGATCGGTTTTGGGCCTAAAATTTGGGTTCATCTAAGTCCAAACTTTATGAAGTCATTAATAGATGAGATCAATTAGGAACCATCAGGTTTGTCAAGCAGAGGAAGAGGAAAGTTTCCAAATACATCCAACTTCTTTCTCAAGTGTGTACATTACATCATATTTCCACACCCTGAAATAAAACACGATTATGTAGCTATTTTCTGTGCCTATTTCAATACGATTACCTGCAGGGTTAAAATGCTCCCAAAGGGGAAAGAAAAACTCAATCATGTAGGTGTACTAATCATCAGCCCCCTACCTGGGATGTGTTTTTCCTTTAATTCACTTTACAAAGACAGATGACACCAGAAGGAGCTTCAGACTCCCTGCTGTGTTACATATCACATTAATTTTAGCTACCGTAGCTTCCAAAGCTGCTGTTTAGATATTAAAGATTTCTATTTCCCAAACAACCACCATTTGGAAACCCCCAATCCTGGCTCCTCACTACATAAATCAGCGCTGGAACGAAAGCAAAGCATATTAGCGCTGACTATTAAAGTCATGAATCATGTAAATACCTTTCCTTGGCAAAATAGAGGTATATTATGAAGGAGTCATTCGGTCCTTTGATATTGGCCTGTGAATTCAAGCAATTTTAGAAGCTTAGCCTTTCAGACTGCATTTCATTTTCAAGTCACTCCACTTATACATGGCAGTATTTGTGACAAGGTTTGCGTAAACAAGCTTAGAATCACCAGACACACAAAGAACAATATAAAGTCTTCAACAAGTTCTGTTTAAAGCTAGACAGTTTGCTAACTATTTAAGCTCTGCGGTAAACAGAGGGCTTGACTTTTTATGTGTATTTAATGTAGCTCACAACTGTTAAACTGCAACAAATGCACAAACCACTAACATATGTCCTAATTAAACTAATGCACAATACAGTGATGGACTCAGGCTTTCTGAGGGGCAGAGGCTGCATGTGGCAGGACAGCAACATGCAGAAAGTGGTGATGGGATTAAACATGTTAAATTATGTGACTCAGACTAACTACTACACCTCTGGAATAAAAACCACACAGGGAACAACAGTACTAACTCGTTAACCATTTAGAGGCACGTAGAGAGAACTCATTTTCTGGCATGTAGGGCAGCCAAGCATTTTGTCCAGTGGAAGGGCAACCTAGAGGGCAATTGATCATGTTTTATCTACCAGAGCGGCATCCAAGAGGGCACTTTTGCTGTTTTTTTTCCCCATTCAGGTGGAAGTCAACCATGTTCAAAAACAGAGAGCAGAACCAACAGCAAGCCTGTATTTCTGGTTACAGGCTTGCTGTTGGGCAAAAAGCAAGCAATTTTCTTAATGTTATGAATGTTACAAAAATAATTACTGCACAAATCTCATAAATCATAGTGTGCTTGTTTTGCTTGCTGTAATTGTTTTTCCTGGTAATGCAATTTTTTAATGGCTGTTTTTGGTAATTGCATTTACATTTATTCTTTTGGCAGATGCTTTTGACCAAATGAGATTTGTTGGCCCATGAACAAACTAAGTAGTACTACAGCAGTGCTACCCTCACTCGATGTAGCATTCACTCGACATCGACAGGAACCATTGATGTGCAATGTAAAACGTGAAGATGCTGAACCTTGCGGCAGTGCTGTCCTTTGGCATAGCATGGCCCTTGGATGTCTTGCTGCTCCACTCATAGTCAAACAATTTCAACTTTGACCTTATATTCAGATGATTTGACTTGCGATCAATGGCAGATGAAAACCTCATTGTCTGTGTGTCCGAACTGCACAACACAAATTAAAAATAACCACGATCTAGGCAGGAAGATTATAGTAAGGTGGAACATTAGTCAGACTGAGCTGCCTGGCACATGTAGACCAACCCTCTGCACTGTTCTGTGCACCCAGTGAAACTTTGCTGCTATAATGAATTAATGGGGAAAAGTAGATAATGTGATTGTTACTGCCGTTTTGTTTGGCGTAAGGGTCAAAAATCAACAGCAGTTTCTGCACCAAGGAAACTTCTGACAGGATAAAATGAAGATGAAGTGATCTGTCTCACTTTAACTGGGCCTCACCTTCATGCAGTTGCTACCCTTTGGATTTTCAGAGCACTTAGAATTTCCACTTGTATGAATACGACACACACACCCACACATACACACAGTTGTTATATCCTCCATTAAGCTACGAGTGGGTGACCTGAATTAATATACAGTCATCTTCATTATGATCTACTGAGGATTAAATGGCCCTCTCTCACTGTCACCTCGCTTTCCCATTTTGAGTTCAGGATTTACCAGTTAATGTGTCTTCTTTCCCGTTTCTCTCTTTTCTTTCTTTTTGTACAGTTTGAAGAATGCTCTTTAATCCTCCTTTTTGCTTCCTGGTCAGTTTTTAGGTTTTTATCGTCAACGCAACTGTATTATTATCTCTTTCGCTTAACACAGTGTAGAAAAAGAATACAGTTCTAGTAATCTGGGTTGCTTCGTGACATGAAGGCGCGCTTTGGACCGTTTATTCCTGTCGCAAGTTTTCCGTAGTGTTGACGAATGAGTTTAGCGACATTGTTTCGCGATGCACAACTGTCAGAAAAATGTATTTATATTATTTATTTTTATTTATAAAAGGAATTTATAATCTCAGAGGCATCCGTTTCCGATGGACTGGACAATTTGGAACCGGTTCTGAACTGGAACAGTCAGGACGAGTATAGATAAATGCAGAGGTCTGTCTGTGTCCGTGCTCCCTCAGCTCAGCATCCCTGAGTGAGCACAAGTATAGGCCACAAGTGTAAGTGTAGCAGTTAATGATCTGTCACCAAACTCCCTTAAAGAATCTGGTACTTAAGCTGGTCATTGCTACTAAAAGCACTGTGTACTTGTTGAAACATTATCTACAACCAATTCTTAATTGCTAATATCTTATCGTAAATTTGGCATTAAAGGTAACGCATCATTCCTTGCTATTTTGTTCCATTTTGCATTGCAAAAGTTACTTTGTGCTGTTCTTTAGCATCCTTCTTTTACTTATCAGCATCTTACCTAATTTAATTACTCACTGTATATTTCCGTCAAAAAAACTGTAAAAGTGGAATGTGATAATGGCTCCATGCCTCACAGATGCCTTCTTGTGGTTTTTGGTGTACACAGCAACTACTGGCAAGTGGCTCACTGCTGGAAACTTTAGCTTTTGTAGCAAAATATAAGAGTTTAGATGAAATATTGCAAATTATTCATTCAATAGTTGTAATGAGAAGTATATGAGGACTGCTACAATATATTTAAAATGATACTAAATAACGTTTATAAAAAAACTTCCAGCAGCACTAATGCAGGATAAGTGCAGGCTAAAACCTGAAAGGAGGATGTACTCGCTGGTCACTCCTGCACTAGACTTATGGTTTTAGAGACTATAAATTGTGGCTATGTGTAATTCAGGGTTGTGTGGAGGGGTTTATTTGGATTCACCCTGTCAAGCAGGAAGGAAGGAACTTATCGATTCCTCCAGCGTGGGCGAGGGGAAGCTAGCTAATTAGTGTTGTTAGTGTGGGCGCTAATGGAGAAGGGAGTGTGGCCTCGGGGTGGAGAAACACACCCAGCACTTAGAGAAGCTGTTAATACAACGGGAACATCAATCAGTAAACACACACATACACACACAATGCGATACATAAATTCAGAGACTTAAATGAAGTTGTGAACAGATATGTATGAATTACAATGCAAACCAGCAGTGGATTGTGAACACACAATCACTTGCATGTCGATATTTGAAAACCCCCACCTACACTCATGTGCATACAGTGAATGCTTAAAAATGTTTATACACCCACACATCACACAGAGCCGAGCAGAGCTGTTAATACACCACCAACTTCAGTCTCACACACATCCATACACACAAACACTGACATTCAAATACACACAGGAAAGCTAAGTAAAGCTGCTTATGAAGCATTAAAGTCAGTACATGTACGCACATGTGTGTGTTTGGGTGTACAGACATACACAAAGCCATAACATTAGCTTTACTACTATCGCAACACATTTTTCCGGCCTGCTTTTAGTAAAAATAGCCTGATAAAATATGTTTAAACTACCCAATAGTTCATTAGAAAACAACATTAAACAACATACAAGCTTGTGTATCATCAACATTTTGACTTTCAAACTATAATTTCACAATTGTTAACTCATACTTCAGTATGTTCTTGCCAATGTTGAACGGCTATACCTCACAGAGTAAACAGGTTGGTAAAGAACTAAAGAACGTGTGTGCTCACCTCTCAGCAGAGCTGTCGGGCTCTATGAATCGGATAAGTGGGGGTGCAGACAGTGTTTCGGTGGCAAATATTCCTCCCTGTAGCTGGACACCGAAGCCGTTGAGTGGGTCGCCTGTTAGGACGATCTCACTGGTCTCTACATGAACTACCTGACCACCTGGACCCACCGAACTGGACGCCAGAGACACTAAACACACACAGATACACAAGCAATGTTGATTATTTGATTATTAATGACAATTCTGAAAAATGATATCATTGTACAAACAGACGTATGGAGCTTACAGGAGCTTTTGTGCTCTTTCTTCCTCTGCCGTCGTTTCAGCAGCGAATTACGTGGACTCATAGGAACTGTAGGCCTGGGTAGGGTGCTGGAGCTCTGGCTACTGGGGCCTGATGTAGTCGTAGAGCCGGGAGAGAAACTAGCAGATACCAGAGCTGCAAAAAGTGAGAGAAAAGAAAGATGATGCTGATTGTTTCCTTACTAACACATGGCAAAAGAATATCACCATTAAAGAATTATTAAAGAAAAGAAGTCTGGAAGTGTGTTCTTACACTTGCAGTAGTCGAGGTTGTTGATGGTGTTATTATTTGAGGCCGTCCACGACTTGTTGAGGGTGGAGCTTGTGTTGCAGAGGGTGGAGTTTGGAGGGTGACAGTAGTTCACACAGGG
Organism: Dicentrarchus labrax; assembly: GCF_905237075.1. Taxonomy (NCBI): domain Eukaryota; kingdom Metazoa; phylum Chordata; class Actinopteri; family Moronidae; genus Dicentrarchus; species Dicentrarchus labrax. The sequence continues at coordinate 32,547,079 of NW_026136711.1, forward strand.
GTCCCAGGAGTGGGGGTGGTCCGACTTCTGAACCTTCACTGAAACACAAACAAATGATTGTGTTATTTTTGAGGACAGTGTTTTGACTTGCATTCATTTCCTAGAAGCTTACTGTAAGGTGTGTTAACATGTCTAAACTTAACATGTCTAACACCCTCAGTTATTCTAACTTTAAAAGGAGCCCTGTGGAAGAAGAAAAAATTGCGTTCAGTATTTCTCAACAAAACATAGTTTGAATCCATTTGCAGAGCCGGTTTCTAATCATTCTAAATCCGGCCTTTAGACGGAGCTAGGCTAGCCTTTCCCCAAAGTTTCCAGTCTTTATGCTAAGCTAAGTTAGCCATGCAGCTGCTGGTGAAGCCTTCATATTTACTCTACCTACATGAGTGGTGTCAATTTTCTCCCCACATTTTTCCTAAAATGTAAAACTTGAATATCATTCGAGCTCTGCATTCTACAACCAAGCGATGACAGTGAAAGACAAAGTTAGCTTAGCGTTAAGTGATGTGGGACTTTGATATAGACAACGTTCTGTTGCCTTTCCTTTAATAAAACAAGCCTAATCTCATTAGTAGGTACTGGTAAGAGCTGTTCAGACTGTGCAGCGGTGTGTAGCTTAGTATGCTACTGTACGTTATCCAAGGCCACTTTCACAGGTCGTGCTCCCATCCCTTGGTAGGAGAAGGCAGAGGTATGATCTGATCTGATATGAGACTGTGTTCCCACCTCACCCCATAAATCTCTGTAAGTCCATAAATCATCCGCAATTCACAAAAGGTACAGAGAGAGGATTAATGTGCATAGAGTTATAATACACCTGTTCCCAATTGGGAAGATGTAACTCATTAGCATATCATATGGAATTATCTCACTCTGTTGTCAATTAATTAGCCCAACAAAGCAATCTCTCCAAAATATAAGCCTGATTAAAAACACAAAAGTGCTGGTGGCCTGTGCCATCTGTTACAAAGTCACTTTTCCTCAGATGTCAGGGAGAACCTCTTCTGGAGAAACTCCCACTGAGAGCATCAGCATACAATCAAGGCTACACAGCTTCATGTGTAATTCCTCCTAACACACACTCATCTCAACTCTGAAGTTGATCCTAAGCCACCCTGTGCTGCCACATCCATCCAACAGAGCTTTTGTTTCCTCGACATGTGAGTCATCTTATCTAAACTCCTCTGTTGGTGGGAGGTCTGAGGGGCAGAAGAGTTGGGCGGCCTCAGGGTGAGATCTGAGAAATGTGGAAACATTTTCCTCCTCTAATCCTGCCCGAGTAAAAATAAAGTCATTACGTCCAGTGAAACGCACTGGAGAGACAGATCGGCTGGCAGGAAATGGCTGCAGTCACACAGACAGATGTACACAGGCAGGACACACAAAAAGGACACCGCGCATACACACTCCTGCTCACTTACACAGCTGACTTAGATAAGAGACGATACATAAAAACACACAAGATGAAGGAAAATGTGTGCGTGCACTCTGCTCACCAACACAAATATAAGCTGCAGTAACACACTGAAAGTCAAACACACACACACACACACACACAACAGCAAAACCTTTAATCAGAGTGCCTATTAATAAAGCAGTGGCAGGCCGGCCGCAAGGTCTCCTGCAAGGCCATCAGTATCCTAATGAGCTGTGTTCACTTTTAAACACCACACACACACACACACACACACACACACACACACACACAAAGCCAGTCACACACAAAGGCGGTCACACAATCATTATTACATGAAGGAAAGAATGAATTCTGCTTTCGTAGAGACAAATGAAGGAGATACGAGATGAGATGGCGACCTTTCATGAGTGTGTCTGTGTGTGTGTGTGTGTGTGTGTGTGGTCTGTTAATGTGTGCAGCTTCTAGTACTTTTTTAAAATTAACTTTGTTTTTGTCTCTTCAACATAGATTAGAATTGAAGCTGGGAGACATGAGTCCATTAATAGGGACAAGATGAGAAAAGAGGCAAGGAGAGGATATGGTGAAAAGAGGACATAAAAGAATAGAGGAAAAAAAGGGAAGGAAATGCAACAAAATAGGTGTAGAGGAGAGGGAGAGGAGAGGACAGGAGGAGGTTGCAGGCTTTAAGCAGTGTCTGACAGCATGCAAGAGAGGTGTAATGACTTTAATTAAATACCATCCCGTCTTTACACTCCCTGTCACTCAGTTCTCATTCATCTGCCGCGTCTCTTTTCAACTTTCTGTCCTCGTGTTTTCATGCCGAGATGAAACTCCCGCCCCACACAAATTGTATTGAAAGTAGAACCGTAGCTGAGGTTTTAGTCTATTTTAGTCCAGAATTTGTCTTTATTTTGTGTCTATCAGCCTTTTCTTTTAATCCCGCCTTCTCAACCTCTCTCATGACTCTCTAATCACGTCAAAGAAAAACACAACATTAAGAAACACACAGACAGATTTCTCCCAGTAAGCAGGAAAATGAATACGTGTTTTTCTGAGTTACTACAATGCTGGCAGCTTTATCACAGGTTCTACATGCGTGTGCTTACAGGCATGTGTTTCTATGTGTGTACACATGTCACTGCATGTGTGTGAAGGGTGTGTACACTTGTCATACTTAAAACCCTCAGCTGTGAGGCATTAACCTGGGATAATATAGCAGCCGCCGGAATCAGCGCTTCCACTGTAAATCCACTGGCACTAATTCTGCAGATGAAAAGCCGTCACTTGGCTACGGGTGAAGAACCACTCTATCAACTAATTAAGCACAAAGTTGCTGTCGCAGGCAAAATATTCCTCAATCTTTGTTCCACGAGAAAGGACGGCGGGTAAAATGACAGTGGGATGAGTGGATTTTTTTCTTCTTCTCTGATTCCAAACAAATCTTTGTTGTCGTTTTTACGCTGCCCTACTTCTTATTTTATCCAAGATGACTGCTGAGGAAGGTGTGACGACATGAAGCTCAGGAATGAAAATACATATATTACTATACAATTGTAACTATCTACTGTCTTTTTTTGATTGTATCCTTTTTGGACAGCATTGTTGTGTTTAAGTTCATCTCATCATCCTCATTCAAAGAACTAACACAGTGTTAATGTTTAAGAAGATATTCATTATTTTGTACCGTGGTCCTGTCAGGGTTGTGATTGGTTGCCAATCACTGGTTACCCGAGGGAGGAGAGTAGAGAAATTGATGCATGACAGTGGCATCCTGCAGTATATTCTATTATTAAAATGGCATTATACTTGAGCCAGAAATCTTCCACGTAGCACACATGTAACATCTTGGGCAGAAATCATTCACATTGCATTTACAGCAGCAGTGAGTTACCTTACTTGTTGTTTTAAAGTTTTAAACACTTCTTCTGATTTTCAGCAGAGTGATAAAAACTAAAGCTTCTCTTAAACAACTACTTAGCAGATCTGTAATTTGTGCCTTAAAAGACAACTTTGGGTTTTAGCAGGTCGATAAGAAGCTGGCTAACTGTGGATAAAAAGGCAATCTGTGGAAAATAATTAAGGATCTTGGTGGCTACAGTCCCCACTGTAACACACAAACCCAACATGTTTTAGACACACGCACTAGGCGTGCTCTAGGGCTGGCTGTGAAATCCAGACTGACAGCCAACAGCTTCAGTCTTATCTAGAGATCATTATACTCATTAACTTCAAGACCACACACACACACACACACACACACACACACAAATACAGAAATAGTAACACTGACATACACATGCATATGCCTGAATAAAGGAGTATGCTCTCTCTCCTTCTCTCCCTGCTTCCCCTCTCTCTCTCTCTCTCTCTCTCTCTCTCTCTCTCTCTCTCTTACACACTCACACACCTGACTTTTAAATCACTTTAGCAGCAGACAAGTGTAAAATGTATTCACTACAGAGCTGTTTCATCACTTATCTGACACATTATCAAACAGTGTTAACAGCTGCCGAGGAGGACAACACAAGGTGTAAAAGAAAAACAACAACATGAATTTGAATTTGGTCCATAACTTAATACACACCATCTGCTCGACAACAGCGCAGTCAGAAAATAGCAGGATAAATATTGCGTTTGTGAGTGATTGAAGGATAATTACTGCACTTTATTTTAAAATGATGTCATGATGACACTTTGTTTTCGTGTTTAATTTAGTTTAATGCATTGATGTCAGTTCTGCACCACATTGCTCTGCTTACTATCAGACACCTGGCAACTACAAGACAACAGGGAAGTCTCCACAATGTAGGAAATAATTATTATGATAACACTTTAATTATTGTCACATGCAGGTGATTTTATTTAAAGGGTCTTTATACCTACAGTTAGTAAGGTTTCACACAATAGTGTTTGAAAAAACTCCAGACCAAAAATAAAGATCCATAACTGTAAAATAAACGTTTAAAAGTGACTTCAAGAGAAATTATTGTCCAATCTGAGATATGAATTGGCTTTAACTCTAAATGATAGTTTCTTTTGTCACTACAATGTATGTTATAGTGGTTTAACCAGTCATCCAGCAATATATTCTATCTACAGTCTAAGCAAATCCTCTCGATTTCATTTTTATTATAGATGGATGTTACATCTATCAATGACTACACAAAGATGGATTGTAATAAGGGAGTAAAGGAAGAATAGAAGCCAGCTTGAACATAGTGTGGGATATTAGTTATCAACTATAGATACAACTCAAAATGTATACCTTACCCTTAAGGAGTTGACTTTGGCAGAATCTTTAGTGCCAAGATGGAAGTTTTCCAGAGATTTTGTTGTTGTTATTAATTTGCCTACTACTGTAAAATACATATTTAAGTACCACAAAAGCAATCAACAAATGGGTGCTAAATTATTAAATAATTTAGATAATAATAAAGATGATGAGGACAGATGGAAGAAACGTATGTTATATGTTAACAAGTTCACATGTGACAGTTTACATTAGGTTCTAGTTTTTAGTAAAACAATCTCTTGTCTGTGTTAGGTCTCTTACCATGTCACTAATTGGCAGCTGCTTTCTCTCACATTTTACACAAATGCTGTAATACATGACATGTAGTGTAAGTAATGATGGTGCAACTGGACTGCTTGGTGAGTTTAGTGGGAAACCAACTCGTTATTATGTAGCAGTTAGTGTTGACTTTAAACTCCATCTTGTGTTCCACTGGTGCAACAGGTTGCTGAAGCTAGTACCATCATAAACATCCCAAATGTAAACACAAGAAAGCATATTTTCATTCTTCCATAGATGTAAGATGATATGATCATTTAATGCAAGCGTGGCCTGAAGTAACCTGATGGGAACATTAAGTTACATCAGGTTGCAAACAGTTACAATAGAAAAATATACATATTTAATAATTTGTCTCTTCCTTTGTCAAAATCTAAAAGACAAAAGGTATTTTTTGGTAGACTTGGTGGACATGCACAGGGACACAGAGCCAGTACACCCACCTGTGTCGTGCTGTTTCCCAGTTAGCCTTGTTTGATGGGAGGGGAGTATTTCTAATTTCACCAGTTCTGTTGTGCTTGCTAATAGCTGTGTTGCCTCCAGGACTGTACAGTGCTCTGTCGATGTCCCGTCTATGGACAGCAGGTGATCTCCAGCGTGCAATGCTCCACATCTGGTAAAACAGAAACCAGGATAGTAAGGAAGGAATCTCCCCACAACAAAAACAGAGAAAGAAACACTGTCAGTGGTTACTTTGCTGTTTCAGTAATACTCCGAAATACTGCTTTGTTTTTGTTCTGTTTGAAAACCACACGTCAGCTATACAGTCAACCTGGTGTCTCTGCTTTTCATACTGTAGTTCAAATTTTAAAACTGAATTTGCAACAGTGTGGGAATGAATGATGAACTGTGCTTTCCATATTTACGGTCTACCATAAAAAAATAAAAGTGCAAGGCAAATGGCTATATTATTAATGCACTAACCCTACTTTGGATCAAATTTAGTTTCATTCTATTGTATGAATTATATATTTAATTTTTCATTATTGTATTTGCATCTTTATTAAGAATAGTACTGACTTTTACTGCCTTATATTTGTTGAATGTTCAGGTTTTAGGAAAAAATCTAATTACACAGTGTAACCTGTGAATGGATGTATGGATAAACCATTTTTTTCTGTATGTTTTAGGCTTGAGTAATGTCTGCAGCCCAACAAGCTCCACCTATCCTTCAGCCTGCATGCAGTCCATTCGCTGCTGCTTTAAGCCTTATACAGAAGCGAAGGCATTGTGCTGCATGTATGCAAACATATACTGTGTGTCAGTGTGTGTGTACCTGTCCACGACGCTCCCAGGTTTAACCCGGTCGATGACAATGACCTGCTTGTTTCGATGATTGGCCGACGTCAGCGTGATACCCAGCGTTGCTCCTGGCGACTTGGCAATTTCCACTAATAGCGGACCGGAGGCGTTCGTTACTGTGTCTAATTGGGGAAAACATTTTTTTATTTTAAATCACTTTGATGTTTACTGTGATCTGATGCTCCTGTGCATATGAAAAAAACAACAGTGGCATACCAGAGTACCTTTCATTTTCTGTAACACCAACATTAAGTAGCAGATGAGCTTGAGGCAGAAATGCCCTTAAAAGCAACAACCACCAGATGTAACGACCAGGGGATTCTCTGCAATGCATTATGGGTGAGCTAAATTGAGCAGTTATCCACAAAAAAAGAGGCAAAGCTCCACCTGAGGCAGCAGAAAATGCCAACACATCAACAAAAAACATCAAATTTTTAATTTCAGTGGCATTTAGGTAAAGTCTAGAAACTTTTGCCCCAAGGTTTAATTCATGTCTGAGTCTGGTGAGTGTGTGTGAGTGAGTGAGTGAGTGTGAGTGAGTGTGTGTGTGTGGTCTCTCACCCATAATAGTGACGTCGTACTCTATCTGGAACAGGGCTTCCTGGCCGCACTGAGACAATACGCTGAGGGCGTCGCTGTGGTTGGCGTTGTGCAGTGGCACGCCATCCACACTGAGGAGACGATCACCAGGACGCAGTGTGCCCTCTCTGGACAAGAGAAGAGAATTCAGAAACACAGCCAACCTCAAGAATTGAGACAAACCCCCTCAGAAGTCTAAAGTTTGCATTTCTCTTTACTTCCTGCTTCCTTTCTTCCACATTTCCTCTTTGATCTTCTCTTAGAAATCAAACTTACAAGTATGCTTTATTTGTATAACTGGGTAATGATCAATGTTGTAGTATACTCTATGACACTGTGTAAAGAATGATGGTGAAAAATCATCAACACAACCATTTACACTTTCTTATTGCTGCACATTCTCTGTGCCTTCCTTCTTCCCTTCCCTAACCAAACACATTTTTTCTCTTACTCATTTCCTAGCTGTCCTACTTGTTCCCACAACTCCACTACTCTCCGTCTTTCTGATCTCAGCCTCCTCTATTCTCTCCTCTCATCTGTCTGAGATGAACAGTATCGTTTCTCCTCAAGTTCAAGTGGAGGACAAACACAGTGGAAACAGCACTAAGATGACAGATGATACTTCTGTGCATCACAGTATTCAAAGTATCGAGATTAAACATAACGTCATGGGATCTGGTTTCATTTAAATTATGGTAATTTTTAAAGAGTCCCTGGTTGAAAAAAAGCACTCTGAGTGAATAGATTCTCGATATTGTACAGGCACTCAATGGCACAATTTAGGCAATTATTTATTCCTACAAAAATGGATATGCAGCCTTTTTAATTTTTCATGCACAGGGCTGCATTAAGTTGCTGGTAGATGGTTTATGCATGATGCCAGAGTGTGAGTAATACAGAGCTGTCATCATACCAGCCAGAAGTTGTAAAGTATGATGCTGATAGCCCTGAAGCTTTTCAACAACATGATGCAAGCTAAGCTCAGACCAAAAAGCTTTATCATTGCTGGAATGAGGTTATATAGAAGAAGTAACTTTGGAATGAAGTGAAGAAATGTGAGGAGAAGATTTGCTTCAAAACTCCCAAGAAAAAGCCCTTGGATCTTCCCGAGAAACAGGTAGACAGAACAGTAGTGATAGTGCAGTTTTTCCCCCCAATAAAAAGTGTGCAGGTTGTGCTCAAAAGCCAACATGTTCAATGCGCTCACAACTTTTGTTAGACTTAGATACACTCAAAATCTGACAGTTGTTATTTTAAGAGGTAAGGATATATTTAACTGTGTTGTAGGGTGAATTTCCCCTTTAAATATAGCTTCAACTTAAGTTGTTGGTTGAAACAAAGTCTTAAGGACTTCACTGACATTTAGCCTACTTTAAAAGCCTGCATGCTCTATCTTTGTCTTTTTCTGTTCATATGATGATGCGGTAAAAAGAAGTTTCTTTGTGATCCTGCATGAAACGGTATGGTTCTCTTAACACGTTCAGAGTTCAGAGTAATTCCCACTGGGTAATGCTAAAAATGTAGGCACTCCTGGGACTGTATGGTGCTGTGGATTAAGTTTTCTCCAATTGGCATATAAATGGGATATAAAGCAGCATGAATATCTCATTCGTTTCCCTAGACTGACCCACATTTTGAAGATGATTTTCTTTAGAATGGTGTTAGATGAGCTTCGGGGCAAAATAACTCAATAGTAAGATAGAATTTAATCATGGTCTTGTCCCAGACTGTCAATCTGTGTGTGCACCTGTAGAGAATAAACTAGAATAAACCAATAGTTTTGGTTGATCTGCAATCCATTTTGACAAATATATTACTGGATCACATTGAAACAGTCCTTTTGCAAGCCCTAAATGTGTGTCAAAGATCTCAGACAAGCATTCATTCACTTATTCAGTAGAAATATAACTGGTTAAGCTAGTTTCATGTAGTTATTCTGCATGTGTCCTAATTTATTACTGCATGCAATTCTTTCACAAATAGATGCCACTAGAATAAAAATAGCATCTCCATGTTCTAAAGTCTAGCGTCAACTGATTGAAGCTGCTGAGTGATCAGAGAAAAGGGTTACGCTTTCATGTTTTAATCTTTTCCAATCTTGGCTGGAGAGTGAGTAAAGCGTGCTGTTCAAAAATGGGACTTCAAGCAATGAGATTTGTGTATTGGCAATGGGTGACAAATTGAAGGAAACAAAGAGTCTTAGAAATGTTGTTCTACCACAAGCCTCCAGAACAGCTTCTCGTCATGGATTATCCAAGTCTGTTGAACATTCTTCCACAAGACATTTTTTATGATGATGGTGGAGGAGAGTGCAGTTTCACACTCCGCTCTGTTTGTCTCCGGTTTGGTGCCAAGGAGTAACTGCTGTGGCTGCATTTGTAACACCATTTATTTATTTACTCTACTCTACTAAGTGTTAATGCTACTGTTAGCAATAACTTTATGGTGTGAAGTATTTTTACAGCAGTTTGCAAAAAACAAACAAACAAATGTTTACCACCAGATGTTTCTTTGAGATCAGCCTCAGGCGAACATGAGCTTCAAATGAGTGCTGGACAATAAACTTTTGTCAAATTACCCATAATTATGTAATAGTGCCAGTAGTCTTTTAAAATCTTTTTTACATTTCAAACAATGACAGTTTTCTGTTTTTATACTGCATTATATATTGGATTTCATGACACAAATTATATAGTTATTATTCCATAACTGTTGCATTCATTAAAAGTAAAACAAAAATGTATAACTTATAGCCACTTATACTCCTTAAAAAGGAAGTGGAAGAGGCCAAAAGTGTGTGTTAATGAGGGGGGTCCAAAATATGTAAATACTTCCAGTATCTGTCTGTTAATTTTTAATTGCTTTGTAGTTTACTTATTTCTCCCTGTGTTTCTATGTATGAGAGGCTGTGTGAATAAGCCCTTCCCCTGTGTAGTGCATAAGTAGATGAAGCTTTATTGAAGCACTGAGGGTGTGTTGAAATTGGTTTTGTTACTCGAGACCTCAGGTGTTCACTCACCCGCAAGTCCAAAAATCCACAGCTGGAAAATATGACCTGAGTCCTAACATAGAGATAATCTACACACTTCATCATGCTGGCTCATCCGTAGCTTAGCGCCAAACACTGAGATTTTGTTGTTTGGGAGGTGGGATGTGTCACAAATAGAGTATTAGTGAAAATATGGGAGAGCAGCGAGAGGGAGGTTGGGCATCAGAAAGGCAGCAGGGCGAAACAGTGTGCAGAGCCAGAATATTTTCTCAATGATTCACAGGTTTATTTCAAACAAACCAAAGTTGGTGATTGTTGGATCAGTTTTATTTTGTTTCTGTTGAGTTTGAATGAAGAGTTCATTTTTTTTGGCTAAACAAAATGGATCTTATTCTTTCACTAAAAGGTCTATCTCTGTAGGAATTTTTCATATTGTTGACACTTATAATAACAATCTGAGTGGCAAAAACCAGCACAGTTAATAGATACACATTCATGGTGCATGATTGCCAAAAAATATAGGCTGCAGCCAGTTTTTTCAGCTGTAGCTCTCTTACTCGATACTGAACTAATTTTAAAAATTGTTGTCCTAATTAGTCACTTAGGAAAATTGGGTTGAAACATACCACAGTATAAATATACTTGAGCAATTGAACTGAGCAGAAATGAAAAAAAGCTAATGAATAAAAACTAACATGCTTTCATTAGGAGAAATCTAATCAAAATATTTTCCAACTTCAGGGAACATGAGCTTGGCTGCTGGCCCCATTTCAACACAATCCTCACAACTCAACAATCCAATCAAAGTCCAGTACATCATTTTTAAGTGGTCACAAATTAATTATGACAACAAATCAGAAATGATCAAACATGAAGAAGAAAGTATAAATGCCTGACTTACTGAAAACATGGTATCATTATATTCGTCTTCATGAAGGTAAGTGTGACAATTTATTGTGATGTAGATGTTAGGTCACTGTCAAACACTGCTTCAGAAAATCTGTGCCCACAACTTGTGTTCCAGCGTTGGAGCTGATTTTATGGTATTTTGGATGGCAGAGTACTTTACCCAGGAGGATTCTTAACAGTGTAAACGTGTAAGAATTCCTGCACTGGATCTCCAGCAGGTTGCATCACTGCTGCGTTACATCAGTTAAACAGTCGCAAAGCTGACATTTACATGAACATGTCATGGATTATTTCCTAAACATGAAGACTGAGACAGACACATGATGACAACATTAAAGGGATATGAGGTGATTCATGCCGCTGCAGCGATGAGTAACACATAACTGTCAACATACCAGTGACGGTCACAGGAAATGACACCGTTATCCTTGGGGTTTATTCGCATGAAGGCACAGAGAAATCTCCCTGACTCTTGACTGGAACTGGCTGAGCTGTGCCTCTGTTCGTTTAAACTCAATGGAGGCCAGTTCTCGTCTGCCTTTTAGTTTTAGACATCTTGTTTTTTTAGAAGTCATTGCCCTTTTCACCTCCAAAATAGACATGCATCCCTCTCTCTGGCTCTGACAATGTATGCGTTTGTGTGATTGCTCGGATATGTGTGCGAATATGTTTGGAACATGTGGCTTTGTACACTTATACTGTATGGGTGTATGGTCGCAGGAGTGTGCCGTCAGTGCTACCTGTCTGCAGGACCTCCTGGCCTGACGTAGGTTACCACCAAGGGGCGTGACTTGTGCCAGTCCTCGTGGGTACCACCTGCAAGAAGAGTGCAGGTTAAAGCTGATCACAGGTAATCCATCAAAGTGAGGAATTAATTTATTTGGTATTATGGTCACAATTATGTTACTGTATCTATAGTAATACAGTTTAGAGCTGGGATTGTTTTGAAAACTCTCTTTAACAAGAGTCAGGTTGAGGTTGAAGAGTCAGATTCCAATCAGCAGTTTGTTCAAAGTACAAACCTAGAAGACGACAAACAATAATAAAACAAAAGATGGATCTTGTCTTCATTCACGTTTTCTTTTAACCGTAAAGGTAATCTTCCCCTTCTCCACAAGTTGATTCTCTCTCTAAACAGTGAAAATAATTGAAAGTGATGGCTTCCTGGAAAGCAGGGAATCAATTTAAAATGTTATTGTATGCTTGGTCAGCAGAAATGTAAAGTATATAGAGTTTCTAGTTAATGAGATAAAACACTCAAATCACCCTACCCTTCCTGTTAACCATTAGCTGTCTAAGTGTTAGACAAATTACATCAGAGAAAAAGAGGCCGCAACTTCATATTTCTCATCTTTTCCTACTTTCACAGCTTTTTTCAGTGCCAACACAAATAAAAGATGCAATCTTTATATTTTAAGGCCGGAAACAGTGATCCTGTCTTTAAATTTAGTGACAACATCTTAGCATGGTGCCATGTCAATCATAACTATTCATATGGTTCACCAAACATATAGAAATTGGCTTAATTCCATGATGGTTACCTCTCATGACGAAACCAAAGCTGTTCCCCTCTTTGTGCAAACAGATGTCGATTGTCTTCGATATAACCCCTGAGGTGCTGTCTGGTGCTTTGAGAAGGGGGAGATACAGAGAAAAATAGAGATAAATAGAGGGGGGGAGAGAGAGAGAGAGAGAGAGAGAGAGAGAGAGAGAGACAGAGAGAGACAGGTAATTTATCAAATTTAGTGAAAGAGTGAGAAAGCAATTTACACTTACACAGCCGTTAAGTGTTTGCTAGAAAACTTTACTTCTGTTGCTCCATAATCAAGTATTCAAAGTTTTATTCTCATGCAAATTTTTGCTTCATACATATGGAGTAAAAACATTTAACACAGAAAAAAAGTATGAACAATGACTCATATACTGCTATACAATTGCAACAGTACAAGAAATACACATACTTACTTTGAATTGAACCTGAATGCCAATATGTCTGCAGTGTGGGTTTTGATTAGGGATGTCTATGATCTCCTTTATTGCTGTTAATGTAGCTACTAAAACTGCAATTCTATTATCTTAAAATGAATTATAATAAAATAAAAATACATATACATGGAAGAGCTGTTGGTTCTTCTTCAGATAATGAGTTCATCAAGTTCTAACTGTTATGTACTCTTGGTATTAGCAAGCATTCAATCGGAAAATGGCACAGCATTTAAAAAATGCAAAGGAGCGATATTAGTTGGGGTATTGCTACAGGTAGCATGTAACGGTTTGAGGAATAGAGTTTAAAGGCTTGGATGAGCAAACATTGCACAGCAGTTTGTGATACTATGACTCGGATTATTTTGAATGTTACCACGACGAAGATCATTTTATGATCCTGGTAGAGTTTCCACCATGCAGTGTATTGCTGGATGGTGTTGTTTTGCATTTGACAACCTTTTTTTTGTATTTTTTGTGCATAAGGAGCTGCTGTACCAACATTGGTCTCATTGACATTAATAACAAGGCTGTGGTTTTTCAGATCAGAATCATATGAAACACACTCATATTGGACGATTCTACACGTCACTATTTACATCCAGTGCAGACGTTCGGTGCCAAGGCAGGAGTAGTATGCACTATATGTGGCAGAAAGCTGGAAAGTACGGATGAGGATGTGGAGGTTGGGTGGCCCATGACAGACCTGCACATTTCATTAACCTTTTTTATCAACCATAACCACTATCTTTCCCTGATGTCCCCTAACCTAACTCTGACCAGGTGTTCAGTGGCCCTCACCCTAACTTACTATAGTGTATTTGCTACAACCACAGTCTTTCCCCAGCCATCATAGTTGCAGTGTGCTGATATTGAAGGATTTTAAAAACATTAAATGTCAGCCAGGTTTTTGCAGAATCATCCGAAATTGTCTTCCGATAGGATGGCGTTTTTCACATAATGATAATGATCAAACTGGACCTGACCTTACCAGAGCCATTTACTTTATGACCCTAAAAACGATGTGACGGTAAATGGAGTTGAATTAATATGTACCTGTAGGGGGCAGTTCATACTCCACCTCCAGCAGAACTCTCTCTCCTACGTTCTTCAGTAAGCTGATTATCTCTTCATGCCGCAGTTTGGTCAGATTAATGCCGTTCACCGACTTGATGTAGTCACCAACGTTTAGCTGGTCACTCCTGCGCAGAAAAGGAATGCATGTAAAATGTTGCATAAATGACTCTCAGTTGGAGTGAATCAATCATATGTACATTGTTTTGAAAATGTGGAAGTTTTTTTTCACTCCTGATGTTATATTTATTACAGAATAGCTTTGCTGGTGCACCCACCTGGCCGCCAGTCCTCCAGGCCGCAGGTTCGATACTCGGGGTTTCCCATCCTTGTCGGTTCCTCCTGAGATGGTGAGGCCCAGTGTGCTGCCTTCTTTCTTCACCAGCTCCACCATCGTCACCCCCCGCAGAGCTTCTAACCAAAAACACACATACACATAAAGACAAATACACACACACAAAACAGGAAAAGAGAAGGACGTACACACACAGATGTGTACACAGACATATACAGACACACACTCAAACACACAAAATACAGAGATAAGTGGTTAGTGGCTGCCCTCTGTCCATTCTGATTCCCGGATTAAAGGGAAGTCAAGATACAAGACAGATAACCCAAAAAGATGTTTTGCTGCTGAATGTCCTTGAGTGAGACACTGATCCCCTGTCAGCTCATTTCTAAGAGTCAGCTGAAATGACTAAAATGTAAATGTGAAAATCAGATAAGCATCACTTAATGAGAATTAACAAGCCTCATTGTTTCATTGCGCGTGTGTCATTCCACTTGAAATGTTCCTGGCAGGGATGAAAGGGCCTTCAACAGTTAAAGGACATCATCAGTAACAGCAAATATGTTCAGCAGTCTTCTTCAGAGTGAATTCTGTGTATTAAAACAGATTTTCTACAACAGAAACAAGACTTGACTATGAAAAAGCAACGCAATGTATACAAATAGTGAGAGTAATGTTTGTATGAGACTGGGTTGTGTATAGACAATGTGGGGTCAGGGGTCTAGGCTAGGCTTTTCTATATACATGCATATCACAGTGTCATATTTCAGATACAAATAATGTGTCTAAAAATGTTTTACTTTGGAAATCTGGAAAAAATAAAAAATACATCAAAAAATATTAGGAATATCCCAAAACATCAATTTGTCAAAACTGTGTACGCATTCCTTTGACACTAGTCTTAATAAAATATTTCAAGAATTTTTAAATTTTATTTTACCATGACATACTAAATTTCCTAATAGAAACCAAGAGTGTTGACATACTTTGAAACAATGTGTAACTTGTATAAAACTACAACTTTTCACCGAACCCACTGACAGGGATTCTCTATGGACTGTGGTAACGAGGATCAGGGAACGGTGGATCACTTATTTCAACAGAAGTTCAAAAAAATCTGTTGTACAGTGCTATATTCCCAAAACACTTAATTAAACTATTGTATAAACAAAGGCATTGCAATATCCAGAAAAATTACATGTAACCTCTTTTCTAAAAACTATCGAGTGCAGCGGCCCAGCTATTCTCGAGCTGAGTCAAGGCTTGGCAAAGTAAACAACTTAATGGGTTGACTTGGGAAGGATGCTGCGGAGTTCAGTTCACCTTCATCATTCTGCTTTGAAGTTAAGAGTTCATGACAAAAGTTCATGAATATAGATTAGTTTCTCCATGACACAGTGTGCACATTTATCTGACACTCCTACAAAACGCAATCAGGGCGGATCCAAATCATCAACCAGCCTTTGAAGAAGGCACTGAAACACCCAACTGCTGCAACATTTGGAGTATAAGAGGGACCATGTGAAGAAAATACTTTAACAGATGAGAGAGGTTTGCAGATAGGTTTAGGCTTTGGTAGCTGTGGCAATGGTCAAGTTAAAATCTTTACCACATTTTTTAAAACACGACTATTCGCTTACTTTTCGAGAGGCACATGAGAAGATTGATACTGCGTATGCACCTCACTCGCAGGTGTCAGGTGTTAATTTTTTAGGTATGTCTAGCTTCTAAGAAGAGACTGGCATATGGCAATAACGTTACTTAATATATTAACTGTAGTCTATTACTATACAGTTTTTTCTGTCTTATTTCCTTTCAGTTAGAACCACGCACATGTTTGATTTTACGGCACTACACTTCCCATTTTTTGTAACAGGATTCATTGAACTTATACACCTATTGGGTGACTTGATGATATGATGAAATGATACTTTAGAGTCAATCTTCACAGAAAGCTTAATATGGCTAATTAAAATATTCAAAATGACAACAAATCTTTTTTTTTTACATTATGGCAACATATTACTAGGGCAACTACATTCAAACCCGGTGTACTAATAAGTCTGCACTTTTCATAGAAATAACCAAGGGGATATGAAATCGGCCTTTATGTGTGTTAAACCCTGTTTCGTTATTGTTTTCAATGCATTCAAGCTCCTACCACCACCCTCAGCAAGGAAAACTGCCCATCCTGACTGCCAAGAGGATGGGGAAGATGAAGATGGTTGATGAGTAGTGCAGATGAGGAACGAGAATCCAGTGGGCTGTGAAAAGACGGTGATGATGGAGATGGAGGGGTTCAGTTGGATGAGGGTGACTGGAGCAGCAGAGTCATCACTCAGTTATCCATTACAACATGTCACTTGTTTTTCTTCTCAGGACACCAATACATTACATATCAATATATCACATACACATTTTAGCTTAGAACCTGATCGTATCCATCCAGCTTTAAGAACTTACTAGCTAGCTTACAAAGAACATGACAATAAAGAGACAGAAAACATATAAAACACTAAATGCACAGTAACGTTACCCAGCAATTAAAACCATATTATCCTTATCAGGTTATCAGCTCACCACGGCTGGTTTTGTAATATAAAAAGCCATAAATTCTCAAGGTTAGCAAAAACCACAGCGCGTCACTCTCTCTCAACTAATGCTAACTCTACGCCACAAGGGAGAGCCGAAGGACCATAATAAGTGAGGGGAGTTTATTGTAACATTGTCTCACCTGTCTAATAACTTTGTTTTCATAAGGACTGCTGATTCTACCTGGCTACATTAAGTTAGGTTACATGACTGTACAGCTACCGCCAGCAGCCGGCTGGACCAGTTGCCAGGCAACCAGCAGAGACTGGAAGTTACTGGTCCCGCCCCCAAAAGAACAAAGTGAAAACTGTTGAATTCTTAATTTTTATTTTCGTACTAAGTAAACACACAATACAATATAAGTTGATTGATTGATTGATTGATTGATTAATTGTATTTAAGGATTATTGGAAACAGTAAAAGAAACAACAACAAAAATTCAAAGGATAACATGTTAAAGTGAAAATACTTATTTCCAACATGGTCCCAAGAAAACCCAAAGATATTCAACATAAAAAAAAGGAAAACAACATAGTCCTGAAACACACGAACACATTTCACCAAGTGCCTCCGTTAAAACAAACAAGAACATTTTAAATAATGTTGCTGCAATTTAAATTTATCAATCTGTTACCCTAAAAAAGTCTAACCTAACCTGACTTCTGTTAGCCCCTCTCATATTTAAAGTCTTTATGTGGAACAGAAAACCATTCCACAACATGGCACCAGTGTAAAAAAAAAAGAAGCTTCTGGCTACATTATTCACTCGAGGCATTTTACATGAACACACACTGGCGCTGGTATTACAGTGACGCTCAGTATGGACCATTATTATCTGAGAACACAAGTAGTGAGGAGTGTACCCATGCATAATCAAAATGACACTGTTAATTAGAGAGCTTACGAGGTGGTAGTAGACAGATTTAGTTAATGTTGGACAGAGCCAGGCTAGCCTTTTCTCCTTGTTTCCAGGCTATGTACTAAGCTAAATTAGATAGTCTCTATAGCAGAGATGACCCATGGCTGCAGAGGTCTGGGAAATTCACAAATTTGTGACTCCACTTTCTTTCATTTTCAATCTTCTTAAGGCTCAACTGATGCTGAGTCAGTTTCATCACTTTAGGCAACAATTCATCGGACTTTGTGCAGCCAGTCAATAAGGCGGGACAAAACCAGACTGCCCAGTGGTTGTAGGATTTGGGTTAATATTAATGTAACAATAAGCAGGTACAGATTATAGTTACTAAAATAAAACCGTAATAAAGCCGTGCTTATCTTCAGCTGTCTCTCCATTTGTCTGTATTTGTGTTGTTATCATTTACACACACACACACACACACACACACACACACACACACACACACACACACACACACACACACACACACACACACGCACACAGGCAACGGGAACCATTGAGCGAGCACTGCAGATCTCTCAATCGATCTCTATATCTTCCCTTCACACTGTTGCACACACACACACACACACACACACACACACACACACACACACACACACACACACACAGGTGAGATGAAGCTTTGGTGTGATAGATGGCTAGATTAGGTAAATCCCTCAGGCGACACTGGGGATCAGTGAGGTGCTTCACATTTTAGTTATCTCCGGTGGGTATTACAACACACACATATTCACACAAGAACAAGACACACACACACACACACACACACACACACACACACACACACACACACACACACACACATTATCTGCAGAAAGGCACTCATTCATTCATTAGTCCTTGTATTGCTCATATTTGCATAAAAGCACACCAAAGCTTTCAACAAATGTGGTTTGATGCCGTGAACATCTTCTGAACTGCATCCATCACAAAATGAATTTTCCTCCACAGATGCAGAACTGTGTTGGGATTCATAAAGTTTTATCTCCCACTTCATTTTGATACTTAGGGAATACAGAATACACAAGAAGATTGTTTACACTTCACAGAAAGAAACCCATGAAATGGGGAACTGAGGACATTTGTTGTACATTTAATGAGGGATCAAGCAAATGGAAAAAAGGGCCACACACACACACACACACACACACACACACACACACACACTGAGATGGAAACAGACAGAGTCAACAACAATGTGTCTAGGGAAGGTGAATGAGACAAATGCTTGTAATTGTGCCTGTGAAGCAAGGTGACGTTGGAACATGGAGCTGAGTTATGTAACAGTGCAATAGTTGAATAAACATTGAGAAAGAGGGAGAAAAGTATTAAAGAAACACAAAAAGAGGAAATAAAGAAACAGAGAGAGAAGATGGGAAACTCAATGGAGGGATTTTGCTAAGGTGATAAGAAGGCTGGAACAGAGAAAACGTGATACAGGAGATGAACTAAAATGGAAAGGAAAAGGTGGCCGTAATAGATAAGAGTTTATGGACGAAACTGCTGAAAAACCAGATGGTTGTAGTTGTTTCATTTTATGCTTACTGGTATAGCATCACATCATTCTATTTCTGAAAGGATAAATAATTACAATTCCTTATAAAAACACAACAAAATAAATGTCAAATATTGTAAAAGTGTGTTTGTTTTATAAGAGATGTATAGTATCTCAATAAACAACTCAGGGACACTTTCAGACCAAACATCTATTCACAGACTACTCATGAGATAGATAGATAGATAGATAGATAGATAGATAGATAGATAGATAGATAGATAGATAGATAGATAGATAGATAGATAGATGTACCTGGTATACTGTGTCTTCTCGAGGCCATGGTCTGTTCTGGTCCAGAGATATCCTTTGTTTTCCCATATGGCCCGTCATCTAAAAAGAACAGAAACACACAAAAAAGCTTTAGAAGTATCAAATACACCTCTATTTCTTAAGTTTAAATTAGAAAATGTAGATCCTGGTAGTGTTAAAGTGCCAATACTTCAATGGTGATGAAACACATTTTTTCGGGATTAGAAACCCAGAAGAGAGAGTGTTGGATCATCACCTTCTCCACCCAAAAACCCACATTCTTAGGAATGTTAGCCGTGGTTCTCATACCAAAACATAATAAAACAAACATACAGACATGATTCCGACTAACACTGCAGCTGTGTCTGGCACCAGTCACTCATCCCTGCATTTCTTCTCCCTCTCCACCCATGAATCACATCTTATATCTTCCTCCTCTACACGCTCTGCAACGATCCTCCACAGTCCCCCCACACACATTGCTGCTGATGAAAATAATAGATGTTATTAATTGTCAGTTTATGTGACTGCAATCTGAGCTCCTTGGCTGGGCTCTCTGTGTTGTGTTTGGCTGTATATCAAACAAATGAATGAGACAAACGCTTGAGACATTGTCCAGATTGAGTTGAGGAAAAACACCATTCTCAAAACTTACATTAAAATAATTATAATAATAATCCTTCACCAACTCACTTCTTTTTGTAATTTGTAATTATCAAAGGCTGATAACACAATGTTGTTCTCTTAAGTGCTCC
Organism: Dicentrarchus labrax; assembly: GCF_905237075.1. Taxonomy (NCBI): domain Eukaryota; kingdom Metazoa; phylum Chordata; class Actinopteri; family Moronidae; genus Dicentrarchus; species Dicentrarchus labrax. The sequence goes on from NW_026136711.1 coordinate 32,567,271, forward strand.
CATGTATTTCTGTATTTACTACATTGCCCCTCAACAGTTTTCTTCCACAAATAACCACAGTTCATGGCTCAGTTGGTCCAACATTTTGGTCAAGAGTGAACTATCACATGGGGTGTTGGGTTGCCACGAAAGAAACATCTAGACCCAGAGGTCTAGCATGTCAACAAAGTATCATGAGCAAAAGTGGGGCTGACAAAGTGCAGCAGTGAATCTGATGAAAGCTGACCCAAGTCTGACAATGTAGAGATGAGCCTTAAATTACACTTTTTCTTAAAGATCCAAGCTTCCTCTCCCACTGAAACAGGTGCAGGCACAGCGAGTCTCCCTGCCTGAAGAGCTGCAAACTGCACGCTGTTTCAGGGGCGTTTCCTCCCTGACAAGTGTAGAATTTCCAAGAACTTTACCAAAATGCTATGTAAATACTTGAAAAACCTCCCTCATATATAATCTACTTAGCACTAGCACAAGAGCATCCACTTATACACCCTTGTAAGACGCTTACATGAAAGGATGATTTTCCAGACAGTCACTATTCTTATCTTTTAATAGTTGGATGAACTGGTGACTACAAGGTCATCTGTGCGTGTTGATGAAGTTAGTCCCCTCCCTACTTGGCCAATGAAACAGAGGCCATCATTGTTGTAGGTCACAGGAGGGAACAGATGTCCTGTTTTATCGTCTCTGGCAGAGAATTTCTGGCTGAGACGTGTGAGGATTTTAATATTTGATAAGTTATAAATTCAGTTCTGCTTGGATCTCCACAGGTATCTGTTTAAAATTAAACTTTTAAAGTAATAAACTGCACAGGCTGGAGTCCTGAAAGTAGTCATCACTTTCAAACTACGATGCCAAATTACCATCCAACCAATCAATCAACCAGCAAATCAATTCATCAATCAGGGCATTTTGAAGAGGCACAGACAGAAACAGGACAGAATGCAGATGACTCAATAAATCAATGGGTATATAGAAAATAGTAATGTATCTATATATTATTTCCTTAATCAAAAAAACAAAAAAAATAATTGGATGTTAAAGTGACAAAATGATGTAAAATCTGTGAATACATGGTTGAAGTGTTGAAGAGATATCACCATGGCGTATCCAAACTGCTGCTGTTATCACTTTCCTTTACTACAGCTGGTGAAGGTTGGCATGTTTTTGACGGATCGTTTTGGACAGTGCCATGAATGTGAATCACCTGAAACCAGGCAGAGAGAATTAATCCAATAACAAAGCTTCAGTGTTAGTTCTGCGGCATTGGACCTGCAGCTCCAGTGCCACCTATTGCTAACAAAAATACCAGCAGTAGCAGTTCCTTAGGTGACAATGGTGGCGTTGTGAAGTATCTATAATGAAATATTGTACATATAAACTGAATTTAATGTCCATTTGATGTCAGTATGACACAATAATGTTTCATTTTTTCCTGAGACAAATTAAATTTTAGTGAACAGGTAATACAATAAAATGTTATTACTTTCTTAGCCTATAGGAGGGGACGTTTATACACCTCATCCACTTCTGCTACTGCTAATGCTTCCCTGTTCTGTGCCAGTATAAGCTGGCATGCTGTGTGTCTTGTGTCACTTTAATCTGTGAACATTTTTCTTACCAAGTGTTTTAGGGTTCGTAATTTTAATTATGAAGAAGTCATGACCGTTTATGAATACTTTTATATTTCATTGGGTCTCATCTATGATATATGTAGGATATTAAGTATTTTGCTAACCCACACTTTTTAACTCAGTTTGACAGCAGCTGTGGAGCCGAGGCTGTTGTTGTTGTGGCTCTGAGAGGAGAGGATGTGTCCTACTTTACAACCTCTGCTCCATCAGAGGGGTGGGAGAGGTTTAACAATTCATAAGCCAGTCCTCAACTACTTTCATAGACACCAGAAGTGTCATTAAGTTGCATTATAATCAGGAACAATTACGCCCCAGCTCAAACAGAAATGTCTCTGCTAAACTTTCAGAATAAATAGCACCTGAGGCAGTATTTTAAACCAGCTTACTATCATCAACAGAGTTAAGCGGTTAGACAGGATTTTCAAAATGCAATTGCAGAGTGTGTCCTGCAAAATCCTTTATCTCTTACATTGTGCTTTTAATTCTCCTTTAAATTACATCCACACTCTGTTCCGCAAGACTGCCTTCAAGTCTCAATTTCACTGTAGCAAACAAACTGAAATAAAGATTTGGTTTTTTTAGCTATTGACTCAAGCTCTTGCATGTAGGACATCTTTCATGATACTGTCATCAACCTTAACTGGTGGTTTTATTGTTCTATACTTGAAAAACTAAAATAAAATTTTTTTGTAGTGGCTCAGTGGTTAAAACTGTCAGCTCACAGCTTTTATTCCAAGAATCCAAATACATGCAGGTGAATGTGAGAGTGAATTTGTTATCCAGTATGTGTTATATGTAGTCCATATGTGTGTTTGACATGTGATAGACTGGGATAGGATGCATCCCCTGAACATGATGAACAGTACTGAAACTGTAGGTATTGAAAAATCATTCATTGATGAGAAAGCGCTACATTTTTTGGTCAGATTTGTTCTATTTTCTAGTGCTCTGAAACTTTGATTGGAACATCTTTGTCAACTCTGCTGTCAGACCTTCTTTATTCATAAATTATTATGCCATCATGTCCAGCCAGTCATCTTTCGTCCCATGGACCACAAACTTATTGGCTGTTGGATGCTGTCATTCTGTCTTTCAGACTGACTTTTGCATAATGCACCACCCAACATGAAGCAATTTTCTTTCCAATAAATGAAAAAACTGTCATGAGCTGCAAGCTGTTTCAGAACTGAAATTACTGCAACACACAGCACTTTGTAATATCTACAAGGAACTCCTGAGTTGTAGCCTAAAGTACTTTGAATTGATTTGGCCATTTGTGGGCAGTAGAACAACCCATTAAAACAACATGGACATATTGTCACTTTATAATGTTGTCATAACCAATGTGTGAGGTAAACAGTTGCCAGCATGCTTCCAGCAGAAATGGAGAAACGCAAAGATTCATTCAATTGAAAATAGTAAAGTTGGGGAAAAAAAAAGTTTAGGGACACCACAGGGTTGGGTGATCATTCTCACCATTATTAATAGAAATTAGTGATAAAAGTATCTATAAAAATTAGCCCGTTAGTTGGCCCGGCAGGCAGCAAACGTTAACAAATTATCTGATGTTCATGTTAACATCTACTTCCTCAGTGTATTCTTAAGCATTAACATCCAGTTTCCTATACTTTCCAAAACTCATCAAACAGAACTCTGATCTTTTTTCTTTCTGCAGATCTTGAATTATGTTTTATGGCAGATGTTCACTGCCAACTTGTTTCACTTGGTAATTGTGATAATACCTGCACATAGAAAGTAAAGCATAATTAAATGTAATGAGACTGACACAGGGACACATCGTTGAACATGAAAATCTTCTTAATCAGTCTTTTGACGTTCTTCCTCAGACAAAGAAAATGTAATTACATAAAACAGTCCAACAACATCACTGTATGAAGTGTTCCCATTTCCATATCAAGTAGTTTCCCAAACAACCTCAATATATAAAGTGTTTTCCCTTTAATAATCTCCATACATGACACATTTTCATGCTATCTAACACCTGAAATATGCATCACTTTCCCACTGGTAATGCTTAGAAATCATTTCTCTTCCCAGCAGTGACAGTGGAAAGGAGGCCATTGTTGTTGTGCTTCGGAGTTTAGCGATCTTCACAGAGGTGTAATAAGTTTAATAATTCATAAGTTGTGGATTCAATTTTGCTTTAAACTGCTTTCATAAGTTATCTGGCTGGCTGCTTTCCTGCTGTGGGGCTGTCACAGGCATAATGGACCCCAGAGGCTGCTCATCAACACACACACACACACACACACACACACACACACACATAAACACAAACACATGCATACAAACATGCACAGCCTCTGGCAGCTGACAGTGTTGCATACCCAAAAGGATTTAGGCACCCAATGTATACCTGCATGTGCATAGGCATGAACACACACACAAAAATACACAAAAAATATGTGTATATAAATACAAGTCATACATGCACTGTTATATAAACAGTATATTAAAGTACACTTTACGGCAACTGGGCCCTCTCTGTCTCTGTGACTGGATGTAAGACAAACTGTTTTAGTCACAACTTTCCCCTCCCAGCGATATGAATACTCTGGCCTCGTCGTCCAAACCTACAAATTTCTTGCGCCAGAGTTTTGGTGGCTGAGGTATCAACACACTGCAAACATGTTTGTCACAACAGGCATATGAAGGCATAGCACTTGATATGTTAGCACTAATAGTCTTTTTGAATGGATACACACATCAGCTTTACTCTGACACATTTTCTTTGTAAGGCCTCTTTTCCGCTTCTTTTTCTCTTCGTTCTCCAACTCTGCCTGATAAATTAGCGTCTCCTGGTGAATAATTTGAATGTGATTAGGCTAATGACTGCTGGCGCTGTCAGCTTACTGAACAGGTTGAGTTATAGACGAGGCATCAGGCCAGATTTTCCACCTGCAGTAGAAGCAGTGGCATAATGCTTACAGCGTGAGCATCTTTTGAAGAAAAGACGGAAATGACTTAGCAGGTGCAAGGCGGGTTGACAGACTAAGGCATGGATCATCTTACAGATCTAGCAAATTTTTGTACAAAATTTTCATCACCAATTATGTAACATCAGTAATCTTATTGATGTTACTGAGTGAGTAAATGCATGCTTTGAACAGTATTGAAGACATAGCTGAAGGTTTTGTATTTTCAGGCCATAAATCATCAACAGTTGTTGACTTACTGTTGATTAATGAAAGTGTGTGACACCATTGGTAGAACTGTATTGCATCACTGTGTGTGCCCTACGAATATGTTTATCTCATGCATGTGCATGCAGGCACGCAGGCACGTGCAGAAGTAGACAGTCAACATCGGAAAACTGAGAAACTGAGGAATTGTAGGCAGAATAACAGATAACGTGCACAGCTCACATCTAGAAAAAAAGCAGCACAAGCAGAGACTGTAGAAAATGCCTACAATAAGTTGAATCTTTAATGACAGAACTTTCCAATTTTCCAGCTGCCGGCTGGCTAACATCGCTAACAGCACTGCCAAGGGACTGTAACTGATTTATCCCCGCTGATCCGAATAAAGCAAATCACACTGGAATTTATAACTGTTATTTTTTGGTGGAGCTTCATCCACATCTAATCCCACCGTACCACTGTCTATGTTGAACAATGTTGAATGAATGCATTTTTAGCTGTTTTCAAATGTCTAGTTGCCTTTAAAGTGATTGATTTCTTTGAAACTGGGACATTTGTTAGTATTATTAAAGGTATAAAAGGCTATTTCTGAGAATAAATAAAAAATGTAGCCCTAAAGAAACATCCAGTGATTGTCTGCTACAGCATTTCTCATAAAAAAAGAAAAGCCAATAATATTCTGTATGATTTGTTATGGTGTACTTGAAAGCTTAGTATTCCCTCACTGTTGTCACTGTTGAATGAGTAAATGAAAGGGCCTACGGCACTGTGCTACAAAAGAGACACTGATCTCTGTACCACCCCAAAGTTAACCCTGGCCTCTCCACTGCAGATAAATGAATACTAAAATAAAGTTAAAAAAAAAAAGTAGATACAGGCATGCATTCACTCATTTAAGAATTTGATTTATATGTGAAACAGGGAATTTATCTTCTGACACAATCAAACACAAGTGTAGAGAAGCTGAAGTATAAACTACAGATGCAGTATCTTCTGCTTGTTTTACAGGCTTGTACGTGAAAAGTTCCACCGGATTCCATCAGATTTAAAACATCAAACACCTGCTAGGCCTGTGTGTGTATTTGTGTGTGTGTGTGTGTGTGTGTGTGTGTGTGTGTGTGTGTGTGTGTGTGTGTGTGTGTGTGTGAGTGTATCTCTGTCTATGTGTGTGCATGCATGCGTAAAGGGAACACTAACAGACACTGCTGTAGTATCTCGCAGGATTCCCTCAAGCTTTCACCAAACACAAAAATGCTATGTATTCAGTATAATCATGCACACAGTCTCTTTGTCCTTGGTGCAGGCTGTTGAGGATGAGGCTGTGCTGCCAACACCTGAGACTGAAAAAGATCTAATTGCAGTAGTCTGCAAATTTGCTTGCTGCTTCCTCATAATCCTGCAGCAGATTTAAGTTATTTTCACCAAACTGCACAACACAATGTTTCAGTAGATTTTGATCGTACGGGTACAACGTCAGGATTGTACTAGTAGAGTACTTCATATTATTCAACAGACTTAATCTGTTCTGGTGGGGAACCCCTTTGAGTTGTTCACACCATGATGTGAAAGTTGCTGAAATGTTGAAATGGGACAGTTTTTAGGAGATTACAAATAATTTTTTTTTTTTTAATTTCCAAAGACTACATTTGAGCACAATGTCAAATTCAGAATGACGGAAGTGACGGAAGCCACATCACCAACGTACATTGTCACTGATGCCTATATCGGCAACACAGCAACCCGTGAAGATCATAGAAATGTCACAAATAAAAATGTCACAAATTATTCCGATTTGATCTGATTTGAGAACCAAATCTGATTTGCAGTCAGAATAAAGCCTTACTTTTCACCTTTAAGTTTAATACTGACCACCTTTTCAGAAGCCCTGTCTCAATGGAGAACTTGCTAGATTTTGCACACTTTAGTAGCTCTGAACAAAACATATTTCGATATACTTATGACTAACTAGCTAACTAACAAGGATACAATGTGGAAACAAGGCAAATTTAGAACTGTCTGCAGGTGCACTCCTTTTTAATGGAGGCTTTCCCTTTCCATTTGCTTTTTGTTTTTCTACTAAGCTAGGCTAAATCATATCAATCTTGCCATCATTCCTTTAATGTTTCTGCTTCTGCTCTGATCTGTTTCATCCTTAAGGACCACCATACATTTTCAGAAGAAAACCATACTCTCGAGCTACCATCGAGCCTATTAACACGCAAACGCACGCAGCGGAAACACTGACATGCATACGCATCAAGTTATTATACATTTTGCCTCAAGGTCAGCAGGAGCCTACGACAGGCAACGGGCCAGACAGAAAGACAGACAGAGAGAGAGAGAGAGAGAGTGAGAGAGAGACACACACACACACACACACAGAAAGAGAGAGAGAGCTTCAGGCAGTCTACAACAATGCACACAAACACACACAAACTGTTTCACACATAGACGAAACACAAACGACACATATGAGCACGCTCTGACAAGATACTCAGGGCAATATCACAGAATTACACAAACACGTTCAAACACACAATCTCTGCTCCTCTTTATCTCTCTCTCTCATTCACAAACACACACACACACACACACTTTGCCACAGGCCACTGCTGTGCTAGTTGCCGCCGTAGAGACCTTACATTATCTATGCGGACTGTGGACTCCTCTAGGTATAGTGACACACACACATCAGACAGACACGTTTTACTGCATTCTTTTCTGATAAACGCACACACAGACACCTTGGTCAAACAAATTTACATCCACATAAAGTGTGCATATTACAGGTAATGCAAATTCAAGTGTAGCGTCAGACACGAAACACATTCACAAGCAAGCGATTTATACATGTTGCCAACATGCACACCCACACTGCTTGAAGTGTATCTTACATTTACAGCACATAAAATCCTCACAAACAAGCATTTGTCATAAATACACATGAGCACACAAAACTCACCCACAGACACACAGACATGAACACACATGCATACATATGCGGAACTCTGAAGTGATTTCCCCGCAATGTGTGGGCGGACTTGCATTATGATCAAAGTTTCACCTCATTATGTTGGATGTGACACATACACACAGCTGCCACTGTTGTGAGAGTATGGCAGTGCCAGTCTAAATTAGTTTGTGTGAATATGTGTGTGTGTGTGTGTGTGTATATATGTGTGCATTCCTGTTTTTATGTGAACATGAAATTGAACCAGTAATGACCACATTAGCAGTATACTAGACTATTCAAAATAAGGACACTTAAAATTAAGCCAAGGTTCTCAACTTTAGATTATCCCTAGATTTACACAAAAACAGTTGTGCTGGTACAAAAAAATAGATAAAGAAGCACTGTGGCTTCAGAGCACTGACCCACCTGAAATCCTGATCAGGGTCCATCTGATACTGATCAGGTTTGGGAAGATTTTGGCTCGGAGACTTTTTAAAATGTTATTAATTGTATTTGTTTGTGTAATGTCTGTAATCTAACATAGCAATGCAGCTGGACTTGCGAGATCATGAAATCATGCGAGAATCCCTATTGCTTGTGTCCGAACCACAGTGGTGCCAGACCAATCAGTGTTCCATTAAGGACTGTGGGCAGCTACGGCATGAGCTATGATCATTACTGTTTGCTTTGAAACAACAGTGGTGGCTACTAAAGAGGTTAGTGGAGATGCTGCTAGCAACAGTTTTATCAGAACTATGTCAGAGTATTTCTTCTTTGAAGCAAGAGCAAAGAACAGCACTGAAGGCTTTTCTCGATGTAGAAGACGTTTTACTAGGTTAAATTGTTTGTTGATCTGATTGGTTGAAGTTTGCCTGTGATAGACAACTGCTTTAGGGCTTGTTTTCTTTGACGGAGGTACCCTGAGGTAACTGTTATGCTTTGGGTTTCAAAAGAACTCCTGATGAACCTAGATGTTAAAGGCAATGTTTAAGATATTTGCAATCTTTCAGTTGTATGTATGTATTTACTGTATGTCTATTATCTATTATAATATTAAGAACGCTGTTATAATTGAGAATCTATTTAACTACGCCTGGAATAGTTTTCCTCTTATTGTTTTCTGCCATGTTAAATCAATAAAATGGCTACCTAAACATGAAAAAAATAAAAATGGTTGTGTACAGACCATGAATGGGGTTCTTCACTTTAGCACCATGGGAAATCCCCACTTGTTAAAAAAAATCATGATTCAGGAGCCTCATCATCATTTGTGGTTTCTTTAAAGATACTTTTCTGAGTTCAGGAACCCAAAATTACATTTTAGGTAGAGGAAATACCAAGCAACACCTTGCCTTTAGAATGAACAATGATGAAAACTGGAGCAGCGACACAAAAGGATCTAAAACTCTTCACTAAGTGAACCTTTTCAGCTTGTCCCCTGGGTTTCTTTTGTAGCAACAAAACACTGATGCATTTTTATAACAGCAGCACTCATTCCTTAATCTCAGAAAACACTTAATAAAAATCTACAATGTGTCTGCAATGGTGCATCATCAAATTAATGTCCAGAAGGTACTAGCACTGTACACAATAGTAAATATTAGCATAATAATGCTGCCTATTTATGATAGTTTGTTGTATGTGTTAATATGCATAATTAACTTGAATGAGTTGAGACGACAGTGTGCAGTATTTGTATTGGGTTGCTGCCAGGTACCAACATCTGTATTAAAATTGAAGTGGGCTGCTGCTGAAAAAAAGAGCATCAAAACTCAGCAAAGCTTATCTGGTGCATAAAAGAAAACACAAGATGGCATTGAAAGGAGTTGAATTGAATGAAGTAATGCACTCAGCTTATTTCATTTCGTTGAATAAGGCATTTAAGCCGACACACCATTATAATCAACCAACTATTCAGCAAACCACCAGGTAGGCGTCACAATACAAATGAACGAGTGTGCTGTTGAAGAGTTCAGATAAAAACAGAAGCACCTGTTAATTCACAGCTACAATACAGTAAAATTGGCAGAACAACTGCTGTGAAAAATCCTCTGATTCTAAATACAAACATTGTTTTCTCAAAAAAGGTATACATTTATACATATTATCAGAATTTGCTGAAGTTTCCCATGACATGGCTAACTTGTTATGCTCATTTTGCACAAACTCACAGTTTAAATGGATATAAAATACAAAAGATCTCCCAGTGATGTCCAGTCAATTGTCAGCTTCTATACATTTCTTGTGGATCAAATGATACCATAGAAAGATCACTTGATACATCATATTCAATTGCTTAAAACAACATATATTTTTCTGACAAGGATCCTTTTCTGGTTGTGTGGAAATAGTGTGGAGATATTACTCTGCCTTTGGCCTTACTCTCCGAGGGTAATCTGGGGCAGCCATACAAAGCAGGTGACTTTGGCATCAGATGATACGTTTTGCTTCTTGTCTTCTTCCAGCGGTTAATTTCTTTTAACCATGAAAGCAACCACCAAGTAGTTTTAGTCGCCTAAACGCACCTAAACAGAGTAATGAAACAAGTTCAGCTGGAGGATGCAGTCATCTGCAGGAGTTGAAAGATATAGTGTGGTGATATTCTATATTTATCCTATTGTCAACAACTCCTATGAAAAGACCAAACCAACAATGAACTGATAACAAGTATTGTATATGCATCTAAAGCCTGATTCATCTTATTCGTATGTGCCAGAGAGAGCTCCACTGTTGTTCAAAAAACTAATAAAAATACATCAATGAGCCGTTGCACTGGATGACATGTTCCTTCATTACCGAAAACACACACTGTAGTTTATTTTGACTCAATCCCACATATATAAGGAAGGTTTTCTAAAAATGAAATTGTCAAGTGCCCGGTTGCATAAAACCTCTTAGGCTAAGATTGCTCCTAAATTTTCATCTATAACTTAGAAAAAAAATGAGTTGCATAAAATCACCATAAGGATTTCCTTAGGATGTTGTCAGGGAAAATCCTTTGATCTGTAAGTGTTTGCACTTCGCTACCTAAGTAGACCCTTATGAGTTGCTAAGGCCCTTAGTAACTATTGTCCTCAGATTTTAGGGGCCCATAGCAGTGAAATAATTTTCAAATCATAAGACAATGGCTTTATGGTGATTTAAGAGGAGGGGGCGATACCAAGATACATTTTTCTGGACAGGAAAAACCCACTGGAAACAATGAGCGATGTACAACTTGTATAGAGCATATAGTCGACTGTCATTAGGTAGGTAGGTAGATATCAGGAATGTCATTTTATTGAAACTCTCCAGTTTGTGTTGACTCCTGTCAATGTTTGGCTATTACTTCATCTCTGGTTCAGTTCACAGCAAGATTTCTCACACTGATTTTGTCAGTCAGAGTTCAATTTACTTTGGATGATGTGATTGCGCTTTCCATGTTCTTCGAGGAAAACAACATTCAACAAAAACAGTTGAGCATAACCATGGTAACATAACTCCACATATGCTGTATTTTGACAGTAACTACCGTAAAAGCCTTCATCTAAACACTTACGCAAGGAGACAACCTTATATATAAGTATATGCAATCAGGCACAGACATTTAAGGAAATTGCTTATCCTTTTTTAAAACATAAAGGGATGTATTTGTGATATGCATTAGGTATTTTAAAGGATTCAGGCATACATATTGAGTAAAAACAGACAGGGTAGAGAACTCGTAAAATATTGAGAGATTACGTTGTCGGTTTTGGTCTTTTCATTGTGTTTATTGACAATAATAAAAACTATAGAATAGCACTGGTCTCATCCATTAAATCTCCAAACCGGGAGAGGATGTTTAAACCCAGTTTTATTTCGCTGAAATGGCATTTAGAGTTGTTATCTGCCTTGCTGACATCATTTTCCATTTACAACAAACTAAAATGTTTAATAACTCTAATAATCGTGGCAGTGGCACAGCAAATCATAGGACTAAGATGGTGGATTTCGTGTGTGTGTGTGTGTTTGTGCATGATGTATACAGACACACACAGGCTCTGAGTTACTGAATGCCAGGGTGTCTGATTGCGGTTATTATGATGCTGAAGGCGATGAAGATGTGTAATTAGCTATTGTCCCCGACAACGCTGGCACACAGTGCGACTGTAGTTAACACACTTTGCCTCACTCATACACACACAAACAAACACACGTACACATACACACATGAACTGTATCACCCATCCCCACCCCCACCCCCACCAACTCAGCAAATAAAACACAGACGGGAAGAATAAACAGAAAAAACAAAAGACAGGATTTGCACAAATAATACATGTACAGTACACGCACGCACACACACACACACACACACACACACACACACACACACACACAAACTCTGTCACCCCTTGCACACATTTTTTTACACCCCATTATCTATCACCACACACACACACACACACACACACACACACACACATACACACAGCTATCTCTCACCCACACATATAGAGCAGCTATGGAAGGAACAAGCAGTAATTAGGACGGTTAATGGCTTCTCTGTTGTGGTTAATTGCAGCCTGTATGGATCTGGTTGAGGGGTCGGCAAGGGGGTGGGGGGAGAGAGTTGAAGAGGGGTGTCACTTTGGCTCTAATGATCTCATGTTTTTTTATTCAACGTATCCCCTCTTTACCTCTTTTCTCTCAAAGCTCTCAACTTTATTTGTGTAAAACTTTCTAAAAATGATGACACTCGATGTATTCACTCACTTGAGGAGGATCAGTCTGCTTCCTTTAGTCTCCATTTTGATACAAGAGTTTTAGTTACATACATGTGAAATACCAGAAACCTCTGAAAGTAGCATTTTATATAGATTGATGCCGTGCCTTTGGTTAATTATAATTATTATACATAGATGGTATCTGCAAAATTCTATAACAGGTATTTTGTTCCTCCCAGATAAGAGTACATTTTGATAAGCATCCCTATGAGATGCCCAGACCTTCATCAGCAGACCTTCTCTTTATGCTGATGGACTACAATCTGCGCAGGTGGGCGCTAATCAGAATCAGAATCAGATATACTTTAATAATCCCGTGGGGAAATTTCTTGTGGGGGGAAAAAGGGGGGGAGAAAAACAAGAGGAGAGGGGAGGAGAAAAAAGCAGCTCCCAGACTCTGCTCCTGTAGGGGAGTACAGTGTGGGACTTGGAAAACACCTCAGCAACATACGCATATATGATCACACTTTACAACATAAAACTCAAAACAACTTGCAACGGGGAGGTGGGAAAGGGGGGTGGAGGCGTACCAGCGCAGACAGGCAGCCGCGGCGCAGCCAGCATCGGCTAAGTGTAAAGCAGTGAGAGGACACTGTTCATGAAACCACAATGGTGGCCCCCATTGGGGTTAGCGTAGATGCAGCATCAGTTGCATCCAAACGGGAGAGTATTCCTGCATTAAAAGAAGAATAAATACAAATAAAATATAAAAAACGGCAGTGAAGGCTTTTCTCAATGGAAAAGATGTTTTTGCTCTTCTCCCGGCTGGCTTTGAATACGTTATATGGTTCCTTGATTTGATTGGTTGACGTTTGCCTATGATAGACAGTGATAGACAGATGGTAAATCTAATCACCAGCAGAGTATTTTTTGTAAGGGCCTGTCTTTTTTCCAAACACTCCCCAACAATGACTTCCCAGATGGTTTTGTGTAACAAACCATCAGGGGCTAACAGTGTCTTATTATTTGTTCGTGAACATCTTGCTGTTAAAACATACTGTCAAATTATATTTATAGTTTGTGAACCGCACTCAATGTTATTGAGTTTGAATCTTGCTAGCATAATGTTAGCTCTCTGGCTCGTAAAGTTCTATGAGAAAGAACTAGAAATATCTCCCATTCCCAAGTGGTATCTAAGGTTGATCCTATTTACTGGAGTAGTAAACAACATTTCCATTGCATTAGAACCTTATGGAATGATAATGATTGTTTTAGTTATTAGTCAAACCTTTAGGTGTTACCATGGAAACTGAATTATGGTTTGTGACAAACTTTAGATTTTGATTGCAAAAACACATGAAAATATAAATGAATAGTCTCAATTTATTTTTTTTTCTTTGGCAAGTGACCATGCAGTCTGAGGGGACGTGGCAGATGGTTCTGGCCTCCATGATGTCCATTAATTCCTGATAATAGACACCTGGTCGGGCATTAACGCTTACTTATTGTACAGTCCAAGCTCTGCTATACATCACCAGAAACTATGAAAGCTTTAGCTCCATTTGCTCTGAAAGAACAGCAAAACAAAAAAAACTGACTGCGCACCAATACAGCCCACCTGGTGGTTGCCCTCCAATAAAAAAAAAGAGAGACTTGTGTTTTGCGCACAAGTTTTGCTTCTCAGCTGTATGACATGTAATATGTCACTAAATCCTCCGTAAGAGGAGGCAATCCTCCCTAAAAACACGACTACACAAAAGGAACGCTGGTTTAGAAAAAAGAATGAAATTGCTCACAGCTGAAGAGAAAACAGTTTGGCAGGTGTATGGCAGAAAAAACATCAAAAACTCCTTTGAAGTTACAGTATAGTGTCTTTCTGATAACATTTCAGTGCTGTGGATTCGACATGACGCTCAGTTAACTATTTACAAGGTTCAGCGGAGGGCCGGCGCTGGGAGACAGAGAGATGAAAGATGAAAATGGGAGGTAAGTGGGGTTTTGTGGTGAGAAAGACAGACCCGTCATCAATAAGTAACATGATTTGGTCCCCATCAGCTGCTGAACGTTCTGCCATGATGTACCTATGCACTGTGTGTAAGCTGCTTGAGATAAGAGTGTTATCTAAATGCCTCAAAATGTAAATGACAGAGGGAGGAACTGAGAAACAAAGGAGATGAAGACACACATTTGTATTTTGTCGCTGGAAACATTCTGTACAGCAGACAACACATCACTTTTATTACAATCAAGTGCATCCTATACCAATAATATGCTTTCAGTGTTGGCATGTATAGTATGTGTGAATATATTTCCTCACTGAGTTCTTATCTTGATGTGCTGCTTTTCTGCATCACCGTCACGCTCGCAATCACAGAACAGACGCCCTCCTGGAGGATTATGGTCACAACATGCTGAGCGAAATGCAGTTTGTAGGGAACAGCAGAGAGAACTGCACACGTCATGCACAGCTGATGATAACATCCAACACACTCACTGCCTCACAACAGTCACTATTAAATTCTCAGTGCGGTCAGCTCAGTAATGCTCAGAAAATGAAGTGGATCAACTCGTGCAGTCGGCAGAAAGCCAAGGCGGTGACAAATCCCTCATCATTCATTTATTCTCCATTTCTCCTTCGTTAGTATTTCATGCGCTCATTTCTTCAACAGTGATGAAAAGATGAAATCAATCCCAGAAGCAACGCAGACTACACAAGAAATGATGAATAATAATTTGTACATTCAGTTATATTCTCAAGAAAAAATGATGGAACAGACTTCCCAAATGACCCAATTACAAGTATGAATTTAAGACAATGAAACACAAATAATCCCAAACGTGTCTTAGAGGCCCTGAGTAACATTTATTAGGATCTATTGGCAGAAATGGGATATAATATTTTAAGGTATAACCACTGAACCCTACACACTGGTCCTTTAATGTGCTGTTATCCAAACATTTCCTTACTGCTGCTTGACTTCCCCACTACAATCCCTCTTAAGAATGAAGCCAAAGTGCAGAAGTAGTTTAAAAAAGTATGAAGTGAAATGTGAGACCCCTATAGTGTCTGAAAACTAAAAGAAATAAAAGCAGCTTTCAGCACATTCCCAGCACAGCTATCAGCTTAGTTAGTCTCCCAGGCCATTGCAGAGAATCCAGCTCCCACTATGCTCATTGGTGCATGAAATAGGATGCCGCTCACCTTATTAATACCCATGATGCATCTCTCTAACTCTATTACTGTATATTATAAAGGAACAACCTGCTATGTGCTTATGTCATATTTGCTAGTTTTGAGTTTTGACTATCACTATGTGTAGAAAACATCAAACTTAGTCAGTTTGTGCTAACAGAGCTCTTGAAGTTCTGGAAAGTCAGCTACACAACGATATGATAACATCAACAACTAGCCGATCATTAGAGCTGACAAACACTTAGTGCCTACTTATGTTAGATCATGAAAACACTTTAAAACTACTAAACTCCAAAGTAGGAAAATGTGAATGTGTCTTCCAATGCAGAAAAACATATTGGTGGGTAGGAACTGTAACAGCTGATCTATAGCACTGCAGGCATTAGACATATGGAAGTTCAACAGGGACCGAATTACAGTCTAACTAGCTACAGCAATCCAAGCACAATGAAGATCATACATTTACCAATCCCCTCTGGAAGTTGCAATGCGATCGCCACCGTTGTGAATTCTGTGTGACGTTACAGATTTGTCCAGTCACCACAACTTTTCTGCAAATTTGACCAATTATTGTTCCCCTACATAAAACACTGAGCAATAGATCAACTATGCTCTGCTAGGGATTTTATTGTCACTGGAACAAGTTGCATTTGATTTTTAATTAATTTAATGTCATTGCAAAAAAATGGCTAAAACATTGCAACAAAAGCTACTGTGAAATCAGCCATTTTAGGCTGCAAATGCCAAAAATCCTGGAGGGACTGATTTTCCTTTGCAGTTGAACTCTTCAATCCCACAGACTTGAAGGTAATTTGACCCTGAAAAAATTCCCCTGCCAAACAACAACAGCAACCAAAAAGGTATCCTGGGTTCAAATATCTTGCTGAAACTTCTGGACTGCATGCAAGTGAACACACAGATGTTTGAATGGCTGGTACTTGTATACATCTAGAGTACAAATGTCTTTTTCTTCTTTCCCGTTTCCACCTCATAACCACAACCATCAGTTTTCTTGATGCTCAGGTCAGTTGTCAGAGTTTTTGGAGTTGTACAAATACACATACCTCATTTAGCATTAATACTCCCTCTGTGTAGACAACAACAAATACGTTGTTTACTTCTACCCTTACACACCTTACACACCTTGCCATCAGGGGAATCTCGAGGGGTGGCATGGGGTGACAACTCCACCCCAACTGCCATAGGGCCACATTTTAGACTAAGTGATAGACTTAAGTTCAATAAAAAAAGCCATGCATTGTAAAAATGTCTGAAGATTAGAAAATAACAACAAGAACAATTATAACTATTGATTTATAATCTATATATTCACCACTTATATCTTCATCTGGGGACTTTTCCAAGCAAATATTGATATATGTGATTGTTCATTATATATATTATATATATATTTCTGCTACCCCTTAACGTCTCTATGCCACCCCATGAATATTTTTCGATATTTTTCGATTTAATGACATATTAAATTGAATTGACTTAACTGTCTGTCAGCTCTCTGTGGCTGATTTGTGTTTTAACCTACATAAAATCTTTGACACCTGGATTTTTTGCCTACTTGTGCATAGGGCTGCATAATTCATCGAAATATTATCGAAATTGCAACATGGCCTAGTGCAATATCCAAATTGTCAAAAGCTGCAATGTTTGATAAGGGAAATTGTGTGACAAACAGCACTAAAATGAAGTACTGTAGTGCTGCAGGGATGTCCTGGCCTTCAAAGTTTGTTAGACATAAGAAAACATGTTTATTTGGTACGAACCCCCAAAAAATGTCACATCTTTATAATTTTAAGGTTTTTTCAGTGAAAATTTTTTTTTATGGAAAAATGATAATTCTCACATTAATCGCAATTGCATTATCTGTCAAAATAATTGCAATATAATGTTTCTACCATGTCGTGCAGCCCTACTTGTGCATTAGGTGTACGTCATTCTTGTGAAACACGTTGATGGTTACTGTATGTGTGTAAACCCACGAGAGCTGTGATTGGGTGGACCTGACTGCTTCCTCTACATGCTGGTATAATGCCAGAAAAACATTCAGAAAGTTAAATAAAGATTAAGAAATGTTATCCTTTTGATGAACACATTATATAGTGACCATCACTCCCCATCACAGCAAATATAACAATATCAATATGATTTCTTCTGCTATTAACAAGCAAACAGCAGTCTCCCTTACATCCACAGTAAGACTGATTTAACACCTCATACAGAACCACAAAACCAAGTCAAAAAATATGACATCTTTTAAGTCTGAGAACAACATCAAAAAACACAATTAATAAATCCAGTGAACAAACAGAAGAGCGCCACCTAACTTCATCAGTAGAACATCCAAGCAAGAAGATCCCACAGGACCTTCATGCAATGCTTGAGTGATTTCTGGGAAGTGTAGTTCAGAATCACCACAACAATGAGAGCTTAACAGCAGTAAATGCATTAATAAAAGCAAAAGACTGCAGTCTAATCATTGAAGCATTGAAGGAATTTCCCTCATGGGCTCCGCACTCACCAACATTGTTTGCCCCAACGTCTCTCCTCAGACCGCAAAACATTACAGCAGACATCGAGTTTTCCTTATTAGAGTAACATCCACAGAAGACAAGAGAGAGAGACACAGGTAGGTCACTAGAAGAGAAGAAGAAGACAGAGAGAGAAGGAGACAGTGGGAGAGATGTGGACTGCCGAGCTCTCAGGGAACACAGTGGCGATGATAAGAGATGACTGGCGCTTACGTTACGACCGCTCAACCCCGAGGAGAGAGAGAGAGAGAGAGAGAGAGAGAGAGAGAGAGAGAGAGAGAGAGGTACACATTGAGAGGGAAGGAAGAGAGACAGGGTAGGATGAGCTTAGGAGAGAGAAAGTGTGTAAGGGTGTGTAAGGGGGGGCGGGAATGGTTAAAAAATAAAAGAATAAGGAGAGATGCTGAGTTTGTGTGGGAGAGTGAGAGACAAAAAGATAAAAGGATATGGATGGGAGAGAGGGAGAATAAGAGTGTATATTTTTAAAAGACAAAGCACAGAGAAAGAGAATGGTTGAGTGATTTCTGCTCATTTTAAACAGGGTTGGACTAATATGGCAACCCTATGTTCCACCTCTGTTTCTGGGTTTGTTGGTCTCCATATTTCCAATCTATTTGATGTTTTATACACAGTGTACTAGGGAGTAACATACATAAGCCACGTTTTTGTACCTGGAAATTTTAGGTCCAGGAACTGCTTTTCAAGCAACTTAAATGTTCCTTTAGCTTATCGTTGTCTGTCAGCCCCCATCCAGGGAATGTTAGGGGGGTAAAATAATGTCCCCAGAACTTAATTTAGCCCTAGGTCCCTCCAAAGGTTCCCAGTCCCTGAGGAAAGTTTGCGGTGGAAACTTGGCTTTAGTGACACGTTAAACTGGACTTACGCTTCGGCAGGGATATGCGTTAACATCTTTGCAAATCTATATAGACAAGGGTGTTATGGGTAACCTTTAGTCATTCATAACACCTCCCAAATCTCAACAACGAGTAGTGCAGACATGTGTGTTAAGCAAGCTGATTGGTTTATTCAACATCCTGTCAGGAAGTTTTCTTTGTTAATGTTTCAGAGTTTGGGAATCTTCTGGAAGATCATTGGAAACTTTTTAAAGTCATTGTTTCATATATTAAAAGAGTGTCAGTATTGCATATCCAGAGCCATACTGCTGAGAGAATACTGCTGATTCTTTTCTTATATTCTGAATGATTTCCATTTAAACCTTGTAAAACCTGCTTTTACAATATTTCAGCACTTAATCACTGGTCATGCCAATAAAGCAATGTATTTATTTTATAATTTAAGAGATTGAATGTATTTAAAGAAACAGAGAGAGGAGGGAAGAGGTATAAGCTGGACCGTGGCAGAAAGATTGAGAGAGAAAGGACACAAAAGAAGGGAGTGAGTGTCTGAGAGCATCAGAGTGAGATAGAGAGAGTGTGTGTGAAGGTATGAAAAGAGTGTGTAGAGATTAGATAGAGCAAGAGAAAGAGGATTGACTGGTTCCAGACATCCCACTCCTCCTCCTCCAGTTTCTCTCCACATTTGCTTTTACATTTTGCTGACGCTTTATCCACAGCAGCTTCCAACAAACTCAACACATGACACGTTCGATTTACTAAATAACTTAAAATACAAACCACCAGAAATATATTTAAGATCTCCGGGACAAGGTGTTTCTTATTTAGAGAAGAGGCCAAGGGGGTCAAGCCTGTTGTAGAGGCTACCAAAACACTTTTCAAAGACCGCAATCTTTCCAAAATACTTCACCAAATGCTTTGAGTTACATAAACAGAGCTATAAAATGTGTGAATTGTGCTTTAGTTGCCACAAGGACATATTTGGGAAACAAATGAAGTACTTTGGCAGATGCAGTTTGCAGATACGTTCAATATAAACATTTCCTCGGGCTGGAATGTTTCCCACAAAGCATATGTGGTAATGAAAATGAATCGTAAATGAACACCATTTTTAGGAGATAGGGTTGAGAACAACCCATTAGAAACACATACTTTAAACAAATGTTACTTTCTCAATAACAAATATAAGATGAATGGAAATCTACAGAAGAATTCACTGCACATACAGGAGTGAATCCGGCTGCATTATTATTAACATAAACAAGACTTCTCTCCTACTAAAATCAACACACACATACACACACACACATACAGTAAATACATGCATATCTGACATGCTTGCTGAGACACATGCACAAATGCCTTGAATGCCACACACACACACACACACACACACACACACACACACACACACACACACGCACACACACACACTGCCTAATCTGTCTGCTGGCTGGGTGAAGGGGCACTAATAACCCCGGTTATTACTCTCTCTCTCTCTCTCTCTCCCCCAGTTCATCATGATGGTCGCTTGGCCTGCACTGCCTGACCTAGATTCATCCCAAACAGCTCAACCCAACATCTTCAGCAGAGGTTCTGAGTCACATTGCTCAGTCTCGTCTAGCTACACATCATTCGCAACATTTGATGCCAGCAATGCACGCAAACTACATGTGCATCCTGATTTTTATGATGGGGAAATAAGGCATGCTTCAATGTCATATGTTTCAGGTAGAAGTATATGCTTAGAACCTGCTCAGTAGCTTGCTTAATACAGTAGCTGATACAGTGAAGCGATTCATAAACTCTCAAAATTCACACATATACACTTAAGTCCAGATGTTTTACAATTCTCAGCACCAAGGTGATCTAATGACCCCTGTAAAAAAACAGCAAGGTGCCTGTGACTTCTGGGAGGTTGGACACATCTGCAGTACAATCAGAAGTTTGAGGCTGCTGAAAATACAACAGTGTGTTTGGAGGGGAAAAAAACATGCTTTCTTTAGACAAATTGAAGCATCAAATCTTAGACAATTACACAAAAATTACAAGATGAACTTTCTCATCTCTCAGTCGTTTTCAATTTTGAAGTGATAACTGCTCTGTGATACATCTCTTGTCACCCCAAAACTTTGAATTTCAAAGAAAAATGAAAAATCCAAAGATGAGCTTGTTAATTTAGTGTTTCATTTTGAAGACAAGTTATTATGTTGGGGTATTTGTGTAAAATCTGTGTCTGATACAATCGAAATATGCCCCTGTTATGTGTCTATATTTTTCATTTTCATTATGTAAGCAACATGATTGGATGAGGGGTTTTAGTCTTGGATAAGACTAGGAATACCCTAGAAAACTCTCTCTCAACCATACATAATACATGGTAACAGTGTGACTTGTAGACTCTGGCAGTATCTTTGCTGTGTAAACGGATATGATCTGCCAAATAAGTGAACTCTAATCAAAAGGCAACCAAAATATCTTTGGGCTCCATCATTTTCTGAATTTGTATGCAAAAGAAAATCATATAAAAGAGAAGCACACTGAAGTTTTGTTGTGTACAGGCTGTCTGAGTAGCCTGCAGTCACAGATATAACAAACACAATTTTGTTCTATTTCTCAGTTATTTGTCCGGACAAGTGCTCTGAGGCTCTGAAGGTTTTGAAATTGGTGTGAGTCACTTTTCTGAAGATTCATTTTTGGCAGCTTTTCCTTTATTAGAGCATTCAGAGAGGAGCATATCATGGAATACAAATCCTGGACTGGAACCAAAATGCGTTTCACACCCTGTGCTGTCGCCTTGATTTATGGCAAACATAATTTAGAAACAACTTGTAGAGAGTGAATGAAGACTTTTTTAGTCAGCATATCTGTCAGGCACTAAGGGTTTAAGCAGTAGTGAGAAATATAACCAAGGTTTTATTTTTTTATTTGTTTTAGCACAATTAAAAACACTTAAGAACACTTTTTAAACCAAAAAATAATAATTAAAGTATAAGTGAACCTGGGATAATTGTCTGGTTTTCTTTGGACAGAGAGTCAGTACAGTGGAAGCAAAAGATGATGATCTCTCTTGTTCTCTCTGTCTTTAACACACACATCCACACCCACACACACACACACACACACACACACACACACACACACACACAGTGGGTGAGGCAGCAGGAAAGTGAAGTTTGTCAGAGGAGGATGGAAAGTCGCCGCTGGTCTATTGAGACAGAAAAAACCTTCACTCTCTTAAGTCTATACTCTTAAAAGCCGAGTGCTTTGAGAGATTATCATGTGCATTCATTTGTGAGTGCACGTGTGCATTTGTGTCTGTGTGTGTGTGCTACATTTACATTGTTTGTCCATCCCTGCTGCCATATCAATGTGTGTTTTATGCATGTCTCATGCATGAATCGATATATTTGTCTGCGACTGTTAGTGATTAAGTGTGATGTGTTGCGTGTGTGTGTGTGTGTGTGTGTGTGTGTGTGCATCAGTGAACTGCATTAGTGAGTGAGTATTTGGGCATCCCTGTGAGAGCTTTCCCACAGCTCCAAAGGGGAAAAAAAAGATGGGGGAAGAGAGGCAGAGGTGGAAGGAGGCAAAATAAGCAGTCAAGAAAATGAGTCATGTCAGCTTGCTCCTCCAGACACACACACACGCACACACACACACAGAGTCTCGAGACACTTGAGATCACATTTTATGTTGCACACGGTCAGAGTTTTTCTCATCTTGTCTCTGTGTCTCGTTTGCTCTCCACTCTCTTGCATTCCTTTCCCCTCCTTCTCTCTCTCCCTCGTTCTGTGGGTTTCAAGTGCAAATGAATCCCCCCTCCGAGGATTATGGGTAAGTACTTTGAAGTGGCAAATGATGGCCTCCTGTTGCTCGGTGCAAGAAACACACATGCACACACAGACTCACGTAACATGTGCACGTTTACTCATATGCACTTTCACACATGGAATGACCCTCTGATAAACACACACACAGTAGGCAGCTGGTGAAGAAAACCTAGGCACACATGTCTAGGTGTCTAGACACACACACACACACACACACACACAGATCAGCTATCTGATCTGCACACATGCACTCTTTTTCTCTCTCTAAGTCTGAGAACAGCAGACCAAGAGGAACTGGAAATTAAATGTAGTTAGATGAAGCTCTGGAAATTTCGTTTTAAGTTACAGCAAAGAAAATGGAATACAAATGGAGAAAATACAGGTGCTTTACATAACAAGCACATATATGCAGATGATACTCAACACTTCATCTGTGAGATACAATATTTCAAATAGCATTATATGCAAAATATATCTAAAACATTCCTACAAATATTATAAATGCATGTACCCAAGTAATGGAGGTTAGGAAAACACAGGAAATATGAAATTAAGTTGCCATAAAACTTAAAACGACTAGTTTTATGATATTAATTTAATTATTTATATATGTATGTATTTTCTGTAAATCAATTTCCCCGCTCCGGTTCTAAAGCTCATTCCAACGCCGATGGGTCGCTCCACTCCTACGCTAGTAGTGTTCAAACTCCCCCTGTCCTTTAAGCTCCCAGTCTGGGTACAGTCAGCTAACAGGAACGCTAACTAGCTAGTGGCAGCAGCTAGTACAGTTAGCATATGCAACAGGGCACCGGAAAGTGAAAGTGTTACAAGAGAAAATGTCCGTGTTGCAACAATCCCCTGATACTTTCATCCCTGACAAAGCACAATTAACGGGGTTTGACGTTGTTTTTGTTTTTCTGTGACTATCTGAATACTGAAAAATGGGTCAACTAGGACTCTTCTCAGCGACTAATGGTTAAGTCGACTATTATGAATAAAAACATGTGAAACATGAAATATAAAAAGGGTTCTGAATTTTAAGATTGCTCAAACTATACAGGAAATGCAGGTTATTGAATAGGTGCAGAATGTGGTGTGTTTGAATAAACAACAGCTGATCGCAGACACAGGCTGTGGTGAATGTACAGTACCACAGCATTATTCCCATCATGCTCATCACTCTGCTTCCACAGAAATACTTCAAAAGAGCAGAAAAGCAGGCCACTACTTTATAACTGAAGGTAATGCATTCTTAAAGGTGGTGTGTGAAACATTTTGGAGGATCTATTATCAGAAATGGAATTTAATATTTACAGGTAAGTTTTCATTAGTGTATAAATACCTAAAATAAGAATTTATGTTTTGTTACCTTAGAATGAGCCATTTTTATCGACAGAGGGATTAGGTCCTCTTCCATGAGCCACTTTGTTGAACCTCCATGTTTCAATAGTAGCCCAGAACAGACAAACCAAACAATGGCTTTAGATAGGGCTGTAGATTGTCTATAAAGTACCAAATGTAACAATTCATGAACATACTCTAACCAAGAGGTTTTTTGTGCCTAAACCTGACCAAACCCTTATTTGTGAAAAAGCTGAATTTTTTGTTAAATCTCAACTAATAAGCTGTTAAAATGTTACAAATACTCTATAAACTATCTGCAGGTGGAGTATCCAAATAGAGTGTGACAAATTTAATGTTTATCCGTAACAGGTACAGTATCTTCTTTAATTGTATGTGGGCCATAGTGTGAGTAGAGTGCAGTGCAACAAAGGTTAGCAATGTCTTGTTTTATATTTATATATTATTTTTATATAGATTTTCAACAATGCATTACATTGTTAGTTTATTCTTTTATTTCAGTTTTCATTGTAGTTTAAAGATGATAACGTTGCTTTAATGTTTGTTTTGAGCATGGCATCAGTCTGTCTGCTACTCTCATGTTGCAAACGTTTCTCTGTCATTGTAACTTCTTCTAACTCTACCTACTTTTCTCTCCCTTTAATTCCCTCGGTTTCTTTCTCTCTGAGTCTATATCTCCCCCTGCTGTGCATCTTCATTCTATCACTCTAATAGCACTCTGCACTGCAGGACACAAATGAGGACAGATGGAGGCTAAAAAACTGTCTGACAGCAACACAAGTGTAAGAAACGGACAACTGAGTAAAAAATAAGAAAGGAAGAGAAAGTCAGAGAGAAAGTCAGAAAGGGGGAACAATGGGATGAAAAAGTGAAGTGAAGGAAAGAAAATAGGGAGAGAATGAGAAAAATGGTAGTATATTAGAGAAGAATAGAAAGGAAATTAGACAGGAAAGGTGACAGCGACAGGGGTGCAATGAGAGGGATTCTTCTTATTTTAAAGAGCCCTGCATTGAACTATTTTCAAGGATCGAAAATCGAGGTTATATTGAGGTTATATTGTCCTGTCCAGACCAGGATACAAAATAGATGGCTGTAGACAAAATATAGAGGGGAAAAAAAGACAATCAGGAGGGCTGAAAGAAAGAGATAAAGAATGAAGAACGTTAGAGAAGACAAACAGGGAGGATGACACATGGAGATAGAGAAAATGAAACATGCTGAAAGACTAAACCAATCTGCAAGAGAGATAAAAAAAACAGTAAAAAAAAAATGCATTAAATCAGGAAAATAGTGAAATAAAATGGAGCTATAGATGCAGTGAGATAGAGAGAGAGAGAAAGAAGACAGAGGAGAGGAGTAGAGTGCAAATCAGCAGCTTTCTGGCATTGCAGGCTGGATGTCGGGTGAGTTTGAAATGCAAATTAACCCCAAATCTGTTTTCCGCTCTTTCTCGGTGGAATCACAGCTTTCTGCCGTGCCAGCTACCCTACCTGTCAGTCCTCTCATAATTCACTCTCTCATTTCTCCCTCTGCTATTCCTCTGTTACATTGCCTTTTCTCTTTCTTTCCTCTTGCTGAATTCAGGCTGCCAAATTTGGATTACACACATAGGGAGCAGGTTGTTGTCATTGTTTCTTATTAGGGTGGAAATAATACACATAGAAATATAATGACTTAAAAATACTGGTAATTTGTACACTTTTATACACCACGGCTATATACTAGCAGTACTATACTATACTACTGTATATAAGTGCAATATATGTATATACAGGACACATGCAACTACACAGGCAGAAGATATGCAGCTTCTTGTAAAACATGTCTAGATCACATGCATTTGTCTTTTGTAGGCTTCCATTCTCATTATACATCATTTGTAGACCACCTTCCAGATCATTAAGACAGTGTTCAGTTAGACTTTTTCCAGAAACTTGGACAACCGATGGCTCAATTTCCTGCTTCGTTTGCAGCACCATATTATGATTTTCTCACTCCATTAATCAGCTTTTTCTCATTTCATCCACGTCTGGATCCCTGTAGCATACTTTTACTTCTCAACAAGGCCACACTGATTAAAAAACATGAATCATATTATTTTGCCTCAGAAACACAAAAAACAGGTCAACAATCACTTCAGTTCCAAAAAACACTCAGGAAATACAGTTCTGCAGACTCCACCAACTCTATATATTTCACCCTTGGTGTTTCTATGGGCTATGTGAATTAATCAGTGAGCATGGGACACGTGCCCTGATGGTGATTTATGGAAATAATGTTGTGTGATGACTTGCTGCATACAATAAACAACACGCACCATCCCTGAGGTTTCTTTGTAGAACTGAATTTATCAAACAGGTGTCTCCATTTTTAAAACAAAACTCTATATCATACTATATCATACTCTATCATTGCAATTTCTTCAATAGGCGGAATTAAATTAAAGTTTAAGTAGCTGTGAAATAAAGCCACTCATTCTGATTGATCGATATGATAAACATTATTTGAAAAAATACATATGTAAGGGGTAAGGGTCTGTTATCTGGAGGCTGTCCCCATAAAAACAGTAACATTAAACCATATTTTACATTTTCTTTTTAAGTGAGCTCTTGTGCCACATGGGCAAAACAGTAATATGGGTAGTTTTTTTGAAAGCACTGACAACCTTTTTTATTGTCTGGTTTAAGGTTATTATCAGTGTTTAAAGTAATTATCAGTGATGGAGCTTTATGTTGCACAGTAACTTGCTTTTGCTAATTGGACAAATTACACTAAGTAATTCTGTTGTGGAGTTCGGGCCCGAAGCTTTGTAGGTTTGTGAGTACAAAAACACCTTCTTTTAACTTATAGGTATGCACTTGCACGTAGGTGATGGCTGTATTCAGATATCCATTATCTATTATCAGCTTCTTGCAACAAGTTCTCTGAACAAGAAATTAGCATGGAGCCCACTCCAACGTCACACAATAACACAAACACACTAACTATCGAGGCAGCGGTAGAAAAATGACTGTTTTTGTCAATGGACCCTGGTGGCTGTGAACAGAGCGATATAATGACTGTTTCTGGTTAAACAATCTACCTCTGTTGGGATCCATAATGTTGTCAGTTATAATGACAGTGTGAGCCCGTCAGTGGCAAAAACAAGCACTATTACTGGATGTACATTGATGGTGGATTACATTGCTGTTGCTCAGTACTGGACCAATTTCAACAAATTGTTGTCCCCATTAGTCACTGATGGGAAAACAGATTCCAGGTTGAAAATACCATAGTTTCCCTTTAAGGCAATGTGATCATGATTAAAAATAACAATATCAAAACATCTCAAATTCCTCGATTTAGGCATTTGAACAAACAACCAGTGCTGTCGTGTTTTGGTCAGGGCAGTCTTGCGTCTTGAGATGTTAACCATGAAATGCTTTTATAAATAATATCTATTGTCTCACTTCTATAAAATAAATGGTTCAAAGATATAATTTCATGCATTGCTTCTATCCCTCTCTTCTTATTTCATTCCCTTTCTAAATATTACACCCCCTCCTTTGTCTCTCTTGTAACCCTGCCTTGACATAATGAGGCCAGCGTACCAAAAGTGTGAATCCTCTGTCACTCTTTCTCTTTGTCTCTCTCTCTTTCAGCTTTTATTTGTTGACTGTTTTTTTCCCCCCTTTTCTGTGGACTCATTGTTGTCACTGGCAGCCGACTAAGGGAGCTGAGAAAGGCCAAACAACGGTTTTTGAAAAGGTTTCTGAAAGGGCTTCTTGAAGGCGTCAGCCCAGGCCCTTATCTGCCTTTTACCACCAAAAAACACTGGCGCTTTTCACTGCCTTCGTTCTTTACCCCCGACATGCAACACAACCTGTCATAATTTCCCTCGATTTCCCTCTCCCCCTCTCTCCCTCTCTTTCATTTCAGTCTTATTTTTTTTTCTCCTCCCTCTTTCTATCTCTCTCCTTCTCATGTCCTGAAGGCAGATTTTCCTCTTTTAACCTCTGTCATTTATTCCTGTCCTTACCCTCACCATCCTCACCTCTGCCTGTCAGTCTGGAGTTTCAGCCCTTTTTTCTTTGTTTCCCTTCATTTCTATTTTACTCATTCTCTCTTATGTCCTCATTGCTGTTTTCTGTTTTTCTCCCATATTCTCTTCTCTCATAAGATTTCTCTTTGTGTTATTGTGTCTCTCATTTTATTCTTTCCATCTGTTTTTCTTGCTCCACTCCTACTGTCTGCACCTCCCGCCATCCATCATTCTTTGGCTCGTTCTCTCTCAGAATACTTCTAGCCAGGCATCACAACATGCTTCTGATGTACATAAGAAATAAATGCAGCTTCTGTTGTTTGTTCCTAAAGCCCAACCTGAAGCCAGTCCTTATCAACTCCGCCACCTCTTCAAACAAACTGTCCTACTGCAGCTTGTTCCTGACAGATGGATAGCATTTTGAAGTGGGAACGTCTCAAGTCAGCTCCCGCAATCAAAACTCATGTATCCATATGATAGTGGCATAGAAGTGAAATTTCAGCCCAAACATTCATCAGTCTGATCAAATGCTGTTATTTTACACTTGTTTATATCAAAAATAATATCTGTAGCAACCACCAAACATCATCTTTGAATGATGTTATTTGGCAAACAAAAAACTCTCTTCTTATTTTTTTTTAACACTCTGATTGGTCCATTGGTCCAAGAACCACCAATGAGCACTGTAAAATAAATCAGATATATGGTCTGTGATTCAGAGGTCTGGGACCAGGCTAGCCATGAGCAACCAACTGCTAAGCATGTAAGCTAACCATTCAAGCTGCAAACAAAAGCAATGGAAAACAGACAGACAGCGCAGAAGTGAATTATGCTGCAGGAGTAGTTTTTCTGATCATCAGACTTTTATGGCCAACTTTCAACATCCACCTTTCAAGCATGCATGTTTTTGTTTCTTTTTTCATTATATTTTCCTTTTTTTTTATACTCCATTTTTCCTGTGCTGCCGTCCTAAACTTGAATTTCTCCTACAGGGAATCAAAAAAGGAACATCTTATCTTATCCTATGTTGAGTATTTGATACTAAAAGATACACTTTGGTGGACTCAATGACCAAGGTAATTGTTTTGTCATTATTGTGCATTTATTGGAATTGTGTCTGGGGGAGTGGCAACAAGGAAGTAATGATAATATGGTTTTCACGTTCACGTACAAAGTCAGATCAAAACAACAGTACCAAGCGCCATCGACAGAGTCGGAGCACATTCTGATCGCAACACGTATATTTCGGCTCTATCTCAGGATTTTAATGACTATCATCTGCTACACCTGGATAGGAGCTCCAGCTCCCTTGACTAGCATGTTGCAGCTGTGAGCAACGTATCGCACAGCAGGTAAGTGCTGAACGGAGGGTTACATCAGTCCAGTTGCTATTGACAACAACTTTTGAGCTTTCGTTGGATAACAAGACAAAACAGAGGCTATATTGCTGTTGAAATAAAAAATGGAAAAGCAAATGTTTCTCTACTTGCTCTTGGGCAAAAAGATGAGAAGGCTGTTGTTTGCCTGTCTGACACTGGTGTTGCTGAAGATGACACTTGCTTTCAGGTAGTCTGGAGAAACACTGAAAATAAGTTTGCACCCTTCCTGCCTCCTGGATGGCACAAACTGTGCTGATGCACTTATATTTTATTCAACAACAAATTAATAACAAAAGGTTCTTTTTTACATGTTTGTCTCAAAGCGTAAAGCTTGGCAGGGATTTGCAAGGTTTTTAGCATCAGAGTGAGTTTAAACCTGACAGGAATGTGCTCATTTTCCACTTTCAGCTACAATAATCCATATTTTTTGTGGGATTCAAAGATTTTGTTCAGTTCAGTATATTTGCTCTGAATATCATTTTATTTATTTCTCATTCTGTCCCCCTTTATCACCTTGCTGCCCATCTCCACATCCTCCCTCTGGCAGTCTTTATCCTTCTGTGTCACTCTCACTCCACCAATTCCCTTCTTCCTCTGCATCATAGCCTTTCTTCAAGTGCTAATTCAGTCTCTCACTCTCTCTCTCTCTCTCTCTCTCTCTCTCTCTCCCCCACCCACAGTATCTCTCCCTGTCTCTCACCTCCATCTTCCTCCCTTACTCACCCCCTCCCCCTTTCTTTGTAACTTCACCTACATCTTACAACTCCCACTCCTTTACCTCCATTCATTTCTACCTCTCACAATCTTTCACCCATATCCCACTGATCTCACTCTCTCTTCACCTCCCACTTTTCTTCAGTCCATCCTGCCAAGGCTGGGCTCACGAGAAAAAACAACAGCATTGGCCATTCGTTCCAAAACGTTTTTCTAATTAATTTCTCTACTAATTTTCTCTACTGTAAGAAGTGCTTCCTTTAGGACTGGGACACCTGAGACTGGGGTTCACATCCTGAGTCCGACTAATAGCCTGTTTTCTTGTTTAGTTTGGAGGACTTGTTGTTCTTGCCGTCTTTCATCCCCTCTTCCTGTCTATCTTATCCTTCCTGTTGCCTTTTCTTCTCTGTATCCTTTTATACCTTTATCTCTTTATTGTTACACCGTCTCTTCCTCTGTTGACTCTTATCATTTCCGCGCTTGTCTTCTCCCCTCCCTGCCTCTCCTTTTGCAGTATGCTTGCTTCTCATCTTCCCCCTTCCCTCCCTCTTTCACTTTTGGCCCGCTTCTTTCTCTTCTACCATCTTTCCCTCTATCTCACCACATTCGTCTTTTCCCGACTCAGTTTCTGCCTCAGTCTATCAGTCTCTCACTCCCACATTCCCTCCTCTCCCTCCCCTCGTCTTTTCCCTCTCTCGGCTGGAGGTATAAATAGGACTCCTAATAAAGTGCTAATTAATCTCTGGTGACAAAATCAAAAGAAAGCACATCTGCATTGCTGAGAGGAGCGACGGAGGGAGAGAGGGAGGAAAGGAAAAGGGGTAGACAGGAAGAGAGGGGGGAACATGGGGAAGATTGGAGAAAGAGGGAAAGAAAAATGCAGAGGGGTAGAAAGGGAGAGCGAGAGAGACAGCAACAGATTTAGGCTAAATGCTTTCATATGGTTTGAATAATATCTTTTGAGAAGTTATGATTTGAACATTTGAATGTACGGCATCATCAGGTTCATTGATCGTCTGTATTCCACACCATAACCAAGACCAATACTGTATCATGTACAACATATAACTAGATAGTATAAATCATATTCAGTGAGAATATTATATAATAAGACAAACAGGTAATGTGATGGAGGGTACAGAAAAAGTGTGAGGGACGGTAGATAGATGATGAGAGAAAGTTGTAATGGGCAGTCATTTAAAGATGTGATGGGACTGAGAGAGAAGTTTCAAACTCTTGAGATGAATTTAAAGATAAAACTGTGGCGCATAATTTTGAGTCATATTAGTCATCTCAACTCAACTTTCACTTAGATTCAGTAAGTTGGACACTCAGCTCCGTCGTCAATCAGCCCATTTCTGCCGCTGAATAATTTAAATAGCTCGCCTCAAGTCTACATCTCAACCACACTTTGCAACCACTGTCATTCTACTGTCATGACTCATCTTACTGTATGCTAGAAGCCCCTCATTTACACACTCTTGATGTGAAACTGCAGAACAAAATCAAAGCAATGCAAAATGTTTTATAACTAACACGCTACCAGAACATTCATGAATATATTATTGCTGATGCATAAAAAACTTGTCATCTCTACAGTATGACATGTGCTTACAAGACTAATAACCCCGACTTTAGTGCAGTTTTGGAATTGTCCAGCAAAAATGTTGAAATATTCACCACCATTGAAACTCATAGTGATGACAATAGCAATACAAATCTATATGTTTATGCAATTAGATCTATTTTGCAGACCATTGGTGCATTATTCATCATTCCTGTGATAAAATATCTATATAAAAGGCCATGTCTAGGGCCCACACTTGGGCTCTAGACATGGCCTTTTGGCAAGTTTTGCCGCCAGCAGAGTTTCTTCTTGGTTGCTATCTGAAACTTCACCACTGTATGGCACTAAATCCTACACACCGGTCCTTTAAATCACAGACTCCCTCTAATATAAAAAAAGCTGCTTGCTAATACTGCCAATATCAGCATCTTAGTCTGCATATCTTTGCAGTTTTCAGCTTGTTTTGGGTGCCTCCAGCTCTCTTGGACTCCACAGTATAAAGCTATCTGCAGTCACTCCTTGCTCACATAATAACACTAGTCAAAAACTATTAGACGCAGGTTTTTTGTCATATGTTTATGCACAAACCAGGATTTTACAGATAATAGAGACCTGCACTCAGGTGACAAAGGACTTGAATGGGACGTTGCTCTATTTCTGCTAAATAAGTGAATGATGGTTAATGTTTTGAGTATGTTTTAAGTAACCAAGTTCATTAAATCTGAAATATGTCCCTCTGAAACCTTTCTGACAATTGAGACAAAGCAGGTGGCGCTGCAGCGAGAGGTTCCCAGTGGACGTGCCTCTCATCTGCAGAATAACCGTCAGCTGCCTGGAGAGAAGAGACGCCGCTTTCAAAGCCACCATTGGTTAGTTAGTCCCTGAGGTTCAGTGTGTAATAGGTTTGATGTGACTTCACAGGCAAACCTGCAGGTCTTGGAATTATTAAGCTTCAGAGAGACTTTGAATTGGTGG
The DNA here is from genome assembly GCF_905237075.1 of Dicentrarchus labrax. Lineage (NCBI taxonomy): Eukaryota > Metazoa > Chordata > Actinopteri > Moronidae > Dicentrarchus > Dicentrarchus labrax. The sequence continues at coordinate 32,600,145 of NW_026136711.1, forward strand.
GGGGGGTGAATCACAAGCAACCTGTAGCCCCTGCAGCGCCACAAAGCAGCGCTATAACGTAGAACAACTAGAGGGACGATGAACAAAAGAACATTTCTTACTCTGAGCAGCATGGTGACATGAAATGAAAATGTTGTTGGTGTTAGCAGGGGAACTATTTACTGAAGTGACAAAGAATAAGACACTGAACAGCTGACCTTCTGATCCTAACCTCTGACTTCCCTATTTGGAGAGGGAAATACAAGAATGTCCCTACAGGGTTTTATCATCTGTGACATTACAGTACATATGTTTCTTTAAATCTCCTGTAAACAGCAGATGGTTGAGATTTTTTTTTTTTTTTTTTTAGTACCACAAACAGGTGCAGGAACATGCTGTAGATTAGTGGTTCTCAGCCTTTTTTATCAAGGGATCCCTTTTCTACCTTTTTATTTTTTTGTGGATATTTCATATTATATTAAAAACTGTACAATAAACCCAAATGATGAGCTCACTAACTGCAAGACATTTGTTCAAAACGAGTGATTCAGATGAATTTTGAGCAGATTATGTCCTGTTTAGGAAACTTTTTTAATAAAACACTGTATTATGTATTTTTATAATTTTCAACAATGATACGTATAGGTGTTTTAATGTCCCTGATATATATTTCTTATGTTTTCTTGCGCGCCTTAAAATCAAGAAGAAAATGTGACCCCGGTGACGCTTTAGTAACCCCCAAGTTGTTGTAATACTTTATGTAATAATACTTTCACTCTTTGTGTTTTAACGTGTGTTAGAAGAGTGGATTGTGACAGCATTTGCTTTCTCAAATACTTTGATTATTAGGCTGTTACGTTACTTTAGAGGAGCACATTAAAGTAATTGCTAGAGGTCACAGGTCATGATTTATATCTCATAATAACACCTAAACAATGCTGCTAACAGCTCACAGAGCACGTCTGTATGTGCAGACCTCTTGTGGGGCTCATCATTTTAAATTTAACTCCTCTTGAACTCACGGCTGTGTGACTGAACTTTGACCTTTTCACTATAATGTCACTGATCTTTAGTGACGCTTGTTTTCCTCTGTCAATCCGGAAGAGAGCATCTCCTAAATGTCACCAACAGTCCTCATTATCACACACATCCTGTATGTGGTGCACTGAAATCTGTGGCGTTGCATTCATTGTAGAGATGAGGTTGCAGACACAGTGACTGTGGAAGTCACAGTCTTTACCGCAGATTGAGCAACCCACTGCAGTAAAATGTCAGATTTGTTCTCTTCAGCTGTCAGAAGTTACTCTAGTTTCTATTTGGCTAGAGAGAGATTATTCTTTAGAAAAATGCTGATCTGGAAATGTGACACTTTTAGAGAAATCTCCACAGTATTAACACCAGCTAGATGCAGTAAATATGACAGTGATTGCCTCCCGCACTGTGTGGCAATAAAGGCAACAATAAGCAGCTCTTCCTCTGGGTATTCAGATTGTTGTTATTATGATGGCAGTCCCAGGGTGGGCTGCAGTGCGCCCTGACAGGCCGATAGGCGGCGTTTTGTCCCCAATTGCCTCCTTTTGCACTGCGTCTCCAGGCTTCACTTCAAAGCAATAGATCCCCAAATTCATAAATAAATCAGCAGAAGAGGAAGAGAGGAAAACTGCACATCTCTCTCCTACAAACACAGGCAGAGACGACTAATAAAGCGCCACATGTACACGGGAAACTGCAGAAATCATACGATCACATAAAAACGAATATTAGCCAGAAATACATTAGGAAAGGAAAAATAAACACAATACAATCTCACATATGGCCACTGTAAGTGAACAGTTTAGCGCTTAAAGTGATCAGGTGACTGTGGGGATATCACAGAGATATATAAGAAGCAATAAAGTACATTTTGCAAACTTTGAAACTTAACATTGTCTCTAGGTTCATATCGGATTATAACCATATTAAAACATCCAACATATCATTCAAAACACACGAGTAAGTATTAACTTAGTAACTGAGTGGCTTTTGAGGAAGAAAATCGTGTGGACTGCGGAATGGAGAAATATAGTGTTACTATAGCACACATGAATTCCATAATGTCACCGTATGTCACAAATAATCACGAATCTGCCAAAACGCATTGCAAAAACACTCAAGAACAACCGATTAATTGGAGCATTTAGCACTGTAAACTATTATATTGAACAGCACGCAGGCACTTCAAGCTCTTATAGAATTATTAAAAGACTAATAGCGATCTGTCGGTATAATAAAAGCACGTAAAGCAAGACAATTCAGTGACTATATCACTATTCACAAGGATGAGCCAAAAGAAACCCTGAAAACACACAGAGAAATATTATTAGAATTAAACATTTGAACCAGGTGATGACATTAACAACCAACACTGCCCTCTCAGAGAGTAAAAACCTGCTTTACGTCTACTGTCTGTGATGACTGACGCAACTATAAAGTGAGAAATACACGCCGGATATGGGAGTATTCAGCTGGCTGCAGCGCGCAGAAAAAGCATCAAGTAGAAGAGAGATCAATCAGTCCAACGATGATCGATGGCAGCAGGCAGCCTGGAGCGTGTTGGGAGCTTCAAGTTGCAGCAATAAGCGCGAAACAGTCAACTAATGAGTGCCACAATGAAGGGAAAGAAACATTTTCTCAATCTTTTTTTTTTCTTTTTTACCTTTCTGCAGCAGCCTTCTCTTCAATATAGCCTGAAGAAAAAGCATTTTCCCCCAAACCGGTTCCAGACTGTATGGATAAGTCTCTCCTCATGGAAGAGTGGAGGAGGAAGAGGGAGGAAGAACTTCTGTCTGCATGCACCTCCCTCTCTCTCTCTCTCTCTCTCTCTCTCTCTCTCTCTCACCCTCCTCCTCTATCTTCGCTTTACTCTCTCAAAGGGACCCCCTCTCTGTTGACACCAGCTGAACTGTAGGCTGTGCGTGTGTTTTAACACTCCACAGAAGGGAACAGGAATAGGAACCCGTCTCCATAATCGACTTTAATCAGGTCTGTTCTCAGACTGGTGCTTCTCTGGTTCTGACAGAGCTGATATCTGTTTTTTTTTACATGTTCTCCTCCTCGTTTTCTTTATGCACTAATTTAATTACTGCATTCTCAATCTCCCCCCCTCTCAGTTTCTCTCCTGATTATGCAAAAAATTGTAGCTCAAAGCCTTCGGGACTTTTGATGCCCTAGTTTTTTTTTCTCTCTTCAGAGTCTGTGTCTAGTGGGCTTGTATGTGTATGTGCAGCAGGCCTGTGTGTGTGTGTGTGTGTGTGTGTGTGTGTGAGGCCAAGTGTAGGCAAAAGATGAAAGCTTCCAACACTGAAACCCGCCAGATCATGACTTATTTCTTGGCTCCCCTGTCAGTTGGTGATCATAAGGTGACCGATGTCGCTTGAAGTGACATAAATCCAAGAAATACTCTCTCCCTCAACACACAAATTCGTTCCCATCCATCCCTCCTAGATACTGATACCTGTTCAGGGTCACGCAGGGCGGGAATGGGAGGCTGGGGTGTATCCTAGCATACACTTAGCAAAGGCAGAGAAACATTGTGCACTAAAGGTAGCCACTATATTTTTGCATGCTCACTCAGGTTTGCAACTACAAAAAATTACAGAGTGTGCCTTTAATCACCACACTGTGCAGAGGCTGTTTAGCCGAACATGATAAAATTGCACTCCACAACATAAAGTCATCTGCAGTTTGAAAAACTTCCACAGAGGTGCAGTACAGTTAGCGCTTTGACAAAAAAAGCAAACACACAATGACGATGAGGTGCCGACTCGCAGCTTTATTCTGAAAGTGGTAAAATCCACATCAGGTGTGGAAATTGCAGTACTACTAATGCTTTAAGGCCTACATTGTTCAGCCATTATGGATGTCAACACCCCTAAACTCACTTATAGCTGAGAGTCAGGGATTTAACCTCCTAGTCAGTGTTTCATTTAAGTTCCTAGAGTGCTGGAGTAGAGCCAATATAATGACAAGCTACTTATGTATTGCACCGTACTAGTTTGACATATTTTGCAGACCTTTTGAGTAATGGAAGTCATGCTTGGGAGCACCTTGTTCTGGTGTGGATTACTTAAAACACCGCTGTACCACCGGCATACTGGCCGGCAGGCCCAAAGTCTCAGAGCCTTCATTATTTTCTCATTTCTGTTTTCAACTCTGTGTGTGCCACAGTGTTTGTGTGTGTTTGTAGTGTCTTTTAAAAAAAATACATATATATATATATATATATATATATATAATTTCATTTGGAGTATACTGCTGCCTTAATACATTAAAAAGCAAAACATTTCCATGGAGTTGCAGCCAATCTAAAGACTTTCTATTATGTAATAGTGCTAATAATTTAGCCACCATGCTTCCAGACACAAAATCCTATGCAATATCTGGTTAACACGTGGGCAGACAAACTGCATTTGCACACAATTCAGACGACCGTGATTGTCAAGCATGGGGAGATTGCTAATCCCCTCAAACTGCATAGAAAGGTACCAGCAGTTTGAAATGAGCCACTTTTCCACCCAACACATGTTAGCAGTTTGCACAAGCGTGGAATTTGAAATAAAGAAAGAAACAAAGACAAAAAATGAGCCCGATAAGACCTCTACTGAACTTCAGCACCACGGACAGCGGCACAGTCAGTCTACACTGAAAATCCTTTATTCATTTTCTGCACCTGCTTAATGCTACTTAGGGTCACAGTGGGGCTGAAACCTATATATCCCAGCATGCACTGGGCAGAAGGCAAGGTTACACCCCAGACAGGTTGCCAGTCCATCACATGGTTAACCAGACAGGATAAACCCTGATGTACAGACTCAAAAAACTCCTGCTGACTCCACAAGGGCTTAGAACTGTGCCTCTGCACAATCAGCAAGTGCTTAAAGGCTCTGGTGTGAAAACTTTGGGAGACTTCAATGTAGATTTTTTTGTAGGGTCTGCAACCCTGTACAGGTTTTAGAGGTAATTACCCCATGCAAAAAAATAAACACACCGAACAAGCAAAACTAAAAAGACGAGCATGTTAGTTTGGTTTAGCTCTATCTATCTTGCCAGTTTGTTTTGCAAACAAAAAGTGTGTATAGAGAAAAGAAAATCCAACTCTGTTTTAATCACATAAATATTCAAGCATGGTTTAGATTTATATATCAGCCACTAGCATCCTTTACATGGCCTACCAATTGGTGCAAACAAAGAACAGACTTTTTCATCCTCCATGCAAGCTGTCAGTGGAAGGCTGCGCCAGGCCACTTCCAGACATATGAAATAATAAAGGAGGACACACACAAGCAAGTGTTTTCCGTCAACATTGCCTGAATGTAAAAAAACAAACAAACAAACAAACAAACAAACAAAAAACTCCAAACTATAGTCACCAGGCTTCTGTCTTGCAGAGGCACCGCCATGCTCGGCTAGAAGAACTGTCAAAGAGAGTTTCACAAGTTTCTGTCTCGGGAATGAAATCTTTTCATGTCTTCATGTGTCAGTGGGGAAATATCAGAGGTGAGAACACAAAATACAAAAGCTACCACAGAATGTTTTGATTAGATATCCACCATTGCACATCAGTCATACACTGAAAAATGATGGATTGTGCAGTGTATGAAAAAGTAAGATGTGTTAAAGGTGTATGCGTCTTTGGCTGGCTCTGTTTTATGTTATGTTATATCAGTGTTATGTGTAGCATTTGGTTCTAGATTATGGATGAAAACGAAAATTAAGGATCCTATGAAAAGCAATAACTGCAAAATGGAACCGGGGAGAATTCAATCTTAAAATCACAAAAGTGTAGAAGGAGAGAAACAGGAAGAAACAACAGCAACACTGTTCAACTCTCACCTCATAACAGAAAGTTTTCCAGTTCTTAAACTCATCTCTCAGGCTTTTTACATGCCAGAATTGAACCACTACCTAACATCATGTGCCTATAATGCTGAGTCCAGTTTGTGCCATTTTCACACAATTGTCTCCTGGTGGATGAATGAAGTTCATATTATCACTGTCCACCAAACAAAATCTGTGTTTCAGAGTTTTTACTCATTTCCCAAAATCCTGTGAGACCTTGTTGTATTGTATTCTGCTGGCAGTTCTATTTATCACTCTCCCACCACGACACATTTTTCTCTTTCAGTGATTAGCTTGTAAAAAAGAGAACATTCAGGGACCGCTATTGTTAGGTGTGAATCGAAAGCTTGAGAGCTGTGGACACAGAATTATCAGAAAGATAACATATTTGGACGTTAAAGTCAGAAGATTACTTGATGGTCAAAACAGGTATCAGCGAAAAAAGTTATAAAGTTATTTTTTCCCTCAAATTTGGCCCATATAAGTGAACTCATCAATTCTGCTTTCCCGCACTCAAAGTCCCTTGTGTTCATGGCCTTTATGAACAGTATATAAAACAAAATTCCATACACTCAAGGTCCTCGTCCTTGACCTAAGTGTGGACCTTCGGCCATGTGCTGACAGGTGGTCATATACGGCACAGAGATCATTGCCTCTGTCTGTTGAAAGATTATTCCTGGCATCTAATGTGAATGTCCTCCCTTATCTTTCTCTGGCCGTCCACTGGCTCCAGGTCGATGACTTTGAACTCATCCCTGTCAGTGCTGTGACCTTTACGCAAGCATTTATTATGACATGACCAAAGATGCGTGCTGAACGTCAAGTGATGCCAGGTCCATTTGCCAAGAGATGCAGGTGAAAAACTCAGATTATTGTGTTGTTTATTGTTTCTAATGAATATTTTCTGTTATTTTATACACCAGCTGCTCTAAATTTCCTTACATAATGATTTAATCCAATGCCAGTTGCAGCTAAGTCCCTCAAAAATACCACATAGATGAATCAACGCCTCTCTGGCTCAGTCTTAACAAAACCATTATAAGCTTCACAGAGTTAGTGTTTGTTGCATGGATATTGCATAAGTTTACATTAGACTGTACTGTACATTGTTATGTTGTTGTGTCCACCCGCTATAGTCTGAGCATGTTTTAGACTGACAGACAAAATGTAAAAATAGAGAAATTCATCACTTATTTATCCTGTGTGATGCAATCGCTTAGTCAACAGTGTCCCCGGAGCATAAGTTGTTGTTTTCAATTCCACTTCTTAATCTCTTTTCAATTAATGCCAACTGATTTAAAATGAAGATTCTAACTTGCAGCTGGTCGCAGAGGTGTTGTCACCAAGAGAAGTGTCAAACACGTTTTCACCATCTGAGGGAAAAGGTCTTTTCATCTTTTCCTGTGTCAACAGTGAACCGTATGAAGTGAGCGGTCCTCAGAGAGAAAGGATGTGGAAGTCTGTTGGCTCTGAATCCTGCTGTGATTTTTTCATCTCTCATCTGCTAGAAGAGAGCGTGACCTCAAAACTGTGCACTAAAAATTGGTAGTTTGATGTTTTCTCTCTCTCTCTCTCTCTCTCTCTCTCTCTCTCTCTCTCTCTCTCTCTCTCCACACACACACACACACACACACCACACACACTGAGACACTAACATTGTGTTGGACCAAACTCAAGAATGTGTCTGTGAATTATTATTCACATTCAAATTCTTAAACATCATTATTAAAGTCTACTTTGTGCACAAGGTCCACAAAACAGGGGATCAAACCAAGTACAATTTAAAGTCTCCAGTTCAGTGTGGTACACGAGCTGTAGTTGCTGACTCAAAACTTGAATGTGACAGATTCAGGTTTTTTTTTCTTTCTAGTACTTACAATATAAGACAGTAGGGACTAAATGGTGTGACATGGAAAGCAAAAGAAAAAACCTTGTGATACCACACAAAATGCCTTGAAGCACCAGTGTGTAGGATTTAGTGGCATCTAGCAGTGTAGTTGTAGATTACAACCCCCTCACTTCACCATTCCAAGCGTGTAGGAGAAACTATGGTGGCTGCAAAAAACATGAAAGGCCCCATCTACAGCCAGTTTGTCTGTTCTGGGACTACTGCAGATACATGGCGGACATTAATGAAAACATTCCTGTGAATATTATATTCCATTTATGCCAATAGATCCTCCTGAATGTTACACACTGGACCTTTGAGAGGTTGCCTTGTTATTCATTTGCTGTTTGGGGATATCAGGCTGCAAAAAGGCCTTTCTCTGAGAGTAGGACTTTCTGAACTGGCTACTCAAACACAACCCTTGCGGGTTCAACAAGTTGTACACTGCATTCATTTATTCAGAAAGTAAGCAAGTACTGGTGAGTGAAACAACAACAAAATAAATCTTTATTTTTGACTTCTTTCAATGCTGTTAGATACAAAAACAGAAAATTCTCATTACTACATTGGAAAAATCTTGCCTTACGTCACAATTGTAAAGCAGTAAATCTCAAGCCAAAAAAAACTTGATTACTGTGTTAGTGTTGAGAAAAATTGTCTTCATCAAAGCCTTCTCTTCTTAATCCATTATCTGTATTGGAAATAGTAAACAGGGATGTGTAAAAGTAGTTTCTAATCTTGTTTATCTTTTGTTTATCTGTTAATCTCCAGTCAGCATCTGGTTAACTGGCTTAAACAGGTTCAGTAGCAATTAAATTTTATCTTCAATACTCATTCCTTTCATCCTCGGACAGCTGAAGCAAACACACGTCTCCTGTTTCACCTCATTACAATCGGCCTTCATCAGCAACATTTAGACTGGCAGCAGACTTTAGCATACGTAACAGGCAAGCTAAACCGTTAGACTGCAAGAGCATTCATGTCAAAGCCATTATCATCCCTCATCATATTCTGTCATATTCATGCTCACCATCAGCATCATGACAGTTAGCAACAAACATAGTGAATCTAAAAAAATCCTGCTGAGTTAGTCCCCAGCGGCGCACAGTAAGACTTACAGCATTATTTCCACCAACAAAGTCATTACCACTGTCACAGTCACAGTGATTAAAAGCTAGATAACTTGGTCCTCATCTTTCCATTTCTATGATGCTGACATTTCTCTTACAGAGGAGGGCCGTCCTGCCATTGAACTGTTGTGTGAGACATGGCTCAAATGGTTCAATATGGCTGACACATCAGTTGCAAGATTAAATTGTAAAAAAAAAAAAGCACTCCTCATGTTTATTTCATGCAGTCAAACATTCTTGTCTTTCCCCAAGGTATTTCACACCGGAGCAATGTGAGCAGGCTGTATGTAAATGCAAAGGTTTGCTTAGAGTGCAAAGACAGGTGATTGGAAGATAAACTGCACGGTGAGCTGGTCCAATACTGTTTCATCCATCACTCCTTCTCCCTCACCCTCACTTTCAAACATGCTAAATACGTTCACATATGGAGGTGGTGGGATGCATGGAAGGCTCAAACAAACACAGGACTTTAACCCAGGAGACCACTGTTCATGTCCTGCCTGAAACCGAATGTAAACGTTTATTGTACATAGGTTACACCAGGTACTTAAAGTAAGTTACAATCTTCCTACTCCTGACCTATTTTTTTTTGTGTCCAAACCTAACCAGACTGTGACTTAACCAAGCTTTATTTTAAAAGGGTAACCAGACATTGAATATGTATTATTGCCAGCTGGACCAGAAGTTGCAGACATATACTTATTCTTGCCAACTTGGCAACTGAGCCATGCGTGTCCAGAAATCACATGAGGGGCATTGACAGCATCATATTCTGAAGTGGAGGGCCACTGACCAAGCGACATTATTTGACAAGCTGGGAGTGGGAACGTATTGCATTGAACATAAGCACTGGACAAAAATTGTGTGCTGTGGAATTATGAACATAAATCCCAGGGAAGCAAAGTTGCAGACAAATTGTTATCTCAGTCTAACCCTGAACCAGAGCTATCGCGTTTACAAATCCCACAGTGAGATTGTAGTGACATTCCCATTTATCCCCTTCAGCTGATGTAATTTTAGCCTTTACAAGGATGCATTAATGATTTGGTCTTTCTGGTGTCATTTGACTTGTGCGCTGACTCCTTTTGCCTTTTGATGGTGAACAAGTGCTGAGCCCTTGCTGTTAGCGCCTTTCTGTGCCCACCGAGCTACACGGGGCCACTGAATGAGTCATGACGTGATTCATGAGAAGCAAGCAGCTGATGTGGAGGCAGTCTGTTATTTTCACTTGCACAGTCAACCCATAAGAGCTTTCTCTAGAGTTTCCCTCTCCATGTTTATTCGGCACAATACGGTCTGTTTTTTTTTTTTCCCGTGCCCTCGATATCATCTCTATCTCTCTCTGTCTCTTTCACCATCTGTCTCTCTCATAACTCTCTCTTCCCAGCACATTGTTTAGTATGATGAACTGAAATCGAATGCACCCACGGCTGGAGATCTTTTTTTTCTCCGGGTCAGGTCAGGGTGATTAACTCCGTCCCACGTGGTGTGTCAAGTTGATTAAATAGAACAGCAGCTTCTGCTGAAGACAGTAGCCAACAGGAGCTCAACATAGACATGCACACACACAAATACAGAAAAACAGGACTAACTTATGCTGACAGGTCCCGGCTCCTGACAACTTCTTGTAAAGCCACTCAGTCAGTCAGGGTCTTCATTTTATTGGACAATCAAGAACCGTGGCTGTAATCTATCTGGACAAGTGGGGCTGGAGTTATAATGTAATCAGGCAGCCTCTTGTTGACAAGCACAGGTGTATAGCACAGACTGCTTCACGATGCAGCAGTGGGTCCCTAATGGAATAAAATAGCATTCATGAAATATTCTCTCGGTAAGTAATCTTTTTATCTAATCAAATATGATTTCGGGTGATCGGTGCAGCGAGGGGTTTTCTGGTTGTGTGGTTCAGTGACATCATTTCTTTTCTTTTACATTCAAAGGAAGTGTCCTAAAATCTACAATATCTGCACACGGTTAGGGAGAAATCGTGTGAGAGAAAATAAACTTTGGATAAGGATAGGCTATAAACATAATGGTAAAGTGAACATGAAAAGTCATTGTTAGTTGCAGGCCTGTATTGGAATGGAAACTCTGATCTTCTCCATGACCTGAATGCACCACACATCCATCCACCACCTTGATCTCCACATCCTAACTTTCCACCCGGACACATGCAGTATAAGACACACTCTTTCCTGCGTTGGCACTGGATTAGAGTCTGAGGTATGCTGCATAGTACACTTCCTACCAACGCCATCAAACTTAATGCATAATTGTTGAAAAAATTATTGTACAGTATTTATTTATTTAGTGTTTATTTATCAGGGACAATACATAATACATGTATTATATCAGACATAGCTAAAAGCAGTTTTCTTTTATTATATCTTACTTTAGGCTGTGTTTATGTGCCACTCTGTGCAGACTTGGAAAATCCCCAGGTTCAGCCCCACAGTAAAACAAAAAAGACACAGCAATGTGGCAGACAGCAAAGCATGCCAAATTCTTTTGTATTTTAAGGTATAACTTGTCCTATTTGCCGCACACTGACATCAGTTGCATTGACACAATGCAAGGACACAGTTAGTTCAAGGTATTAAAACTACCTCTCAGTCATAAACTATTGATCAAGTTTTGTGCTGTATGAACTCTTTAAAATGAATATTGGGATACTCTTGATATGGCTCTACAAAAAGTAATAAGGAAAGTCTATTTGCCACAAGTTAAAGCTCAAATGTAAAACATGATACTTCAACATAACACAGCCTATGTTTTTTTTTTTTTTTTAAAGAAAAAAATATTCTGATTTAAAACTATTCTGACTTAAAACATATAAATTTGTTGTTCTCCCAGTGAATAAACATGTAGATGTTTAGTGCTGTATTGAAACTCACATAGACACTGATGTACAGATTGAGTAATACACGGTTCCTCTGCCTCTCCACATCATCCCCCTGAGGCTCTAAAGACCACATGCTGTCTTATCAAACAACTACAGCAACATCTGAAAGAACAAGGTCTGTAGCAAAGATACTTCACAAGAGTTACTCAGCTCTACAAGTCGGCTTCTACTTGCAATAGCAGCTCATCGTCCAACAAGCAGAGTCTGCGATTAAGAGCTTAAGTCATTCTCTCCCTCATCATGTTTCATTTTCTGTCTTTGTCTCTTTTTTCTTGTGCTCTGTCTGTGTTTCTTTCTTTTTGGCCGTGGTATTGGTTGTGAGCTAGACTTTCAAAATGGTTGAAACAATAACAAGTCTAGAAAAAAGTTCCCTGCAGTAGAATGGCCGCAGAGTAAATGCATGTAAGACTTCAGTGGCCACTGCAGTAACATGAGTCAAAAATGTTCAAGTTTTAAATAAGCTATGTCTTGATTTGATATTTCCACTGACTACCACTGTGAATAATGGATTAAAGATCTGCTGACTTGAAGGTGTGAGGCGGCAGACCAGATGAATACTCTGACTGCAGTTATGCTGAAGTGAAGCAAATCTTCTAGGGGGCCATGACAAGGACACATGAATAATTTCATTTTATTTTAATTTCAGGTTGGTCTTCTGCTTCGCCTTTTTCTTTAGATCAGTACATCTGTTTCATGCATACTATATAGTCAAAGAAAGCATAACCTGTAACATGTTTTGTTCGCATATAATTACAAATAATAATACAATGCATTTCAACAATAATGTCCCGTTTGCTACTTTCTATCATATCACTCAAATGCATGAGCATCAGTATGCAGTTATAACAGATGTTTGTTGTTTATTCCCTTTCTCTCTTGTCTCTTGTCTTCTTTCTCTTTTCTTCCTTTCTCTTAACATTTCCTCTTTCTTGCATCCTAGTTTCGTTGCTCTGTGTTATTTATCTATCTTTTCAAATATGCACAGTAGCACAGTACAACAGACACACATGAATATGTGCATGCAAGCTGGAAAAGTCCTGCCACAGTTAATAAGGATCCCATAGAAGCACACACACACACACACACACACACACACACACACACACACACACACACACACCACACACACACATGCATTCATCAGCATAGAAATAAAGAATTCCTAGTGAGTTCTGCTCGACTTAATTAGGATCGTGGATACACACACACACGCGTCTATACCGCAGTTAATGAAGCATGCTGGGTAAGATACATGGGGATCATTATTTTCAGCTTTTCTTTAAAAAAAAAGAAAAATAATTGAGGGGTATAACAGGATGGATTTTTAAAGTTGAAAAACAGTTCACGTTTATGTGAACAAAAATCAATAATGCACAATTTTAGATAAAGATCAAATTATATAAATGAGTTATAGACACTCTGGTTAATCTGCAGCCTGATCTGTGGCTCTTGTTTTCACCTTTTATTTTTACTTTCAGCTAGCTTATTTTTGTTATAACTAAAAATATATTTTGAAAAAGAGAAGGTTAGGACAACATTTTCTTACTGTATTCCATCCTGTCTTACTTGTTGTACTAATCTTTATAGGAGTTATTAATGTAGGAAGAAGAGAGGGGGATTGGCTGTGTTTGATGAGTTGGAGCAGAGCAGGAGGGCAGGACTCACCCGAGCCACATGGGGTTGAATAATGAACCAGAACATGAGAGACGCGAGGGAGGAAACAAAGCCTGTTAGAGGTTTTGTTGTTGTTTTCTTTGGTTCTTTCCTATTACTTGTGCAATACTTGCATTTACTTTTATCACTGGGTGTCTCTGGTGTACTGTACAAATGAACTGAACCAGAAATTTGCAGTTTAATAAATATGGGACAGAGATACAGGAGAGCTGAAACGATGCCGGGGAAACGTGGGCTGTAGAAGGGGACACTGTTGAGGGGCCATTGAGCAGATCATTAAAATGAGGGAGGCTAAATCTCCAGTGGCCAGTAATGGAAGCCTGTTCTTGGGACATAGCAACAGTGTGGACATATCGCTGGAAAGATGTTAACCCTGGAATTCAATTTGTTACAGTTGAGTGACCAAATGGATGTGATGAGATGAGACAGAAAATCTTATATTAAACCTGGGATGATTTCTTTAATGCCGCAAGATAATTTTTTTCATACATATGTCAAATATTATTGGTGGGATCTTCTTTATTTCTGATTATTATCTGTATAATTTTTGCAGATTTTATAAAAAAGAAAAATTAACTAAATACACCATATGAGGTCAAATGGCTTTCCGAAATTGGTGCAAAATATAGCCTAAAATATTACAAATATATAGTCAAAATACAACACAAATAGATGCTAAAATATGCAGAAAATACACATAACATTTAGTCTCTTATTACAGTTTTTATATCCCCGACGACCTACTCAGACTTCTCCTTTATGACTCTGATTATGACTCTGAACTTTATGTTTTAGCCATTTAACTGATGCCAATCGAGCAACACATAATGACTCAAGTTGACAAAGTCTGTGGGCTGAAACAAACAAGGCTTTTCCACAGTGTTAACAGCCTCATCCATAATAAGCCATGACGGCACAGAGAGGTGTATGCATGGCTGACCTCAGACAGGGGAAGCATCCGTTTATTAGGTTAATGTGGTGTGAGAGCATTCACCTCTGTGAGTCTGTAATGAAGTGAAGTTAAAACAGTTTGTGTCCTCAGGGTCAGACTTGCCTTCATCTCCCTGTCACGACTCGATGTGCTTGTCGCTGGTTGGGTGGCAGAGGCTAACGGCAGTGGCAGTGAAAGCAGCTGTGATGGGTGTGTGGGGTTACTGAAGGTTGCTGCTTCACGAACTTGATTATGGTCTTAGTCAGTTTACCTGGTCCGGGTTAAGTAATGTTAAGAAGGCATTCTGGATTGTTTGTTTTAAAAGTGTTCTCGGGTCCAACCACTGAGGGGGGCCATAGAGGCCAGCAACAATCATGTTATGGAGAGAAAAAGAGAAAAGAGCAAGTTAATAATGCTATGTATGTTTCTTAGCAGTTAAAGTAGGCCTGGGTTCTCCTGGACACCAAACGGCAGATTAGGGTTAAACACATTTCAATATGTGATTTCATTCTTTATTGGAACTGTTTGGCTTTTGTAGACCTGAGCTGTGGCTCAGAGGCAGAGGTGGTCGTCCACTAATTGGAAAATTTTTGGTTCAATCCCCGGCTCCTCCCGCCATGTGTCAAAGTATCCTTGAGCAAGATACTGAACCCCGAATTGCTCCTGATGCTGTGCATCGGTGTGTGAATGTGTATGAATGCATTAGTTTCTGTTCGATGGGCTTTGCCATCACTGAGTGAATGTGTGTGAAAGGGTGAATGTGGCATGTAGTGTAAAAATGCTTTGAGTGGTCAGAAGACTATTAAAACGCTATACAAGTACAGGTCCATTGACCATTTATTGCTTAATGGGCCGTCATTAGTCTAAGGTGCTACTATAACACCTGATTTAAAAAAAGAGCATTTTTAATTAAATAAGAATGAGTTATTAGTTAACAAGCTATGTGTCTCTTTAAATTCCAGTGTATTCTTGTGTAAGATATGTTCTTGTAAAAGCTGCGTGGTTAAATTATAATGAGTCATCTACAGTGCAGAGCTCGGTCAGGATGTGTTCTTATTCATGTCGCCCATGCAAGTAAGTGTTAATTCTGCTCTAGTGAGAATGTTTTTAAGTTGCTCATTGGTTGATGTAAATTATTTTGTACAAGACATTTTCTGGACCAACATGGTAGTGTTTCCACCACCTTAGAGTGTGATTTTGAGGGGAATCCGATCTGGTGGCTGGCATTAAAGGGAAATAGAAATCTTCTCGCTGATGATGCTTTATTTTCATATAAAGGTTTCATAACCAGTTAAAAACACCTTGTAGTACATTTAGTCAATGTGTGATGTTAAATAAGGGCAAATAAGAAGAAAGACAGCAAGCTGTGTTTGATCAAAGTGAAATTGTTTGGCCGAGTAAAGATTTATAGCCACTATATGTATAATGCGGAATGCTTGGCTGGATAAGGTCGTGTTCACAGTCAACTATCCTGGTTCAGAAAAGAGTGTCTTCTTAGCAAGATGCAAAGCTGCTTTGGGAAGCAAATTAGAACTCCTGAAATATCAAACAAGTCTTTCATAACGTCTTAGTGCTGAATAAGTAAAGTGTCCACGCAGAGAAATTGGATCTGCTCGAGTGTGTTTGAAGTTCTAAAGTCACGGCGTGGCCTCAGTGATCCTCCTCTCTCGACACAAAGACGCAGGCTTACTGTTGGCTCAGCTCCATTCACAAGCCACTTTCTTTCAGAGCATTTGCAAATGAACATCGTGTGACTCATATCTGCTTCCCCAAAAATACACCATGCATCTTTAAGGAAGGAGCGAATCAAACAGTTCTCTGAATTTGTGACTGCTCTCTGCTGTTTCATACTGACTTGGCTTCCCCGAATCACTTAAAAGCTGCAGTTCCATAATTGCAGAATTATCATAATTATACTAAATTGCAATCACTGTAATTATACAATTATTGTGATTATTATTACACTGAACATTTTCCCACTTGTAGAATGATTGTGTTAGCACTCGATTCAAGGACTGACAGAGACCTAATTGCCACAGTTTGTCCATCTCCTCTTGTCGTCTCTGCTTCTTTTCTTCACTTTTTTATACAGAACCAGAATTTATACCTCCTTAATCATCCCTCTTAATGATCATCTCCTTACTTTCTCTCTACCTTCACATTTGCCCAGCTCATCAAGTCTTATCAAACTTTTATAACTGATTTTTTTTCATTTCTCGTCATATCTATCCGTCTCTCCATCCATCTGTCTGTCCTCCCCCTTGCTTTCTCATTTCTCATCCATCTCTCACCTTCCTATTCCTCTAATGAGCAAAATGTCGGTTGTCTCTGCTCCAGATATGTCAGAAATCTCCCTTGACACAATCAAACATTCATCACACACACTTACACAGCAGGATGTACATCCCCTCGTGAGGCTTCTGACAATAGTTTGATCATCTGATCAGAACCAACGCAGGAGCTTTTCTGCCTTCTTGTCTACTTCCTTCCTTTATATCTTATATACAGATAACGGTATGTTTAAAATAACATGGAGCCCCCGGGACAGTGCAGATGTTTCCACTGGGATCCAAACCAGACAACTCTGATCATGTCATTCGATGCAAAACTGTCCGTGACAGGCTCATCTAGAGCTACTGCGAATAAGCCCATTTGCTTCCTAAATCACAACAATTATACAAGCGACAATAAGATCAGGAGTGCAAAGCCACTCCACACTGACAGTGGACTGTATGACAGTCCCCTGTAGCAAGACTAGAGGTATTTTCATATAATGCTTTTGAATTGGATTTATATATGGATCAAGTGTTTAAAACTGATGAGGCCGTATCTGTGTTTAAATTTTTTTATTCACTGATACAATCAGCAAGTGTTTTGTATTTGACCTTTTTTATTAATAAAAAAAGACTGCTGCCGTGCAATCCCTGTTTTGTTCTTTCATTCACTGCGATAGAGAGCGACAATCATAGTGAGCAGCTTTGCAGTGGAAATGGGTCTGCTAGATGTGTGTTGAAGAGGGGCTTATAACTGAGCTGAACTGAGACTTTTCTGGTCTACTGACCACTCAAAGCGCTTTACAACACTTGTCACATCCACCCATTCACACACATACATACACTGATGGCATAGGCTGCTGCTGTGCAAAGTGCCATCAGGAGCAATTCAGTGCTTTCAATTCAAAGCACCCATAATGATTCTTCCCTTAACCATTCACACATTCACACACAGCAACGGATCCGCCATCGGGAGCAATTTGGGGGTTCAGTATCTTGCCCAAATCAGTAGCCTCCTGATTACTAGATGACTCATTCAGCCACCTGAGCCCCAGCCACCCCAATGCCCTAATGCCCTTAAAAATTGGCATTATGGTTCACTTTAAACTCAATCATCTAATGAACAATATAATAACACAGAAAAGCCATAGATACTGAATGAAAAAAACTGTGTAGTTGTACCATTTCTGTGTTGAATCTGTCACACAGTCACACCACAGGCACAACCAAACTATATATTACTGTAATCACAGTTCAGTCTTTGTCTATAGAATGTGTTGTTAGCTCAACTTAGCTGAAAGACCCTGAGCTTGGTTTGTAATAAGACAAGATGATATTTGGAAGCAGTTCATATAGAACAAGGGAATGAAATCTATTTATATATCTTTTTAAATATATATTATCACATAGGTCTACCAAAATGTCATTATCTACTCCTGCTCTGTAAGCATTTTGGGTAAAACACATTTCCCACATGGCAGACTATGTTCATTTTAGCACTTTATCCCAAGAGGCAAACAGCATGATACAGGCATTTTCCATGGAGACATAATGGAATAGATGCGGGGGAAAGCAATGCTTTTAGGTGTCAGCTGCTCTGTAAAGCCACAGTCCAACACTGCTGGACACCTGAAAAACGGTAACAAAACGTCTGCTCAGCCTCTTACAATGTGATGTGAAGCTGCCATCAATCAGCAGAGGGCACTGATGGCACAGAGAGTGGAAGAAGAAAGGAGAGAAAGCAGCACTGGATAAAGAGAAAGTGAAAAATAGAGACTAGAGGATTTAAGAAAAAAGCATAATGCAGGGACATAAGAGAAGTGGACTGAGGACAGTCCAGGAGAAGAGAGGATACAAGATGTAGAATGGAGGGAGAAAAAAGGGAAGGAAAGAAGGAGAAATGGGAGGTGAGGAGTGATAGAAAGAGGGAGGAGGGGAAAACAAGAAGAAAGACGAGGACACTACAGTATGCTGATTAGTGTTACTGTCAGGAATGGTCTAATTCATTACAGTACCTGAAATAAGATATGTATTAGTTAATAACTGCAGTGAAGCACACACTTTCATCACCATCCCCAGCTCCTTCTCATCTGCAGGCTCTCGCAACAACATTTAGTCTCAAAAGCAGGACATTATAAGAGACATTAGTGCAATTAAGACCATGGAGAGATTCAGAGTTACAATCACAATCTTAATGCCTAACAATTATTCAAATGAGAGTATGAATGATGTGTTGAGCGAACTGAGAGTAGGACTTGATTTAAGGAGTTTAAATAATAATCTGAGTATCTGTTGGCTTTGAAACAGGACTAATGGACGACAGCCACAGTGTCTCTTTGAGCCTGTACTTAAATAAACATTAGCAGGTATATAGCGTGTTAGCATGCTAACATATGCTAATTAGCAATAAACACAAAGTGTAGCTGAGGCTGATGTGGATGTAATTAGCTTTGCAGGTATTTGGTCAGGGACCAAAGCACTGAGCAATTTAAAGTTTTGATCTGATGGTCTGAAGGAAAGTAAGAACATTACCAAAGTTATTACAGATCATCCTGAGGGTAACCCGGATGTCTGTTCCAAAGTTTATGGAAATGTATTCAATAGTTGCTGAGACATTTCAGTCTTAACCACAAATATGAATCTCATTACTGTCTGTACAGAATTTTGTGCCGATCTATGTAGACGTTAATAACCTCACGAGGCAGCTGGAGATCGTGATCGTGAGATCATGAAATCAACTTATGAAGAACGACCAGTAGCTATGCCGTGAGATATGGGGGAGGTTTAACTTTTCACTCAAAAACAACAATGGCAGCTGTTAGTATTGGTTACTGGAGAGTATTTCTTCATTGAACGAAGAGCAAAGAACAGCACTGAATGCTTTTCTCAATGGAAAAAAATGTTTTTGCTGACTTCAGTAAGAATTTGACTTTATGTGGTTTGTAGATCTGATCGTTCGTGAAAAACAGTTCATCCAGTTGCCAAGTATTTTTTAAGTTTTTCCAAACTTTTCAAAGGTGTTTTCATGGTTCTGTGTAACAAATGGGGCTGCACCATAATAATCAACCTAATCATTAGTTGGCCATTTAAACTTTCTTTCTTCATGACCATGACCCTCGCCTTCACCACTGCAACCCATGAATTCAAGCTGACAGCTGCTGTTCTCTATCCAACTGGTGCTGACAGGTGGTTTAAAATGGCTGAAAAGCCAAAACAGTGAGTCTTCAGAGCTACCTATTTTTAACCTTAGAAAAACAAACTGATTAAATGTGTAATTGTGCAAGAAAAGCTAGGAAGAAATCCTAGGCTCATTGCTCTGCTGTCTCTCTCCCCTTCCTCTCTCTCTAGTTCACAGTGCTGTAAAACAAAGTCTCTCTTACCTCGAGCAAACAAATAAACATGCACATACAAATTATAAATGCAAACATATACTGACATAACATTAAGTTGGCTCATTGTTTCACTATTTGTCTCTTGTTCAATTCAAGTCACATAATTACTGTGTAAAATGAACTATCCTGGACCCTCAGCAAACAAATGTATTATGTAAACATATACAAATATGATGATTCAGTTGGCTCATTGTTTCACTGTTTGTCTTCCACTCTCAGTTTAACGCTGTGTGAAAAGACCCAATCCTGACTGAATGAATGACACAGACTGCCTCATATTATAAACAGCTGACAATAGAAGCTAATAATGTTTGTCGTGTAATGTCTTGACTGTACACTGTTATAGTGTTAATATTATGCGTAAAACAGACATACAATAGAGATATACAGAAGCAGCGTCTTTTGTTTAATAAGTGAAATGCAGAGTAGCTCTTTGTCGATAAGAAGAAAACTGTCACATTAGCTCACTTTGTATTTGTCCTGTATTTAGTTTTAAATCATGACATTTTGAGATCATGTGACCACAAAAGAACAGCATGAGATATTTATTACACATTGTCTAAAGAGGATGATATTGATTAAGATGATATAACATTCAAGGCACGATGAGAACTTCAGACACTATGCAACTGTCTTGATTTCATCTCTCCTTGTCACTCTTTGTCTCCTTTGTTGTTTTGTAAAGAGCAGTTGTTAAATTCATTTAAGTATAATTGTAGATTAAAATATAATGCATCACACAGGACTAACATTATTTCTGCAGCAGCTGCTGCAGACAGCTCTCTTGAATATGATGAATTAAACCTTCAAGCCAAGTCATCCCAGCACACACATTCACAATTCAACCAGATTTGCACAAATTGTGGTCTCAGACTAGATCCTCAATGTGTGTGTGTGTGTGTGTGTGTGTGTGTGTGTCATATGTCCTGATACTATAAATAATATAGAGTGTGAGTTTCACACTACGCCGACACTATAAATAATATAGCTTGTGAATTGCTCAGTGTGTGTGTGTGTGTGTGTGTGTGTGTGTGATTTGACACTATGTATAATGTACTAAGCCACAGCAGAATGCTCCTGATGTTCGGGTCTTACTGAGCAGAAGCAGCAGTTGTGAAAAGCGTCAGCAGCAGACTTAAAGTGTTACGTCCCCACAGTTTAAGAGGGCTAAGCTCTGCTGACACTGTGTGGGCTACAACCTCCATTTTAAAACACAAAAGCACAGACAGATCTTAAAGACAGACTGGAAAACACCCCCCAATCTTCCGATGCATGCTGAGAGCTCATCACCTCAGGACAAATAAAACGGCTTGATAAGTGTCCTAATAATTATCCTCCTCCGCACTCGCTATACACGGCTCTCATTTACAAAAACAAAAAGAAGGACGTACTTAGCTTTCACACATGCTAATTCAGAGGTCACATGGACATGTCGTCCCATCTGTTGTTGTGTTGTGGTGGCTCTGACCTTTTCACTCATTACTGGTTGTCTGTGTTACTGATTCTCTTGGAAATTAAAATTCTCGAGTCCGACAAGAGCACCTCTCACTGTAAATGCAAAATGTTAAATCATCATAGCTACTTAAATTCATGCTGATGACAAACAAACAGCTACTTCAAAAAACAGATAATGTTAATTCCCCAATACTACGGAGCCCTTGAATGATCACAGTGGATTTTTGTTTTCTGAGCTACTTTTCACATTCCCCCTGATCCGTAGGCACTGTGTGTCGGGCCGATGCTTGAGTATAATAATGTACTGCCAGTTTAGGGTAGCGCTCTGCAGATACTAAAGAAAGGAGAGCTGTATCTGGTGTGACTCTTTATAGACGCGTTTATTGCTCATTAAGCTCCGACAGTATACAGCCACTGAGAGCACAGATGTAGCTGCTCTGCCTGGCTGTGGTGGTTGTGGTGAGTGTTGGGCCTGTGGATATGGTTATTGCTAGCACTCTGGTATAGTTTTGGTTGCATCTGTGGTACTTTGGACATGGCTAGTTGTGTTGTGTCTGCTCTTTACTTCTTCTGCAGTATTACCATTAGCCAGAAAACCATCATAAAGCCAAACACTTGGTGCCTATGTCAGATATAACAGATGTGTTGTGATGCACCACAGGAGCTCATCATGATGCTTAGCCAGCACAATCACTGGACCACTTAACTGGACAGACTCAACCGCTGCATGGAGGTTAGTGTCATCATTAAAAATGAACCCACAGCTGATAATAACAATCAAAGCTACAGCTATGGATACATCTATAATCGCTGTGACTGAAACAACCAACAGTTACAGGATCCCTAAACCTGCTTTGTAATCGTAGCACCCCTCTTGGGCCAGTCAATGACATTTCAGAACTAACATGGAGAGAAATTACTTTTGCCAAAATGTTGTTAAAATTCGTTCAAGGTTGGTACCCCGGTGGCGAACCCCATATCAAGGCTGAGTCCTTACACTGCAGCTGGCCAGTCTTCAATCCAACCTGGGCCCTTTGCTGCGTGTCATCCCCTCTCTCTCCCCCTGGCTTTTTTCCTCTAATGTCACTATCCAAAAGTAGGCAAAATGCAGAAAAAAAGAGAAAACTATGGTCAAGGAGCCCAAAAAATCCCATCTAACACATGGCACTAAGAAAAAAGAAATGTTTCTAATTGATACAACAGCACAGCTAAAAGACTGAGTCAGGACCCTGAGGTGGATGGTGGGCAAATTAAAATCTGCCCCCATTTTTCTGCTGAAGTTAATACCACAAGTTATGAAGGTGTCAGCAGTGTTGAGCTGTGGGAACCTCCCCGGGTGGCAGGTGTGTTAGTGTGTGTGAGTGAAAGAGAGAAAGATGTGCTGAGAGAAGAGCTCTGGGCCAGTGTGTTTGTTCTCAGTGTGAACAAACTCACCTAGAGCCAGTGAAGCCTTTCCAAGTTTCATGTGGGTGAGCTAACCTGTATAAACTCAAGACTGCTGAGCCTCTGCATTCTCTCATTTCCACCCTCAATCTGCATCTCCTAATGGCCTCCTAAAAACTGAACAGGGTTGTGTTGTCATGGTGTCACAGTTGTGAGCAAAATCAAGCACAGTAACTTTCTCATTTCGAAGGCAACAGATGCAGATATAGCAGGTGTTCTGTCTATTGGCAGAAATGGAATATAATATTCATAGATATATTTTCATTAGTGTATTCTGACCTCAAAATTAGAACGTTTTCATTACCTTAGCTCATACTAAGTTATAGAATGAGCCATTTCTATCTACAAACGGAGCAGGTCCTTGACATTTTCTACGGTAGCCCAGAACGGACAAACCAAAATCTGGCTCTAAATAGGGCCTTTCGCGTGTATTGCAAATTTTGCAGCCACCTTGTGCTTGGTTGAGTCAAGTGGTTTCACTTGGTTGCAATCTGCAGTCTCACTGCTAGACATGAGTAAATTCTACACACTGATCCTTTAATAACTTACTGTAACTAATAATGTTTTGAGAATAATGCGAAGATGGATGTTTATTACAGTAGTTTATTCCAAAGGTCCCTATGGGACCCCATAGTGGTACGTGTACATGTTGGTACTGTAGGATGAGGGTTAAAGAGCAGGAAGACAAGAGGCTCTAAGTAAGACATAGATCAATAAATAAATAAATACATTAATTTGAACAATGACGATCATCACAAATCACGAAAAATTGATTGAACACCTCCTTTTGCTCGGATACACTTTTCCAAGAATCGAAGAACAATTACCTTAACCTTTTTAGGAACTTCATAAATTATCTTTTTAGCAATTTAGACAACAGAAATATAGTTCCATTTAATAAAATGTAAAAAGAATTATTCTCCCTGGATTCTTCTGTAGCCAAATTGTCATACTGATGCTATTGAGATCCTACATGGCAAGGTTTGTAATACGTTGTTGCTGGTTCTCCATGGGAGACTAAATGATTAAATTATTATATTTTGAGAACTGAATGAAAGAACTGAGTGTGGAGCCACTGCAGCACAGCACTGTGATACGAGTAGTAGTCTAAATCATTGAGCTCAACATGAAACCAAATATAAATTCATAGACTGAAGAGAGTCCCAGTGGATGGAGATTGAATGAAGTTAATCAAACTCTTTATTTGCCGGTGATTAATTAAATAAAATATTAATGTTGTTATTTCTAGGATTGTAATATTCATATCATTATAACAAATATTGGTTTTAATTGCTTTTCAGTAAAATAATTTGTATACCCAACTTTGTTTTGACAACATTACTAAATAATACACAGAGAAGTCAGCATTTAAAACATAAAATCTCAAAACCCTATATCAGTCTTTAACATAAGTCTACACCCATGCTGACGACTCTTTGAGGCTGTACTTAGGTGGAGCGGTGTGTTGAGCTAAATGCTAATGTCAGCATGGAAAAATGCTTACGATGCAAATGGTAACATGCTGATCATTAGCAGGTCAAATGTTTACCCTGTTTAACATCTGAGTTTGGGATATTAGCATGCTAACATTAATAATGTATTAGCACTAAGCACAAAGTACAGCTGAGGTTGATGGAAATGGCATTAGCTTTGCAGGTATTTGGTCATACACCAAAGCACTGTTTTAATGTTTGGAGCTGATGGGGTATATGTTGTTTCTATGCCCGTCGCCTATATGGATGGAATAAAATTACAAATCTGTTGGAGATGTTGTGTCATAATTAAACTTAATATTAATCTTAATGTTGAAATATGGCACACTGATTAACAATAATGGATTCCTGTGAATGTCTGTAGAGAATTTCATGGCAATCCAGGGACATCATGTCCACTGGGGATGAGAAGGACTTTTAAAAATCTTATTTATGTCGGCCTCACTTTTACGGTTACATTTAGATTTACTCACTTAAAGCTTTCCAAACAATATATTTGAAACTGTCAAAATCCAGATGAGAGAAAAGAGAAGTTGATAAAAATGTTAACATGCCCACCTGAGTTGCATTCAACTATTATGGCAGAGCAATAAGCCTGTGAGCTGTGTTGAGTTATTTGATTACTTTGTTTGACCTGAGTTTCCACCAGCAGCCCGTGGCCCACTACTCAAGGCTAAAAAAATAAGACATAGTGCTCTTTTTAGTGAAAACATATATTATATGTAGAAAAAAGGGAATATCTTTTGTGTTATGTTATGTTCTTGAGTAATTACAAAAATGTTGACAGAAGCCACAATAAAAAAAAGGTTTAACCTTTTCTTTCTGAATACAGTTGATATACATTTAATTCATAGTTGAAGATTTTGAAAAATACACTTCTTATGATCTGACCACTTTCTTATTGAATGCACTACAGCCGAGCCTGTGCAGTGGGCAGAGATGGTAAAGAGTGTACAAAATAAAATGTTCATGAGATCAAAAGTGAGCACATTTATTATGAATGATCCAGACGCTGCCTTGCACACAAATCTAATTCAGGTTAGCTGCAATTTAACGTGATTTTACAGACGTTAGTGTATCGGGATTTTGCATTAATATTTTAAGAGTTTCATTCCAAAATGATTTATGAACTGTGAAAAATGGGCCACTTAGGCTGACAAAATGACTGGTGACATCAAAGTAAAACTTATTTTTGATTAAAGTTATTTGGTACATTTCAGGAAAAGGAATTCTTTGTGGGATTTTTATAAAGTAACAGGCACAAAGTCATTCTTTTCTCCCCCAAAAAATGCAATTATAGACGAGAAGAGTTCCAGCTGAACCTTTGGTGCAAGAAATCAAGTTTGCTCTCAATGATAGAAAAGCTATTACAGAAGATGGTGGCTCGTATGGACTCACACACAAAGTATTTATCTATTAAAACAAATAAAAATCATCATATGTCATGATAAATAACAAATTAATGGTTGATTGTTGAAAAAAAAAGGAAAAGAAAATCCTCACTGTGAAAGCATCACACTCAAAAGAAACCAAATAAACTTAACACTGCGGCCATTAACTGCTATCCTGCCCTTGTTATCTGTACTAATACAGTAATTTTGGAAACAGAAGCTCAAACAAGTCTTCCAGAGGCTTCGTGCTGTGACAGAAACATGTCAACTGAAGATGCCCGAGGATGGAATTAAACCAAGCTGTGACAAATGAAATGAGCCTGGAACGGGGAAGCACTGGTGTTTCCTTCAGGCAAACACAGAGGCATCAAAACCACAATTATAATCCAAGACTTGCCACTGACGAGCAGCACAAAAATATGTGGAAAATAATTTACATATGAATTCTGCATTCATTAAAGCATTAACCCGTTCTGAATGCTGAAGACACTGTAGTCATCAATTTTAGTTCACTACAGCAAACAAGTTATTCCACAAGAATAGGAACTCTAATCGCATAACACCTTGTATAAATGCCCCCCCCCCCAAAGATCTGAAGTTTTCTGCTGAGTGTGTGCAATAGAAAGTTGCACAAAGTCTCGCTTTTTTCAGTCCTGACATCGAATCCATTGAGCTGAGAAACAAAATCAATTGATCCTGAGACCTCCATGAAACTGTCTCAATGCCATTGCCACAGCAGTTTGGCTTTGCAGCTTTAACGAGGATGAGACATAAAAATGGATTGAAAGCTGCACTGACTTGATATTTCAGATACTTAAATTGAGTCAAAACTCAAGCTTTTCTGACTGGTTAGGATCTGCTTTGGTCTTGCCCGATGAGGCTTTAGAAAAAAGTGTTTTAAAACCTTTGCATTTAGAAGTAGTATTTTTAATGGTCATCTAAGGTGATGTTTTTTTAATTCTCTGTTGAGGTTTTTTCTCTTAGATGCACATTTAATTTGTCTTCATAATGAGCAAATAGTCATACAACTTGCATCTAAGAGGGAGGGAAGCAGATATTCCCTCAAACACAGGCTATTGATTATGCAGTTTTTTATTCCTTAAAGTCTCCCTAAGACTCATGGCTATGAAGCTTTTTTGAAGATTTAACCAGTGAAAATGTGATTACAAGCCCAGTTTTTACTCTACAAACTTCTACGTCGCCAACAACACACACGTTTTGCTCCCCAGAAAGGAGACATCTTGAATACTTTAAAGTCCTGCAGAGACATTGCAAAGATTCAGAGATGTGTTCCAGCTTACAGATTAAATCCCCTTGAATCCAAGGAGACAGAAAATGTAATGCAGGAGCTGCTTTATTAGGCTCATAACTCTAATCCAACTGAGCATCTACACAAGATACCCTCTGGGCCCTGCCTCGTAGAGCATGACTCTGTGGTTCCTGTGCAGCTCAATGCATAGAACAAAGCACTAACACTGACAGGGTTAAGGGTTCAACTCCCATTAGAGATTGCCAACAAAGGCATCGCTTAGGAGGAAAGGCATCCACATTGCAATGAATGTTGAGTCTGAAGCAAACAACAGATCTACATTTAATACAGTACTTTCTCATGTTTGAAATGTATTTGTGACTTTGGGATGTTTTGAGGTGTGTTCAACTGGGGACATCAGACAGAAAGGCAAAGACAAATGTTTAAATAAGAAATACAATATGTTTTTTAGATATTCAGTTTCTGCTTCTTCAGCACTGAGTACCTCAGCCTAAGGTTAGATGGCAGTTCACTACTAAGATGAGTGACAACTTTTGGAGGCAAGATATTGAGTAGCTGAAGTTTTTTGCACCTTTGAGGCCTATAGCTTTAAGGACCAGCAACTTATCAAACATTTAAGACTTCACGCAACAGATTTTCTTCACAGGTGAAAACAGGAAGCTTGTATCTGATCCAAAAAAAGACCTACATGCAATGACGTTTTTTTTTCCCCCACATACCTCTCTGTGGAATTATATTTATTTAATTAGCTGAGAAAGCAAGGTTGGAGACAGGGAGCAAGTACAAGCGCCCTCAGGCAAATTACCACCACATTGTGCATTTCCAATGCATCACGCCCAGCGTCTTGTTCGCTCTAACCTCATTTAACCTACGTGCTAATGTGTTCCAAGGGGAGCAGACGGTGGTGGTGCATCAGGACGTCACTTGTACAGTCTGTTCAAGTGAGAGACTGGGGTTTGTCAGAGTCTAATGCCTTCTTTCCATTAAGTAGCTCTGCTCTGAGCCTCAGGGGTTTGCTGCGGGAAGGGAAGGTTTAGCTAATGAACAGCACAATTTGAGAAATGCGTTATGTGCACCTTGGATTAGAACTCGCTTTGAACACAGCACTGAAGAAACAATGAAGACAGAAATACCAGAAAGTGACAGCTTGCATTCTCTTTTTCTTGCTTTGGAAGTCAGTCAAAATGTTCTTGGAAAAAAGGTTAAATTACAGAAAGGATTATTCATAACAAGCGTTTTCTGTTCGTTTAGAAGCCAAGGTCATGGTGGTCAGCACTTTTCAAATACTAAACCAGGGAACAGTGCATCCTGAAACACTTCTAGTGGAACTGGGGCATATTAGACACACAAACGCACCCTCAGTCATGTTCTCTAGACACAAAGTGAGTGGCAAAAGGATGCTGCGACAGAAACTCAAACATCTTGTTCCAGCAAGAGTCTCAGGTTTCAGACTTCCTCTCTTAGATGCTTCATCTGTCTCACTGTCTCTGTCTCCATGGGATTTTATTTAAGTTAAGAAAATGACTTTTGCGAATAACTCAAAAATAGCATCAAAATCGTCTGAAGTATTATTCAGAGGCAGAAATCATTGGTATGTATGATATGTAGGATCTGCAGTGTTCTGTAGTCGAGGGCACAACCAAGCATACAGAGAATTTCTGTCAGTTTGTCTGGGTATTGCAGCACAAATAATCATTGAGACATGCAAATAAAGGGAGTTTCCATGAATCAATCCTGACTTAGAAATGCAGGCAATTCTTTTTTTAACATTAGACAACAAAGAAGTGAACAATTTTCTCAGTGACCAGAATGTCCTGCCTAAAGTCCAAGGTGAATACAAAACCTGATCTGTCCAGACAATTTCTGTTGAGGATGAAACTAAACTGTAGCAAGAGTTGAAGGAAATCTGCAACATGATGCAAGTGGGAAAGTTGCTACATATGTAGGATGGTAAGGTTATAGTTTATTTCTATCACTGCCGTTACTGTAATAGTGTACCACTGCAATACAAATAGGTGGAAAGGTCATCAGCAGCATCATAGCTGAAAATACTCTCACCTACTCTACATTCATGTTTTTAGAGTGTTATTCTAATCAGAAAAACAAAGTCAGTGACTAGCTAGCACGTAATGTCCTATCTTAGGGTGCACAGGTGAGGAAGATGGGCTCCATTTTTATAAAGTTATACAGAATGGAGTAAATATTTCACAAAAATGTTACACATGTTACTTACTTTCTCCATTTTACATCTATTAACAATCCTTCCAAAGCTCCATTTGATAGAGAACACAGGACACTAATGTAGGTCAAGTGCTGGCATACCCACTGAGAGTTCGATATTTAAAAGATTTTTTTTCTTCAATTTCCATATATTCATGATATTATAATTATCTTATCACCAAATGAATAAATAATGCAAACAGTTTTTTTGTTTGAGTAGTTAAAGTTCTTACAGTCATGAAAAACACTCTCTTTTCCAGCACTTTCAGACTGAATCCAGCTGGACTGATTCCAGCACAGCTGTTCCTGGGGTTGACTAATCAAAAGAATGACTGAAATCTGTCCAATCCGGCCAGTTTACACATTTGGACTGGAAGGGCTCTACTCAGCAGGTTTACCTCAGTCGAACTAGAGGAGTTCATCTTGATGACTAATCAGGCTGCCCGTTGTTCAAAGTCATTAAATCGACCTAAATAAACTAAGTCAGTCCAACTTTTGACAAAGCATTCATTTTAGAGTCTGTTTCAAGAAGGGTTATCAGAAACAACTAAAAAGCCCTCCAATCTGTAACGTGAACAGATGTAAAGCAAGCTGTTGTTGATTTCAATCACAAAGTTGAGAACAAAAACAAAAAAAAAGAACAGTTCATTTTCTTGGAACAAATCATACTCCATATAAAATCAAATTGTGGAACCTTTAACACAGCTCAGGAATGTACTAACAACTGAACACTATCATAACACATTGATGTACATCTTACTGGAACAACAGGACTCAGCTTTAATACACTACTTGTACTATAACTATTTAATTAGGTATTATCATTGCAATCTCTTTTGCAATAGAGAGTACCTCAGTACAGCAGAAGAAATGAGAACAGACACACAACAAAAAGCAGCCAGTGACACACACACACATGCAAACTACATCAGAAACAATCACATACATCTCATCACAACAGGTCATCAAAAGACATAGACAGGATATAGACAGAGCACACATTTTTCAGCCAGCTAGATTTATCGAATAAGACCTGCAATAATTGTTGTCTATCTGCCAACATGGCCCTCAGAGACTTGGCAGCACTTATCTGGTAATCATCTCCCTCATTTCTAGAGACAAAGGGAAGAGTAACTCCAAATGGCTTTAAACTGGGTTAGATTGCAGGTTAAATTGCATCTTAAAAGACTTCTCTGTTGGTTTCCGGCACTAATTGGCTTGAATTGGTGTGAAACAGAACACATTTTTCTTCTTTACTTACTGCTTTGTCAGACCTCTTTCAGCTTTTTTAGATCCTGGCTTTTCGGTGTTCTGTGTATGTGTGTATGTGTGAATATGCACTGGAGTGTCTTTTCATGTGTTCTGAAAGCGTGTGCCATTTCCCCCCGGGTATGTATCTATATGTACCTACGTGTGTGACTTTGAGAAAGAGAGAGAGAGAGAGAGACATCTGTGGATGCCCCCTCGAGGGACCGAGACGTCCCGCTTGGTTCTTTATCAGGTTCTCAGGGCTTTGATGCTGCTCCTGCTGCCTCCTCTTATACTAACTACTAAACCCTCTGATACAGAAAAGGAATATACAGTGGAAGATTACATATATTATGGTTGTGTCTAGATCTTCAAAGAAAATCATCTCTGATGCCCCCTTTGCTGTATTTCCAGTGCTCTCATACAGAAGGCCACAATATTGAGTGAGCTGGCAGAGACTTCACTGTCTTGCCTGAGGACATTTTTGTCAGCTGTTGTTTGGGTCAGTTTAACTGAGAGGCCAATCTGTTGCCACTTCTGCTTATACACACAGTGCCCTCTGAGACAAATTGTGTGGCACAACCAAATGTAAAGGCTTGAGTTAGCAGCCAAGAATATGCGACATTTCCACAACTATAGCAGTTGATTATCACAATTAAGACAGATTCCCCCAAAAATAAAAATAAAAATAAAAATGTAGAATTAACTATATATGTATGTATGGTATATGTAATCTTTGACAGCACAAAGTTTAGAATTGTCAGCTTTGGGGTGCAAAAAAACCTGCTTTATACATATATCAGAATATCAGAAACCCCTTGCAGCTGTAGAAGTGCTTTTCAGTATCACATACTGTGTTCCAACTTCCCTTGAGGTGAACAAATAAAAAGAGCACTTCCCTACAGGGATCAATGAGATATCAAGTTATTATTACAGCAAGGTACAAACATGTCTTTAGCCAGGCTCACTAGAAAGAAAGAACAACCCCTAGCATCTTGTTGTAGTTTTTATTTTTATTGTTCTTGTTCTCTTGCTGCCTCTTATGAACTTGGTCATTACAAAAAGCTGACTAAAGATTACAAGTTACCTAGCAACTATTGCTATGGAGCAGGGCTGTGGAGCAATGATTGCTGAGCCCAGACTTACCAGATAGCGAGAAGGAGTTCATTGCGGGCAGACACAAGACACTTGAGGGGATCTATTTGGTGACCTTTTCATTAATGAGGATCAAAATAAGTGGTTAGACCACACTGCCATTTATCTGCTGCCACTCTAAATCCTCACAGAAAGGCAAGGATAGAAACACTGACTTCCGTTGCACTCACGCAGATATACAATTTGATCTTTTGTGCACCAACTGTAGACAAAAATACAATTTGAAAAATGCACTCGGCAAGTGTGGAGGAGAAAGCAATGGGAGGGAGCAAGCAGCGAATGTTATGGAAAACTTGAAAACAACTTAGTAATAGTCATAGGTTGGCACAGAAAGTTAAACGCCAAGCAAAACTGTCAAAATTATGGCGAGGAATGATGTGTGTCATAACACACGTTGAAAATAGTGGCTTTATGAGAGTATGAAACGTTTTTCATACTCTAATAGACCAGGTTAACCAAGTGTGTATACAAGTTCAGCACCATGGAGAGTGTCTGAAGGCCAGAGATCAGCACCATGGACAGTGTCACGGGGAGAAAACTCAATCACATAGCGGATAATCTCTTTTCCCATCCAAGTCCTGCAGTTGAATGAACCATGGACCTGGAGACACCGTTGACCCTCAGTAATCAGCCGTAGAGCCTTTTTATCCAGTCACGCTTAACAGAGGGGGCCTCTGCTTTGAGGAAGAAATACAGTCAAACAGCAGATAGTTCCTACAGAGGGGCTAAAGGAGTGTAACCAACCCAATAAAGCAGGGAAGTATTGGACTCACCATTCTGTTCTCTGCCCCCACCATGATGATAAAAACACAATAAGATCTTGAGACCCTCACCTTCTGACAAATAGACCACATACGTGAGGAATTGCAGCTACCATTTCTTTTGGAAACCTGCAGAACTTCCACTGCTGTATGTTCAGTGTTCATTGTGAAAGCATCACATTGCAATCCCAGTGCAGAAGCTCACCGTTCAAATACATGACATCAGTGTACTACAAACAATACAAGTGGTATACTTGCAAAGTATACTAGAGTATTCCCGATATACTGAGAATTCAACTGTAGCCCTATGGCTTTGATTAGTTTTTAGTTTATCACTGTTGTTTTACCTTCCTCCTTGAGTGTCCTTATCTGGTTTGTTTTGTTTTTTAAATTAATTTGAATTGGCTTCTACAACACAATCTCCCTTCAGGATCAGTAAAGGACTGTCTACTTTAAGAACAGTGTAGCAACCTGATATTTTTGTTATTGAATGTAGCAAGTCAGTATTATATTATATTATATTATATTATATTATATTATATTATATTATATTATATTATATTATATTCTGTCTCATTCACCTGGGTGCCATGATAAATCCAATTCAAGTCTTGCCTGGGAAACCCTGAAGTGCTCAAGTGTCAAAAGTACATAATGTAATGTAATGTTTTTCCACTTGTGTCTGACATTTAGAACCCTTTCTTATCAACAAAACATTGGCTATAAAGCTGATGTTGGTCTCAAGGCGGTCAGCACTGAAAATAGCAATAATGTAACTTTTACAATTGTTGGTTCTGCTCATCGTTGTAGCCTGCTGGTGCAATCAACAGCCTATGGGACACCTACCCCTGGCAGTGTTAACCATGATCTACAGCCTGAACACTTTGCTGCCATTTCTGGTCTCCAGGAGGGAAGGCTATGGGGCCAGTGGTTATAGAAATCATCCAATTTAGTGAGATTTAAGTTTAACAGTATGATCTGTCTTTGCAGGTCTTTACATTTTTGCTATCTCCTGTTGTGTTCAAAGGAAGATACACACTGCTCCTGATCTCTGAGAGAACGTTCTCAAAGAGCTTTGCAAGTTTAAGCTGTGTGTCGAAGAAACTTTATGTAGGAATACACCATGTGATCAGGCTGAACTTTAGCAGTAGCAGTAAGACAGGGATGAACAAATGAAATTGTGGTTTCTACTGGAATCACTGGTGGGAAATCTCCACCTACAGAAAGTGATGAATCACAAAATAAGTCAATACAACTCTTTATCTAAAAAAGAAGCAAGTGAGCAACATGTCTGAGTGGAGATCACCATCTCCACTCCACCCACTGCTGGCCACAGATCAGAAATGTAAGACAGAAGTATCCTTCATAGTTCATATACTGTATCGTATGACACAGTTTTTGGGAAATGATGTCATTCAAACTTTCAAAAGTCTTAACAGTTACTCTATCACAAGGTGCTAATTGGCTCTCCCAAAATGCAATATTGCTTAGTTCTGCTTATTTTGTTCTTTTCATATTTGAAGCACACTCTTCTAAACAGTTTTCTGAGATGAATATAAATGAGGAAACTCACATTCCACTTTGCAGCAACAGATAAACCTAAAATTTCCATTTCAATATCATATACCACCGCTTATATTCAAATAATAGGTAATAGCACATTCCTGTGACCCTGGAATGATCATACATGACAAAGAAGTGTGATGAAAAGGAAGAAGCTTAGCAGGACACTCATTTTGACATATTGCAGAGACTGTATAGGGGCGCGCCTCAGCCGTTTAGCTCTCCGAACGGTGTAAAGCTCTTATCTAATGCACCCAGCAACACCTCTGCTCTATTGATTTCTACACCTACAACAAAGTGAGGAATCCTGCACACGGGGGTTTTCCACACAAGCAACCTCAGCCGTATTTTTAAAAAGTATTTCACCCAGGGAAAGTTTGCTGAGCGCATCGTTCTCATTTTCAGCCGTGATCTACTTCAGCATTCACGCACACGCACACATTCTCCCCTGTGCAGTTTAAAATACACCATCTTCACCGCAGCCCAGGTTAATAAGGGAAGTGTGCTAAATCTGTTGCTTGTTGCTGTGTTGCTAGTGAAGGCATCTTTCTCTCTCCCATACACTTTAAAAGAAGTTTGAAAAAAGCCAAACTTTTAGAAAACACTTAAATATGATTTTTTTTCTCCCCCTTTGCAAAAGCTGAATGTACTGGTGCTGACAGGGGTATACTAGTCTGTGTTATGCTTCAGATGCTTACAACAACCTATGTTCGTGTTTTCCTGACAAGCAACCTCATGCAACGACTGTCCTTTCTCAGTGCTACCCATTTTATATCTTCACACTAAAAAGCAAGCTACTTCCAGCAGCTGGCTAACATAGCTTATCGCAAAGACTATAACCAGGGGGAAACAGCTAGCCTGGCTCTGTCCAAAGTTAACAGAATCTGCCTACCAGCACCTCTAAAGCTCACTTTTGTACAAGTTGTGTAATGTGAACAAAAACTAGTCTACAGTGTAGAAGTGACAAATTGCAATTTTGTGTGCAGGACTATTTCTTGGCCAGGACCAGTCACTCAATCTAGTTTCCATTGGTTGCCTGGCAGCTGCTTAGAGACACGAGATGGACTTTTATATAACACCCACCCCCCCCGTAAAGCAGTAAACTGACATTTTAATGCTTTGGTTTTTGTACGAGTATATCAAATGAGCCTGGCTAGCTCTTTCCAGTCTATGTGTCTCTTGTCTTAGCTTTATATTTAACAGGTGTCAGAGTGGCTTTAACTAATTCTCGGCAAGAAAGCAAATAAGCATTTTTCCCAAAATGTCGAACCTGCAATGATTGGGACCGCAGAACAGAAAACAGAAAAGGACTTCTGTTTGAGGTCATTTGATAATTTAGGTAATTGTTCTAATTTCTTTGGATTTGAGGAAAGTAGCGACTTGTAGACTGGATGTGAGCTACTGTTGATGAAACTTCAGTGAAATGCTAAACAGTGAAAAGAGAGACGAATGATGATTTGTATTCAGCTGCAGCTTCCAGCCACGTCCTCTGTTACACACTTTTCTCTCCTCTGAGACTAAACACCATTCATCTACACACACACACACACACACACAAACTGTCAAACTGTAAAGACGCAGTGTTTAATGAAACATTTCTCGCACATATGGACTCTTCACTAACATGCCAAAACACACACAAACTCACAAACATACATACTTTACACACAGATCATGTGGATACACGTCACCTGCTCTCTCAGCCACATAAACACGCCCCACACGCACACACACAAACATGCCACATACTGTGAGCAGTGGCCTCATTTATAAAGAAAGTCAGTAAGTAGAGAAAGAAAGAGAGATAGATATAGAGAGAGAGACACACACACACAGAGAGAGAGAGATTTAGTGGTCCCAAC
Source organism: Dicentrarchus labrax (assembly GCF_905237075.1). Taxonomy (NCBI): domain Eukaryota; kingdom Metazoa; phylum Chordata; class Actinopteri; family Moronidae; genus Dicentrarchus; species Dicentrarchus labrax. The sequence continues at coordinate 32,636,052 of NW_026136711.1, forward strand.
AGCTTGCAGATATTTGAAGATCAATCAACACACACACACAACAACAAACGTACATACACAACAAACTGGCCCCAAGCTCCACTGGCAACGAACCATGCATCTCACTCTCTCTGTCTCACACACACACACACACACACACACACACACACCACCACCACCACCACCACCACTGCACAAACATAAAAAACCCATTCACTCCCAACCTATGTCATATATGAAACATTAGACACAGCTAACCCACATTGAGCTGCCCCCTGCTGCAGTAATGAGAGGCAGGTAGAGCACTACTGTATCTGCTGCAATGTTATGGTAATTCACATACAGGAACAATACACTGAATGTTTGTAGTATTAAGAGATCAATAGGAGCACATATTGAACAACAGAGTAAATAGGGAGGAATGGACGACAGGGCGTCCAATAGAATAAGATTAAGAGATTGAGGAAACACAATACATTTGGATGAGATAGTGATTGTAGATGTGGGTAACATCACAGAGACAGCTAAAGGTGAAGGAACTTGAAACCCGATGAAAATAATTGGCCCAAAAATGATCATGTCTGTTTCCCACTATTATTGGTTGCAGTGTGACTACAAGGTTGCTAGTTCAAATCCTTGAATGTGAAAATCTGCAGGACTATTTAACTATTTTTTTATTTGAAACATTAAATATGAAACAAATACAAGATTTGAGTGTTGTTTATCTCTGCAGTGAAGTTGCTCTTCATGCATTTTTCATGGGAAGTAATGTTTATATAATAGCTTTTTTTATGTTGTACTGTTGTCATAGTTTGTGCCGATTATTTGGCTCTCCTCCTTCTTCCATGAGATAACTGTGATTTTGTCAGTAATAATCATTATATCACTCCACACTGTGGCAATTACTGGGGATTTGTTTAGGAAATTTAATCTGGAAAACAAAACAAAAAAACTTGTGGACTACTTTGCAAATGACACAGATTTCCCTGGGATTATTACCTGGTTGCCTTTTACTTCGGTAATTTAATTTTAATACTCAAATTCTAGTGATAAATAATAAACATCTTCTCCTGCTTCATTTCACTTAATTTAGTAAATTTGTTGAATAAAACAAGAGTCATGAGCTTCATATACTCCAGTCATAAAAGTTTAAGAATTGGCACTCATCCAGACAGCCCACTAAAGAAATACTACCTCTCTCTTTCTCTCTTTCTTTCTCTCTCTCTCTCTCTCTCTCTCTCTCTCTCTCTCACACACACACACACACATATGCTCAGCTGTCACCATTATGTCCATCACTTTCCACAATATGCACCATACAGTCTGTTTTAGTAAGCATGTATGATAAAAAAAAATGTATTTAACACATGCAACATAATTTGCATTTATACCTGCATTAACCACTACTGTATGCCAACATTGGAAAAAAAGTTATGTTAACGATTGTCTCTACTCTGTTAGCAAGTATGAAGAGACCACAATGTCAGTGAGTTTCAGACAGTGAGCGCACATCATGATTCACCTCATGATGACCAGGTTTCATAGCTAAAACAGACATTAAACCTGCATCAAAATGTGTCTCTCACTTCACTTAAACTTCCCTTTAGTGTCCCCTTCTTTAGAAACTTGCAGCCATTGCAAACCAAACATCAAACAAGCTGCTCAAGCACATCTCCCTAACCTGAAACCCTTCATTCACCCCAAAGAAAACAACTGTCTGAAGAGCTGAAGTTTCCATATTAAAGACTTGCACATGAAGATCGCATTCACGTCAAACAATCTAAATTCACCTAGACACAGAAACCCCACCTGTTGTGTAACTGGTCAGCAGGTCTCACTGTACAGGAAGAAAACTAAAAGTAGTTTATGTCTCCTAACACCAGCCAAGATGCTTTATTTACTCGCATCAAGAAAATCAAACTGACTCGCTGAGAGGAGAATAAGACCTTCTTCTTTCAGTCTAAACGCAAAGCTCATTCAGAGTTTGTGCGGCTTCCTGTGGACATTCAGCCTTTGAAAGACTATCAAGAAGAAAGAGAAAGAGAAGAAGGAGAAAGAAGGGAGGACAGATGGGAAAATAAAATGACAACATCATCAGGAGGTAGGCATTATGCTTGCCTTATGGCACACACACCACACACACACACACACACACATACACAGAAATGCATGTACAGATTTACTGCAAATGCACACAGATATGTATACACACAAACATTTACACTTGCAGGGACTGACACGCAAACACACATAACTGTTACACACAACAATACACACATACACACTTCTATAGAAAGATACAAATATGAATGCATTAAAAATCAAACACATCAAAGATGTGATCCAACAAACATCAAAAACCACACAGAGCAGCGTACAGTTGTCACACACACACACACACACACAGCATAGTTGGCAGTAGTCTCTTTCTCTCACACACACACACACACACACACACACTGTACCCTTTATTCGGCGTCTGATGACCCCTAAGCGGCACTTAAGCGAAACAGAGAACATCCTCTCTCTCTTTATCTTCTCTTTATCTTCTTCCTGCTTTCTTCCTCTCCTTTTTCCTCTTCTTCCTCCTCAGTCAGACATAGTGTGAGCCGAGTGAAGGATGAGAGAGAGAGAGAGAGAGGGAGGGAGTGAAAAAGAGCGGTATTGGAGCGCTGGCCAGTCACATGGCGAAGACAGGAAAGAGAGAGAGAGCAAGCGAGTCCTTTTTCTCTGAAGGGGAGAAGTGATTACACAGTCCCCTCTCTCTCTCTATCTGTGTGTCTTTCACCTCTGTCTCTCACTCTTGTTGTTTTTTTCTCTCTCTCTCTTTGTGTGTGGGAAGTAGTGTGAATTTAAGCTGCCTCCCTCTCTCTCTCTCTCTCTCTCTCTCTCTCTCTTACTCACACTCGTTCTTCCTCTGTGTTGCCTGTTTTCTGCTTTGGTTTTACTTCTTTCCTCTTACCTGCCTCTCTTTCTCCTTCTGCATGCTATCTTGTCTTTACTCCTGATCCTCTCTTTTATTGTTGTGTCTTTTTCTTCATTGTTATACTGTTTTTCTCTTTCTTTTATGTCTCTCATTATTTTGTTCTTATTATTTTTGTAGCTTTCCATTTTCATTATTATTTCCTCTAGGAATCCTTCACTCTTTTTAGGGCTCTGGGTGGTTGGTTAGTTGGTTGGTCAGTTGGTCAGTCCTCCACTTTGGTCCAGACTAAATTATCTCATCAAATATAGGATGGATTTTCTATGAAATTCGGTACAGACATGCAGGGTCTACAGAGGATGAATCTGAATACCTTTGGTAAATACCCAACTTTTCATCTAGTACCAGCAGCAGGTCAAAACATTTAATAATCCAGAAACATATTGCAACATCTCTGGACGGACTGACACCAAGTTTGACACATACATTCATGGTTCCCAGAGGATTAACTTGTAACTGGTAAATATCAGACTTTCCATCCAGCGGTACCATTAAGTTAACATTTTGTGGTTCGGAGTGAAATGTTACAACAGTTGTTTTGTCAGTGAATTAACTAAGTATTCTAAACATAAAGAGAAATGGATTTAGGCTTGGCAGTGAAATTTGGGAACAGTAATATAAACAGCCCTCTTCCTTTCGTTCATACTAAGAAATTGTTGTTCGTGAACGTAACCTCCCTACCATACATGCTTTTACCGGAGCCCTGAGTGTTGGCACCCGATGAAATGGCTCTATTCAAATGAAAGCAATGTCAAGGTTTTTTATTTCAAGTTGGTCTGAAATCAGTTTTAAATTGACTCAATCAATCTTAAACTGATTTTCTTTCTTTGTCTCCTCTCATTTTCCGCTGACAATAAAAACAAAATGAAAAGCTTGTTTTCTTCTCTTCAGTGATCATTTACTTGATCTGTTTCACTTCTTTGCAGGAAGAATAACATGGCTTGTCAACTTCTCTCTCTCTCTGGGCTGTTCCTCAAACTCTCTCCTCTCTCTCTCTCTGTCTTGTTGTTGTTTTCTCTGTTGTTGTCTCTCGCCCCCAACACTAATCTCCTCACTCGCTCTTTTTCTCTCAATTTAACCTCTCGAGTTCTGCGGGACTCCAAATTCTTACAATCTCTCTCTCTCTTTCTTTCTTTCTCTCTCTTTCTTTCTCTCTCTCTCTCTCTCTCTCTCTCTCTCTCTCTCAGTGTCATGGTAACAGTGTTGAGGGGGTGGAGGGAGGTTGAAGGGTAAGCTATAGCAAAATACCAGAGAGATCAAAGCAGCAAATGGCTTGGCTCAGCAGAGGGAGCGAAGAATAGAGATATGATGGGAGGGGGTGAAAGAGGAGGAGAAGGAGGTGAAGGGTGTTGAAAAGGGAGCAGTGGAAGAAGGGGAGAGGAGAAAGACGGAAGGCTGAAAAAGAGAGGAGAATTAAGAAAAGCAAGGAGGAAGAGAGAGCAAGAGGAAGTAAAGAGAACACGACACAGATGAGGAAGGGGGCTGAGAAGAGAAAGAACAACAGATGAGAGAAACATGAGGGGAGAACAAGGGGAGAGAATGAAAGAGGAGCAGGGTGGAAAAAAACAGGTGGAATAAGGAGAGGGGAGAAGTGAAGCGAAGACTAAAGCTGTTTAGTTGCGGTGTGATGAGAGGGGAGACAGAGATTATGGAGGATGAAAACAGGACAGATGAGAGGTTGCTCAGAGAGAGGTGGAAAAGGAGAGATGACAAGTAACGGCTAAAGAAAGAGTGGCGATGACGAGTAGGGATGGGGGAATATAAAGAAATGAGAGAAGAGAAGGGAAGAGAGATGTCATGTTGATTGAAACACACCTTGTTACATGATATTCATTATGTTTGGCAAATAGCAACAGAATTTCTGCAAACAAATGAACTAATACGTTAGTTGTCTTGGGAGGAAGCAGCAGAGGTTTCGAGTAAGAGGCTGAGGGGTTCAGCTCAGTGTTACAGTGATACTGAATGGACCTACATCCTAGCAACAGTCTATTTTAGGTACAGTACGTCTATTTACCAGCCTGGTTATTTTAAATTTAAAATATAGTTGCAAGAGAATAAAATACAACAATATTCCTGTGTACCTCTATGCCTATCTTCTACTCCTGTTAAACGCATCCTGAGTTCCATCTGTGGTTGGGTTTGGCTTTGGTTCGAGTTAATGAATTGTCATTTTGGTTAAATGAAATAATAAACATACATCATGTCTTGCCAGATACGTTATTTAATGTTTATTCATTTCTTTATTGTATTGACAGAAAAAATAATTAGACTGACATTATTTTTCCTTCAAAACTTATATTTAGAAATAAGTAATTAACAGTGAAAGAGACAGGGGTGTATCTGAAGTACTTCCTGAGCTGTCACAACATAATCTTGTTCACAATAAACTTTTAGATGCATGTGCACATAAAATCTGAAGAAAATAATATTTGAAAAGATTGAGAGCAACACATAATTTGCTTTTCTTCATTGCTGAGGTGTTGGTTTTGTAGGACACAACCTCAAAGCACCCAGTCCTTCAACTGGGACACAGTTTACAAATGCAAAAAAAGTTGCTGTGCAGCTGTAGATTTTGGTGTTAATTCTCAGTGGGTTTTGTAGTAGGAACACTTATATGTTATTATTTGATATCAAAGTCACTGTGTCATTTCAAAGTAAAATAAAAAATCTGTTAGAGCATTGAGCAAATAACAGAACACAGGCCCATTCATTGGCAAATCAGACAGAGGAAGAGCACCAAGGAGACAGGCTTTTTTATTATTATGATGATAATGCCCATGTACTTTTAAATGTCATTCAAAATGTCAACCAATCCTGCTATTTAATGTATAAATGAACCAATACACACATCACACAGCTTCTCTCACTCAAGTCACACAGTGAGGCTTATTAATAAAAGTGCTTAACCACAAACTGCAAAACACAAATTAATGGTCTGTTATATAGACAGTGAATAAGTGAATAGGACAGCCACTGCAAATCCAGCAGCAAGTAAACAACCTGTCAATCACAGCTGTCGATCAAGACCCACCCACCAGAAGACACACCCTTATATACTGTAAATTATATTATCTTGTTAATAAAGAAATAATTCTTCAGGACAATAACTGGAAGACTTGAAACTGGTAAATGAGACCATAATGACTTGTGAAAAAGAAGAAGCTGACCTGTTTTTTAATGGGGTTTTTTTTCACTTGTACACTGGCATCAGAGTGATGCTATGGTAACTGCTTGGCTATAAAACCAACCCAAGTAAACAGAAAAGAGAGTACCAAACAGAACAGAAAAACCCGAACTGGAAGAGATAGAAGCTTCCTGCAGGACCCCTAGGGAGATATAAGTAGTTATTTATGAATCTCATTCTCTGGCACCCTCCTCCACTTCATTTTTCACATACACACATACTGTACATATGTGATATATTCTATTACACACAAATGCATGTATGCGCACACAAATGCAGCTATACAATAATCAAAGAAAATTAATCTAAATCCTATTTTTCTTCTTTTTGTCAAACACAAACAGGACTCACAAAGGCATTAAGTTGTAAAGCCCCTCTTTTTTTGCCTCTACGTCAAACACACACATAAACACAGATTGTGCGTCATACACATACACAAGCACTGCTATACGCACATCCTTAGAAAACTGCAGGCAAAGAATACACCCACACACACCACACAAAAACACACACACTTATACATGAGCAGAGAGCACTGGAAAAGTATCCACACAAACATCAGCCTACACAACAACACACAAAAAAACATACACACAAGACTTGAAAAAAGGGAGAGAATTAAATAATAAAAGCTCTAAAACCAGACACTGTATAAAAGAAGTAGACGTAACCACAGTGGCGTCACCCGTTGGTTTATGGACAACTGATTTCAAGCCTCAAGTGTGTTATTTTGGCCGACGGCATCTTGGTTTGGCAGAAGTGACGGAAGGTTTGAGGGTTGTATGCCGCCTTGGCTAAGACGCCCAGCTCTTCCAGTGAGACTGCTCTAGCATGTAACATGAAATAAAACCAGCCCGGCCTGGTTTTTTTTTTTTTTTTGGGGGGGGGGTTGACAGGAAAGTGGGGGAGAGAGCGAGGATGACACGCAGCATAGGGCCACAGGTCGGATTCGAAGTTGTGGCCACTGCAGCAAAGACTCAGCTTTGATGCATGGGGTAGCCTTGATACATAGCCCCCCCAGGCCAGGAACAGTTAGCATAGCACACGCTATTATGATTCATTTGGATGCTAATGCAAGCAAAAAACAAGCTTAAAACAAAATGTACCTACTGGAAAAAATTAACAGCCAAGTCCTTCGAGTATTGTTTCTAAAACTGTGGGTTGGGCACCGCAGAGATCCACTGCAGGGGGGCACGGTAAAGCACAGGAAAAATATGGAGTAAAACTAAGCTGAAGAAATGTGATACACTTCACATTCACACACTACTTTTATACAGCCGATGTCTAAACCAGAGAAAAAGGACTGGGTGACGAGGAGATATGAGAGAACCAAAGTATGAGCACAATGTTTTGTCTGACATGCTGTTTGTATAGTTACAGTTTGGTTATGTCTAGGCAACTATGATAAAGTTAGAACAAGATCATGGTCAAACCTAAAAGAAACCAATGTGGTTCAAACTGTGGCCTCCAGTGTCAAAGTAAGAGGCTTTGAACACCCAACCTCTACGAGATATGTATGTGATGCTCTTTATTCCCCATCCTCCTTCAAGACAGTCAGCATTTGATCAAGAATGGTTCAAATTTGCTAGGTGGAAAGGAAACATAGATAACTTCGAACAGAGAGACGAGCAGGAAGTTGATGAAAGTCGTTTAAGTTAAACACATACAGGGGCTTTGCAGAATGCAACTGCATCATTTTCTTGTGTTAGATTCTCTTGTGTGTGTGTTCAGCAGAGTTATTAATCACAGCACTGCTGCGTAGCAAGAACACTTTATCACCCTTCAACACACTCGGAGTGCAGATGTGCAGAACAGCAAGCCACTGTAACACCATGCTTGTTCAATTAATTGGTCCATACTGCACAATACACAAAGAACAAAATCAGTGTGATGTGTTGCACGAAGCTAATGTGACCAGGAGTCCAAAGCTCTATGTAATCACAAAAGAACACATGAAGAACGCTATTAAAGTACAGATAAGTAAAACCACTGTTCAACAACCCAGTGCTGGTGATTTTTAATTATTTTACCTATTTGAGCTTCCACTTTGGCAGCTGAACAGCATTTGAGAAGCGTGCAGCTCCAGTCTATGTCCATTTCTTTCCCTGAATGTATAGAATAGAAGTCAACGACTCAATTGCAATGCAGCACATAATAACAGAACAGTGCTGGCAGACATAAAGCTCAAACCTTTGAGAAAGCAGCAACTGTTGAAACCGGTACACACAATGCAGATGAGCAGAGCAGGAACTAACAGTCCAAAGCGTGGTTAATAAATCATCACAGCAGCATAGTCCACAGAGTATAACAAGAAGCCAATATGGCTGCTCAGTACACATAATTCAATACAGTGTGAAATAGATGTCTGGAGGGTTACACGGATTACCACCAGCCTGATAAATTCAATCTGGGACATTTTGGTAAATGGTCTGGTTCCTACCCATCTACAGTTCAAGGGTACATCATAGTTGACAAAAATAATTGGCTAAAATAGTGTATGTGTATATTAACATAACAATAACATTCTTGGTTGGGAAAGGTTACTTTCCTTTTATTCCACAGTAAATTGAAAACTTTATACACATTTTCCTGGTCCTTTCCTCCTGCAACTGCACTAACTGGGGTTAGATGTGTTGGATGTGCACCTTCCCCCTCCTCCATCTTCTTATTTGATACATAAAACAAGAACACAGCACTCTAAGAGTAAAACATTCAAGGAAGCTAAGTTAAGTGACCCCTTTTTGAAGATATGAGTTGAACTGACACATACTGCACAATGCTGATGTGCTGGGCATCCCCTGTGAGACCCTGTAATGTCAAGTCTAAGCTTGTTCAGTTAAATCCCTCAGACCAGTACAGTAGACAAAATCCGACATCTATTGCTCTAAGTTAATGTGACCTGGAGTTCACAGCATGGTTTATGCAAGAGACGGAGGATACAAATATTGATTTCTGCAGGGTGAAAAATGACCTCCGCTCAGCAGCCAAATCCTGGCGAATTCTGGCAGTTACATTAACAGGAGTTCTGGCAGATAACCAGCCGAGGGTTCCTGTTCTATACTTAACGCAGTTGTTGGCTCACAAATGTGTGTGTCATGTAAATCTTAGAATGAAATACACAGTGGATAGAAATAGTCACTTTCCTTATCCAGATTTGGACATTTAAAAAAAATGCAGCTTCCGATGAAATCCAAAGCCCACCGGCATAATTAAAAGTGGTGCCATCAAAATAAAGATAATTACTTCGACAAGCCAACTTTCCAAAAGATGACAGAATAACAGGTGATCTGTGGTTAGTGCAGAGCAGAAAAAGAACAGCAATTGTGACAAAATGGCTTTTGGGACATTTTGTGGACAAATATGGACATATGGACAAGTTATTGGAACTCAACAATAATGCTGTAAATTCTGTAAGTGCAGAAGTGTAGGATCAGCAGTTTGCATGTTGTGTTTATCTTATTGATTATCATAGAGTAATTAGGTTCTCTACTGTACAATCTGTTGTGGTGGATTTTAATTACAAAGCTGTTTGCTGCCCTAAAACTTAATGAGGACTTTGTGGTGGGAAGTCACACATCGCTTACTACGGCCCTCATGCCACTACAAACCCACGCACACACACACACACACACACACATTGTGTGAGGTCTGTATAAGGCATCAGAGAATGAGTGCTGAGGCTGGATTAGCTCTGCTCTGTTCTCATTAGCTTAATCTTCTGTGTGAAAATACACACACACACGCACTCACACACAGGCGGATACAGTATCTTTATAGACACACAAAGACACATAACACACAACACCAAATATGATGCAAAAATGTGCAAATACACACATAGGCCTACACACCAGATGATGAAAGTTTGCAATAGATCATTATTATGAGATTGTTCTTACTGTGATTGCTGGTACATTCACCTTTCACACACACACACACACACACACAGGTTAAACACATATCATACTGAATACTGAAATCCTGGATGATAGCCTGTTCTCATTCCCAGGGCATCAAATGCCGCCGTTTTGTCACGTCCCTTAGCATCTCCATACAGACGTGCAAGGTATCCTCCAGAGCAGTTTGAGACACAGCAGGCTGTCATCTAACTTCAGTGTGACCCCTCTGTGACAGGTGATGTAACGTAAAGAGCAAGTCAGCGTAAGGAGGTGGCTTGGGTGATGATGAGTAAAAAAAACAAGAGACTTCAGGGAAGTCCGGGAGACCAGGGTTTGTGTCCCGTGTAAAACCCAAAACCAACGCTGAAATCTTTTTTGAAATTTTATGTTTCATAACGTTACTACTGCCGTTATTTTGGCAACATGACTTGTATCATATAACTTACTTAATTACTTATTTATCCCAAATCAGGATGTTTTCCGAAACCTAACCAAGTAGTTTTATTGCCTAAACCTAACCAAACTGCAACCATTTCATAACATTAATCACATGTTAAAAAGGCATCTCATACAGATGATAAAGGGTACCTTGTGGTTCTGTATGAGCGTATCTGACAAAATGTTCTCAATCAAATCAAATGGTATTTGATGAGAACTTGTTGATTTCTGACTTTCCTTCTCTTTTTATAAAATATCTGATTTGGGGTCACCCCTCTTCATCTTTCTCTTTCTTCCTCCCCTGCTCTTCTTCTTCAGTTTTGGCAGAAATGGAAATTAGTGCTAATCTCACAGCAAGAGGCTTAGTGTTCGCAGACCCGTGCCAACATACACACACACATACAGCCTCATGCATCTATGCAGTTGTTTATGCCAGAGTGGTGCGTAGGTGTGTTGTGTGTGTGTGTGTGTGTGTGTGTGTGTGTGTGTGTGTGTGTGTGTGTGTGTGTGTGTGTGAGTATGTTGGTATTTTGCTTGTGTGTGTCTGTGCTCTGTGAGAGTGCAAATGGCTGTGTATGTGTGTATGTACATGCAAGTTTGGTCTAGATTTGTGGATGGATGTGTGTTTTCGTGTGTATGTGTGTGTGTGTGTGTGTGTGTGTGTAGAATCTAGGCCACATCTTCAGATCTCGACACTAAAACAGCATCACATTAGTGTTGGATATTTGGAAACCAAAAACAGCCAATAGGGAGCAGTGATGACGGATTCAGTCCAACCTCATCCAGTGACATCATCATGTCAATCAAACATCAAGGCTGCACTGAAACAGCATATAGAGAATAAAGTTAACCAATTCATGTGAAGTAGGACAGAACTCAACATGAACAAATCTAATCAGACAAGCTGCTGGAACAGGTTATATTGGCTTTACCATTGTTATTATATGAAAATATGTTTTATTATGAACCATTTTCTTAAATGTTCTTAAAATAATAAATAAAAACTACACTTTTTTATTCATTTTATGAATACCTGAATCATTTTATATATTTATTGTATTTTTGTACAAATAATTCTGCTTAAAAAGATTTGTGTTATCCTCTTCTGTATTTTCTATCTTTTTATTTTGGCATTCTTGAAGTCCTATATTTTAATTATGGTATTACAAAATAAACATTTAACATACTACTCCTCTCCTGTCCTCTCATTTTCCTATAACAGAAGAAGCCACTAGAAGCCAGTATGAAAAACCCTTCCACAGAATGCCATAACTCATCAGAAGTAAACAACATGAAGCAAGAACTTGGTCAAAGTTTAATCCTGCTGAGCAGTGTCATATTGGTGCTGCACCATGCACTCCCTACTGACACAGTCCTGTCAACTTATTTAGGATCTCTTTCTAAGCCAAAGCAGGAGGTTCATATATTAAAAAGTACAAATGATACAGACACCAGTAAGTGCTGGAACTTGAAATTACCCCAGTACTCTCTTGTACAGGTGCATCTGTACCAACAAGAAAAAAAAACGGATGTACATTTATTGTACTTGGCAAATTAAATGATTCTCATATCAAGTAGAACTCCTCCTGCAGTTCCACAGGGAGTTACTGCTCAGTAAATTTGGGGTTAAAAGGTCTAAGTGAACCATTAAGAGGTGAAGTCACAGCCATGTTTTATTATTCAGATGGGAGGGGGGATAATGGAGGCATAATGGACAGAAAAGGAAGAAGGAGAATTTGAGGAGCGAGAGAGAGTGTGTGTGTGTGTGTGTGTGTGTGTGTGTGTGTGTGTGTGTGTGTGTGAGTGTGTGTGTGTGTGTGTGTGTGTGTGTGTGTGTGTGTGTGTGTGTGTGTGTGTGTGTGTGTGTGTGTGTGGAGGTGTGTGGAGGTGTGTGTGTGTGTGTGTGTGTGTGTGTGTGTGTGTGTGTGTGTGTGTGTGTGTGTGTGTGGAGGTATGGGAATCCCAAAGCTGCTTGGCTTGGCACTCTTCATTTTTAGATTGTAGACAGAAAGAGAGAGACAGAGAGAAGTATGTGATTGCACCCTCCAGTGGTAGCATCAACACACTGTGGCACACCCAACAAACTCAATGACAAAATCATTGCCTTTCAAGTGTTTTCTGATCTCCCTGATTGCCAGGGTAGAATGATTTGTTACTGTCTTCCAAAGCTGTTGCTTGTTACAAGAACTATTCAGGAGTATCTGATTTGCTACCACTATGATTAAGAATTGGAAACATTGAGGCTCAAAAAGTACTGTTATAGGTTATAAGAAACATTGACAGTCAGTAGGAAATAGTTGTCTTCTGGACTTCTCCTTACAAGGCTTTGTGGCACTGTCATGCAACTTCTGCCTTCCGTTACACCGATCAGCCATAACCTTATGACCACGGAGCAATGGAAAAAGGTGGCCTGGTGTGATAAATCAAATGTTCTTTTGCATGTGCGTTGCTTACCTAGGGAACACATGGCATCAGGATGCAGTACGGAAAGAAGGCAAGTCGAAGCAGGCGTTGTGATGCTTTGGGCGATGTTCTGCTGGGAAACCTTGGGTCCTGCCATTTATGTGGATGTTACTTTGACACCTACCTCCTACCTCGACATAGTTGCAGACCATGTACACCCTTTCATGGAAATGGTATTCACTGATGTGGCCTCTTTCAGCAGGACAATGTGCCCTGCCACAAAGCAGAAATGGTACAGGAACAACAAGGTGTTCACTTGGCTTCCAAATTTCCCAGATCCCAATCCAGTTGAGCCTCTGTGGGATGTGCTGGACAAACAAGTCCGATCCATTGACTTAAAGGACTTAAAGGATCTGCTGCAAACGTCTTGGTGCCAGTTACCACAGCACACCTTCAGAGGGTCAGGGCTGTTTTGGGGGCAAAAGGGGACCTACACAATAGGCAGGTGGTCATTATGCTATGGCTGATTGGTGTATAACACACAGCCACTAGAGGTCCTTGTAAGGTAAACGCAACATTGTTTAGGTGATTGACCAAGACTGAAAAACCTGAGAATGTAAGTGAATAGAATTGCGACAGAATTGAGTTTACCAGACCTCTGTAGCCCACCCCTCATCTCTATAGCGGCTCAAGGCTACATTAGCAGCTACTAGCATAACACACTAGAATCTAATGTAGATGCCAGGATATGACAAGGAATAAGAATGTGTGGGATATAAAAGAGGATATCACTGGTTCTGCTGCTTGAATTTTTAAATATTATATCAGTGCAATTGCTTAATCGGTGCAGTACTATTTTAAGGTGATTTATGTTTTTTTTTTTGTTCGAAGAGAAACTGGCAAGATCAAAGCTGTTAGCTGTTATTTTTGATGGTGTGCAAAATCTTACATTTTTACTGCAGTATTTTCATGCAAAAAAGCTACAAGTGGAACCTGTCCAGTAAAAGATATGATAATGCCAAGCACTGTGGGCCAATTGACACCCTTCACTTTGTAAAACAACACAGCAACAGCAAAGCACCTCACAACAAAGCAGCAGAATTCAATCATGCAAGCAGAATAAACCACTGTAAATAAAGAGGGCCAAACACTGCACAAATTCATTTATGAGTTACACTGTTACACAAACATTTAGACAACGTGACCAGAACACAGATATTGAGGCGAGCAAATATTAGAAAGCTAATATGGGTATGAATACAAACAGATCTAGATAGATAGATACATAGATCTGTCTTCTCTGTCCATCCTTATTCTTTTTTCCTACCAATTCCCCATTATTATCTCTTCTTGCTCCTTTACCGACATCCATTTTCCTCTCCCCATCTCCATCCCTTCCTCTACCTCCCTTGTCTGTCTGTATTTTCCTCTTCCTTCCTTCTCCTCATCCCTTCTTTCTGCGTATGCCCTCAAACTCACCTTCTTTAGTCCCTCTTCTCTCCCTTGCTATCACCCTCCCCCCACCCCCCACTCACCACAGTTCTTTCTCCACTCTCTTCTATTCCCACCCACATCTAACTTGTCCTGTCTTCTCTAAACATTTCTTTGCTGTTTAAACATCTGATGCAACCGAAAGCAACAGCACCCACTGCTGCTTCAATCCCACAATGCAACAACAGTCCACCACACTCCCCGGGCCAGCAATGCCACAGAAAGAGAAAGGCAGCAGCTGTGTTGTTCCCGCAGTGGGAAGATTCTGTTTTAACTTTCCCACTGAGTCTGAGACTGTTTTCCTCCAAACAGAGCAGTGTATAAACAGAGCTGAGGGACTGCAGCTTCCCCACTGTATGGCTTTAATTTAAAAAATGTATTGTCACAGTGAAATTTGGCATGCAGGCAGGGTTTGCATTAACAGCACAGAAAGAATAACACAAAATGTGGAAGACAAAACATATTGTATTATATAAAAAAATCAGCTGATAGAAGATAGAAAATGTGCTACAGATAAAAAACTATTTTGAGACTTTCCACCTGTTGATTATTCCAAGTGTTGGTTTTGCATTCTGTAGGTCATACTCATGTGTCAAGTTAAAGGCAATATACATCATGTACAGTAGGTCACATTTGTGTGTTTGAAGTAAGAAGCAATATACTGTACATTGACCTAGTAAGAGACAGCTTCCCTTTAACAATGTGATGCAAGAAGTTTAAACTAACAGCTGGTGCATTTATATTCTTACAGGTGTATATGAAACCTGGAAATCAAAGTATCAAACTTCCATCTTAAAGCACTTCATGTTTCAAATTACTTTACAAGGAAAGAGCCCTTAACATACAAATCAACCATCTGTTACACTACAAAGTATATAGCAATAATATAAACAAAGGAGCAACACGAAGCATATGTCACAGTATAATTTCAGGCCTTGCTAAATGTGATATACAGCCAACAACTTAATAGAAAACAAGAAAATTCCTCCAAACACTTTTACCAACAACATTACAACAACAGTCACAATGGAAACATTTGACCAATTCTGGGAGCAGTGGGTGGCGAGGGAGCAGCTTGGGCTTCAGGGTCTTGCTCAACTGCCAATCCTGCTGATATTGGACAACCTGCTCTTCGTATTGAGCTACGAGATGATAATACTAAATAATACTAAAATTCTCTTCTTTTAAATATCGACCCACTTGATATTGATTTTGGAGAGGATTTGGGATTTTGCCTACATTCTCAACAAACCTTTGGAGATTAAAACATGGTTGATTGAGTACCGGTGAGTCAGCAGAGTGGGTAAGTCCAGAGGCTACTGTAGCTGTTTTATCAGTGTTAAACTATTTAGCACAATAGTTTAATTTTGTATTGTGATATGAGCACAGAGATCACAGCACAGTTAATGATACCAATTGTAACCCAAGCATACTTTAGATTATTTTCCATAGGATCCCAATGAACCCTAACCCTATATAACGCCAAACAACCCAAAGCAATAGCTGAGCTCTCAGCACACAACAACTGCACTAAAAATAGGCTCAATGGGGCAGATGGTAAGGCAGGTTGTAAACAAACCGCCAGGAAGGGAAGACGAAGGTGAACGATACAACTATTACCCAGACTGTCTGCACATCCATCACAGTTTACAGACCGAGTTCCTGCTTAAACCTTGACCTAACGTTCTTCCTGTGGTTGTGCCCACCAGCGGTTTTACTGTGCAGTATTTTCATCATTACAGACGCACACACCTTCAGTTTACCTCCAAGTAAAGTAGTTTATAAAATATGTATAAAGTGGTTTGTTGCTTTTACTGATTATTAACAACGTTTGATCTTTGCTCACTTTCTTTGCCTCGTTAGACATTTCATTGTGGCAATGTTGTCCGTTCCCAGAATGCAACAATTATTTTGGTGACTACATTGTTATTATAATGAAGAGAACTGATGGCCAGCGCTCCGAAAATAAAACTTGGGTTTCAAGCAATGTTTGCAAAGCATGGTTAATTTGTTTTTAATGGCTTTTACAACAACCGCTGGTTCTGTTTTCCTGACAAGCAACTAGAAGTTGTACTACAAACAACTGACTAATGGACAAACAGCCTGACGCCATTATAGCCAAATGGCATAGGGATAGATGGATCAGCATGTTTGACCAACATCAGAGACCAAGGTTTGTCTGTGGTTTCCCTCAAGTTAGGTTAAAAAAAGTATGTGCATGAAGTGTAAAAATGTATTGTTGGGGTTCTAAAATTCACAAACTTTTAAAGATGACTGGACCAAAACTAGCTTTCCAAATTTAATGCCCAAAGGAAATGGGGTGTGCCAGTTGAGGCTACTGTGGCCACTTCACTACTATTGAAACTACATTTCAAGAGTTTGACTGTTTCACCAAAAGCTGCAACTTCTAGAGTTGTGTTCAGCACTCTGTGTAACAGTGTGTCCTTCCCACTCAAAAACAACCAGATAAAGAAATCAAAGACAGACTCCCAGTGGACACACAGCCTGTAACAGCATGGCTTCCACATGAGAGGAACTGCTAGAGGGCAATTTCCCTAAATTTGACAGCACACATTTTGAGCCATCCAACTTGGATTTCAGCATAATTTTCCTCTTAAGTTTCATAATTTGTATGGAGAGTGAATCCATGCAACAATTTGTGCTATTTGTGCCAACTGCTTTCCATTCAAATCATGATGGAGTAAAGAGATGAAGGTAGGGAAGAACAGAGCTTTTCTTTTCTGCCTTTCCCCTCCCACACTCCTCCTATCTAGGAATATTCTTCTCTTCTTCAGCCCACTACTTTACTCTCATCCCCTTTCTCTCTTTTTCTAATCTTAGTGTTTTGTTAAAAAAATGGCATCTGTTCCTGGTAGATGGTTCTTTTTAAGATCTGTCAGTAATTTAAATCATTTGGGTGGCAAAATGATCAAAGATGTTTGGATCCACATTTTAAAGATGGCCAATTTGTACTTCAAACAAAGATTCACATTTCTTTTACTTGAAAGAGCTCCTCAAGTTTGTGCCTCGAGCCTTGACCACTTTACACTTGACAGTCAAAGAAAACTGTATTCTCTGTCAAATGAAAAATTGAATAGCAAAGGGTTTAGGACAGTCTGTAAATGCTCTGAATTCAAAACACTGACAGACTAGTGTCAGGAGATCCATCACCGCTTTGTATTAAACAACAATATTCTCCTGAAGACAGTTTTCCAATTTTGAAATACAAACGACAAGGGACTGATATGGTTCAAGATGGACTACAACAGATAATTCTTCAGTTCACTGCCAGTGCTTCCAAGTGGGAAGCAGGTGAGGCCCCACCCCTGGATTCCTCAGTGGCAGGTGAAAAGAAGTGGCCATTTGTATTAGAGGACACACATGGACGTACAACTTCGCCAGGCCAACACTGGAAATAAGCAGTAACCAAAAATACAGTGCAATGGGAATTGGTCATAAACGTGAGGGAAAAAATGGATATACATTTTACATTAAGTCAAGGAGTATTTAAGGTTGATGGTGACTAGATGTGCATCTCCATACACCATGAATTGACATGATCACAAGTCTCCAGAAGTGCTGCATGTGATTCATAGAGTCCGGAAACTAGGACAGAAGAAAATTTGATTCTAAACATCATAGTAGCAGCTGTAATCTGCTGGCAGGAGGAAACATTGTAATCTATATTGACTGTTGGCATAATGTTGACCTGACCCTGAGAAAAAGACTTTATGACACACAGCAAGAATGTTGAGAGACAAAACACACAGTGACAGATGAAGGTATGTGCTTGAGAATAAAACTCCTACAGTCATTTCTCCCACCTTATTTATGTTTTATTTAGTGTGGTTCTTGAAATCTGTAACTTACAGTTTAAAGTTAGACTGCTCATTATAAATTCATGCTGCAGTACTTATTTATATTGCCTCACTTTGATCACTGACTGGCAGTTAGTTTACAAGCTCGTTCCAGTGAAACCGCCCTTTATGGGGTAAAACAATAGGCACATATGTGCACAACTTTCGACTTTTTTTCTCTCTTAATTATTCACAGCATAGTAAATCACTTATGAGCAGTGTCCTCAACAATGTCACATCTCTCCCAAACTGTTGTATGTTTGACACGTTATACATTGATAAATTTTTTTTTTTTTTTTTTTTTTAAAAACACTTCCAAAAAAAACAGATATGTAGATAGATAGATTATATAAGTGGTCACTGCTTCTCTGACCAGTTAAATGCTGAAATAACTACGCAATATCACAGGTGTTAACTCAATTCAAACAAATACAAAAGTGAGACTTCACTGAGCTCTGCATGTCTTCAACAAAGTCATGTCATTCTACAACTTTCAGGAGCTTCATGCATTGATTTTTCAGCTTATAAAAAATTAACGCACAAATCTAAAATAACTTTCAACTTTCCTGAGCTTAAAAAAATCTGTTTACCTACTGGGAAAATGTGAATTCTTCTCTTATGGGAGATCAGTTCTGTCAGTGCAATTTTCACTATAGAGGCTGTACATCAACTGCAGGTCAAAGGTCGTAGATGTGGAAGCAGACTACAGTGGTTTTGTTATATTTTTCTTAATTGACACTGAAGAGCAGCTTCTTCCATTTCTAAGACGATCAACACATATTATATCCTCGCCATGTCTCCTGCTCACCAACTTTCACAAAAAGTTCTTGAAAAACTGTTGACAATCCCCACCCAAAAAAACATACAGTGACGGTGCAACCTTTATACATAATAAATAAATAAATTCAAACTAAAAAAGCAATAATAATGAAATCATAAAGTATGAATTTTTTGATCCATAGGAGGAAGTCGAGAATGATGCAGGAAGCACAAGTTTCCTTGCCAATGACAGCTCAAGCAGATGTAAAGGCTTCAACAGAACACATGATGTTCCTCGTGCTCCAAATAACATCAAGGAAAAAAAGACAGCAAGGCAGAGAAAGAGAGACAGAGAGGGGCAGGTTTTTTATATATATATTACTTGCCTCTCCCCACCGATGGCAGAGCACTCTTTGACGCTGTTCTTCCCCCCGGTAGATCAAGGTTTGAACAGAAAGTAGACGTACCCGAATCGAGCGCTTCCTGTCTCCTCTGCCATCCTGCTGATCTCTGTCTCTGTCTTTATACACCCTCTGTTTCAACATTATTCCATGGAAAGGCTTCCTGTGTGTGTGAGAGTGTGTGTATGTATGTGTGGAGTTTCTGTATTAAAAAACTTGTGACAAAAATTGTGTGACAATATCGGTGTTTGTGTCGTGTTGTGTTGTGTGTTTCATGTGCGTGTACCTTACTGTACATGTACATCTGTAATAGGGAGGTAGAGGATGAACATAACTCTCTCGCTCTACCTGGTTCTTTTGTCCTCTAGATTGCTATCTAGTCAGGGTTGACTGTAAAACAATCATGTTTCTCCAGTGTTCTTTTCATTCAGCCATATCAAGAATCTGCAGCAAATGCTTGAATGTGTATAAAAAACTGAAAAGATGCAATATCCCTCAATTGTCTGACTTGTCAGTCTTTCCAGGTGCCATTGAGCTCAAACTCAGAATGGACAGCTTGAGAGAGAACCAGACAAACTGAAGTGGAGTGAGGGTAGGACTTGCAATAGAACTCAAGGTGAAAAGGAGCACACTAACATAAATCTGTCTTTCTAGCAGTAGCAGGTGACCTCTAAATATTTAAGTTGATTAAATGGATTTGATCAGGGTTTGAATAAAGTCTATGGTTAACAATGTTGATTGTTTATAGGCAAACGTTCCCTCAACTTAAGAACTCTGAGCAACTAAGACGTCTTGGTTAACAAACCATAAGATAAGAATGTATTTCTAACAATATACACGATTTTCATAGTCTGGACATCCAGAAAGGAGCACAGTGAACAACTGAGAAAATGGAAAAGACGTGATGCTGAACAACTTGTAAATGGACTGCATTTATATAGCGATTTTCAGCCTCAGTATGACAAAGAGCTTTACTTTGGCTCTAATTCACCCATGTATACTCACACACCAAATGTGTTAGTCTGCTCATACAGAACTATTTGATCCGCCCACGCAAGGTAGAATATTGTCAGACTATGGTAGGAGAACAAGAACACATCAGCAACAGCTCCATGAGAACTTGAGCAGAGTGAATTTTGTATATGACGTGAACTAAAGGTGGGCTGTGACTATACTCTGAACCCTGGATGAACTGGATTATAAAATAATGCTATAAAAGACACAGCATTAAACAAACTGTTTGATTTTATCTGCTGACTTTCCACACCTACTGGCCCAGACTGGAATGCATACTGGAACTTTTAACCATACGACAATTTTTGAAATTCTCATTCTTGAACAAACTGACAAAGTGACAGATCTCCTTTACCATTTCAATGTTTAAAAATAATAATAAGCTCTGCATCATGATCTGTCTAAAAAAAAGCATGGTTGCAGAGCCAGATTTTTGCAACAGGCACCACATTAAATAACCATCAAAACGTCTCAATTTCCTCCAGGTCTAATCTGCAGCAGCACTTCCCTTCTCAGTCACTACAGCCAGTTGTGCATGGCTCAACTCAATCAGTTCCTGCACAGGAGGTGAAATGAATTGACCTCTCCAATCAGATGTTTCAGACGAGAAGCAAATTGGCAATTCTGCTGACAGATCAAATGAGAGAGGTCAGACTCTATTAAGGAAAGCAGATGGCAGATCTCCAATCTCCCAAACTGTGCACAACAAACAGTGTGTTCTCTCGTGAAACGTGCTTTTAAAAGCACCCAAAAGGTGTCATTAAAGCACTTGGAGTGACTTACAGGCATAAGACCTACTCCCTAAACGTTTGATCATGGTTTATTGATCAAATATGGTCTGCTTGTTAAATCTCATGCCCGCAGGAGTCACTTGGTAGTGCTGCATGACTTGGTTATCTTGATTTTATCATGGGTGTCTGCCAGCCAATCGACCTCCTGACCTAGACGTTTCAGAGTGGAAGCAAATTGCCAATTTTGTTGTCAGAGCCTGCTGAGTTGGCTGGACTTGTTATAAGCAGATAGCGGCTCTTTCTCCCTGCGAGCTGCCCACAATCACCGTTCAACCTCCACAGTGTGTATCACCCCTGTCAAGTACCCATCCAGACAAGTGGCCATTCCATCAGGCAGCTAAGAGTTTTTGGTAAGTGTTTAATCAAAGTAGAAAAACTGAACAGCATTCAGTTAAAGCCACTGGTAATGTTGATTATATAACATCACACTGAGACAT
Organism: Dicentrarchus labrax; assembly: GCF_905237075.1. Lineage (NCBI taxonomy): Eukaryota > Metazoa > Chordata > Actinopteri > Moronidae > Dicentrarchus > Dicentrarchus labrax. Next base: position 32,657,688 of record NW_026136711.1, read on the forward strand.
TTCCAGTGCAGCTACAGTGGGGTGTGGTAGCATAGAATAAAAGCAGTTCTGATTTTGTTAAATCAAATAGCAGAACTACTTTCTGATTTAAAAAAAAAAGATGGCAGAAATGGAATGTAATATCCATGGGTATGTTTTCATTTGTGGATAATCACAAAATAAGAATTGTTATTTTTTTGCTAGGTTTTATAGCCTTTTATATCTACAGACTGTGGGTTGCCTTCAGTGGAGGCTGCCATGTTGAAGCGCCATGTTTGTATAGTAGCCCAGAACAGACAAACCAAATTCTGGCTCTAGATAAGGCCATTGCGTTTTTAACGCATTTCGCGACCACCATAGTTTCTCTTTTGACTTGGATAGGGAGGGTGAAGGGAGGGACTTGCAACCTGCAACTACACCGCAAGATGCCACTAAATCCGGCACGCTGGCCCTTGAAGGACTCCATCATAGGAGTAGACCGAGACAAAAGGCCTGTCAGTGCCCGGTCACAGCACAAAGTGTCGATATTCATTAAGGCATCCATGTGAAATGAGTGATGCTAAGAGCTAATCAGAATGGAAGCCTTCTCCATTTTGGACTCCGCATTTCTGTTTCCTCAAAGGTCAGTACTGTCAAGACGTTTCGCTCCCACCTGTTATCTGGTGGCTGACTGACAAATGGAATAATTCATAATTCATAAATCATTTCTTATAAATTGTTGATATCTGACAGTCTGACAGTATTTGAATTTAGAAATGTCCTGTAAGAACTTTGCTTTTGGGTACCAAAACCCAAAACATGGCTGATATTCTACTCCCAGCAACCCTCATCTTTGTTGCACATTTAGATTCACACTGCTAAATTCAAGCAATCCAGATTTTATAAACAAAAGCCACACAAACTCAAAACTTGTTTTTAAGGAAGAAGGCTGGCAACCATTTTTTCCCATGAGATCCGAAATTTGTGACACAATCATATCAGTCTGTAACTTCAGCTAAGCATGATGGACTCTCTAATGGGTGGACTCATGATGGATGCACTCTCTGCTGCAATTTCCAAGACTCATTCCTCAGCCACAATACTGAATAGGTACACTCTTCCTTGTGGTGGCCCAAAGTGTCCCCTCAGAAATTTCCTGCATTGAGGCTGGCTGTATAGATGTCAGCATTTGTCTCTGCACTCATACTAAGAATAAACTGTCTTTAGAGAAGATTTCACACTGAAAACAGCCTGACTTAGTTACATTGTAGAAATGTTTCTGATGCTCTTACAGTGTTAGCTCTAACTTAGACTGAGTGCAAAAATTGAATGAGCTCCACTTTCTACATTCACCTGAATTAGATGCAGTGCAAAATGCTCAGAAAAGAAGTTAAGTATAGAGGAAGATGGAATTTTGTGAGGTCAATTACATTGAGTGGAGGAGATGGAAATATGTGAATCAGTGGGGAGAGGGAGATGTGAGGTACATCTTGCTTAGATGAGATTTTTCAACGTGTGACAGAAAATGGGGAAATATGCTGCTATTCACTGATAATAGGAGGGCTAAGAGGAGACAAGACTGACTTCTCAAATGGAATAGTGAAACCCTTCTCATGAAAAGAGTTTGGCATTTTCACACAAGTTAATTTCTTTAAGCTTCAAGATCATTTGGAGGTTACGATCTGAAAGCAATAGGTCATCCAACATACATGATGAAACATGTAGTCTCTCATTATCTTCTAACACATAGTAAGCATTTCCTGATCCTAAACCTCCATCAACAAAATGATGCCCTCCGTCAGTACCTTCCAGAACCATTACAAATGACAGCAAATCATACACTTCATTGGACCGTTTTCTGATCTGCCACCACTGTGGGTAAGGTGTGATTATAGTTTTAATACATATACTACTTGGCTGAAGTTATAGGGAAAGATCCAAGTCATGGTTAATGAGATACAAACAGCTGTCTCCCATGTCAAAGTTACACGCTTTCTTTGTCCAGCCTTCACCATAAAAGGTTTTCTATGCTGATAACAAGGTCACACTATTCTTGCCTTTGTGCCTCACGGATAACATTCATTATACAGATAGGTGATTGAACTGAACCTATTGTTTAAGGCATGCTGAAAACACAAAGCACTTACCACTACTGACAAGGACATCATGAAGCGAATGAGGCCTGTAATGGCTAACACTTAGATTTGAGGGCATATTTATAATAATTGAGGTCTTTTTTAAACATTACAGAACAACTACAAGCCCAATTTTCATGAAACTTGGTTTAAGGGTATAGCATGGGCCAAGGAGGAACCTATTAAATTCGGGAGTGGAATCCTGGGGTGGATACAATACTTACGTTTCATTTAATTTGTTAAAATTGTGAAATAGGTCAATTGTGACACCTGCGTCTATGGCAAAATGAACAGAATTTGTTGTGCATGCATGAACCCGTTGTAATTAAAGTGAATGATGTGCAGTGACTAAATGTACAACAAAACACAACAGCCACCTCAAATGTTACTGCAGAAACAAAGACAGCAGGTAAACGTTTGTAAGAAATAAGCAATTGGGGATGTGTAGGGTAGATTTGCATGGGCTGTTGGGGAGGTCTGCACTCCCAAAGTGCCTTTTAAGATATTATTATTTGTTATAGCAGTATCTTCTTAGTAGCACAGCATCTATAATAGGACCACTATTGAAAGCAGAATATTAAGTTGCCATAGAAAGTGCAACACAGTAATTCATCAAGTAAACATTAAAATAGACCCTACAAGTTATCTGAACATGACCTAGAATGTTATACTGTATAGACAACAGATTAGCTTCAGACAGCTAGTATTGCTAGCACAACACAAAATGGTCACAAGAAACAGAGTACCTACAGATAATGGTCCAACAAGGGTGTTTGGAGAGAGATAAAAGATAGCTATATGTCACAAATCAGACATTTTGGATGTCACAGTATCCGTTCAACTGTAACTGCTATTAGCAATAAAACATTCACACTAACATTAACCACAGGTGGCAGAATAACTACATTCATAATAACACATATATGATAGTCATCAATAATTTCTAAATATTTATTATTACTATTATATTCATACATTTTATGTTGTGATTTCAATTTCTTTTCCATAAGTGCTTCATTAATCACTCCTGACTAGTAATCAACACATTGCATTAAAAAATGTGCTTCACACACATCAAAAAGGAAATTAAGACCAAAATAAAGCAGTTCCAGCAGCAGCTGTAGGATAAGTGACACGTGGAGCTGCAGTCAGTGATAGCAGGTTAGAAGGTTCTGGTGCTGGAGGAAGCGAAAAGAAGGAATGAAACATCCGCCCACACACGACCGTAGTATCGCCCAGAGAGAGTGAGAGAGAGAAAGAGAGAGAGAGAGAGAGAGAGAGAGAGAGAGAGGGCAAAATATGAGAGAGGGCGACAGAGAGAGCAAAGCGAGAAGCAGAGAGACAGGGGGAAGAGAGAGAGACCAGAAGAGTCAGATAGAAAGAGGGCTGGGGGTGGAGAGATGAGAGAGCAAAAGAAAAGGAGGATTTAACACCTAAATTTAGCTGCTAAATGTCTCATGAGTGCACACACAGACAGACACGGCAGCCATAACATCTGATATTCAGGGTTGAATACCAGGAGGATTTTCCTATTTTAAAGCCACTGAGACATTTATCATCATACCCACAATGCATGATGTATCACTCCTCAGTTTGGTCAAAGATCTACTGTATAAACCTGGTTTGGATGTGACAGATTCCAAGACGCAACAAGTGAGAAAGAATCTCCTTTAGTACTTTACTTTTTTTTTGTATCCGTAACAATACACCAGAGATTTCTAAGTAAGTAGAATGCTTAGTTCACAAACTGCTGTCAGACATGGTAACAAATGGGCTTCATTCCCTCGTTGTCTCTGTTGTCTTTGACTGAGGAATGATCATATTGTCAGTTTGTTTCTAAGTTGTACATCTTACCAGCTAGTCATTCCTGTCTTATGTTTATATCAGAACCCGTAGTTCAGCACCTGTAGAGCAAACTCGGATACAGCAGTGGTTCCCAAACCTTGTACTCTAATGTACCCCCACAGCCCTGACTGATAAAGTACCCCCTCATCAACATCACCCATCAAACTGAAAATGGAAATTCAGCCATTTATCAATTACTTTGAGCTATTTTACCCATTTTTTCAAAGGCTTTTAGAAAACTGTTTCAACTGTGAATTCATTACTTATAGCAATCTGCAGTATTGTATCCACTACTTTAGGTCTTTCACGATTATTTACAACAACTTCAGCTAACAGTTTCAACCATTTAACAATTACTTTTAGCTATATACAGTATATAATTAGCTTCCTAACTCAACCATTTGTTTTCTCTACGTAATGTCAGTGTTCAGTACTCAGTAAGAGGCTATATACACAGAAGTTAAGCTTCTCTTCAATCTTTTCAATTACCCCTTAGCAACTGCAGACGTACCCCCTGGGGTACAAGCACCCCTAGTTAGGAATCACTGAGTTACAGTGCAATTTTCAGAGGAGAAAAAGCTGTTGTTTTTACAGTATACATACACCTGTTTGGTAATTTCATTGCTCCAAATAAACACATTTGGAGCGGTGAAGTGTGGCAGCTGAAGTTGTGTTTTGTAGTGCAACTTTGGTACTTGTTTTGCATTTCTACATACATTTTACCAAAAAAGCCTGGGATGGTACGATACCTACATCCCATTTGCACTGTATTGATGAATTAAACACTGTTCAGGTTAGATTATCACATTAGGTTAGGTTTAAGTTACAGTAGGTAGTAGTAGGTAAGAATAGGTTAGGTAGGATTGGGTTACTTTGGTTGGTTTGGTTTCAGCGTGTTCAGTCAACATATATGCCCACAAAATGAAAGGTGTCTTTGGCTTCATCACAATAGGAAAACAACATGAGCTTAAAAGACACAATAGCAGATTATAGTATACGTGTACCTTAAATAATTAAAACTTCCCAACAAATTCCTAGGATCAAACAAAATAGGACCACATCACAGTCTATTTAAATCATGTGTTAGTGGTGACACATATTAACAAATCCAGAAAGTATTGGCCACCTCAAACAAAAGGCTATCAAAACATAAATGAAGTCATGAACGTAATCTAGATGTTTGCCACTGTCACCACACATTGTAAGCCATCTTGTAATGTTGTAAAATGTGCCAATTTCTCACTGAAAAGATAACATGACGATACCTCTATCAGTCTAGTTATAGATGTAGCCAATTAGATAAGAAGAAGATATGATGAGCTGTGTTGATCCCTGAGGCAAAACTGGGTCACTCCAGCTGCATAAAATAGCCCCTAAAAATAAATACACTCAAATATGTTAAAGACTAAAAATGCAGCATCCAAGCATGTCAAGTATGTCTCTTGTTAAGTACATTTTTGTTAAAAGTACAGTATGTTTTTCTATACCGTTTTAAGTGCAAAAGTGTGATGCTTAAAACACATAAAACCTATTTTCAAAATTAAATGAATGTATTTGAAATTTACCCATTTTACAAAATTCCACTTAACCTTTTAAAAAAAACAGTACAAAATAGATCTTTACCGTGTCGTATTTAAAGGTGCAGTGTGTAACATTTAGGATAATCTATTGACAATAATGGAATACAATATTTACTGGTATGTTTTCATTAATGTCACCACATTGGAATCACATTTTTGTTGCCTTAGAATGACCCTTTTTTGACAACAGATGTCGTGTTTCTACAGTAGTACAGAACGGACAAACCAACCAGTGGCTGTATTGAGGACCATTTGCGTCTTTCGTGTTTTGCACAAGTTTTGCAACCATCATAGTTTCTCCTACACACATTACAGCCCGTTCTCCTTTCCAGGTCATCAAATACAGATGCGAGTGGTGTTTAGTTAGTTGCAACTAAATCCGAAACACTGGACCTTTAATTCTCAGCATACATATACCTAGTTTGCTACACAAGAAAAGCAACTTTAGATGGCACCAGTAGAAGCTTCTTATTGGTTACAATAGTAACATTTAATGCCTATATCATTACCATTACAAGCAATCACATGTGCAGTCAAGGGTAAAAAAAATATTTATCTGCTGTTTCTTAGAGCAGGTGTTATTCTCTTTTCGTTGGGCAGACATTACAGAGAACAATCTGGCAACTAGTTGATTGAAGTATAGTGCTTCAATATATTGATTCTGGCTGCTGTATGACATTCAAAGAGCACCAACATGTGGTAGAGGATAATTATTTGAAAACAAACAAAAACAAAGTTTCTGCCTGCTTTGAAACAGCAATGTATTATTTTCACTTTCTCTTTCGACTTTCCCACTTTGTCTTTATGTGTCAACTGGAGCCCATGCCAGCTTGTGTGTGTATCATGCTTTATTTGCACTTATGTATTCATGCAGTAAAAATACACTCCTGAATTATTAAAAAGTCAGAGTTAGAAGGCAGTGGAATCAGTGTCATTCACACTGAAAGCAGAAATATGAAGGTTTTCATTCCCCTCAGCTGTGGGTTTTTTAAAAATCAGGTACCAGTCTTTCTTCCTACAGTGAATGTTATGTGTTTTTGAAATAAAACACTTTGTCAACCACTTTCATTGCAGGTATGTTCACTAAAAACCTGAGGGGAAACTGCTGAAAGTAATTTACCATTGTGTGTGTGTGTGTGAGTGTGTGTATACAATTAAGCCTGACTGACCTTTGATCCTGTACACCTTAGTAGATTGAAAACCAAATAACTCTAAATACCTGGTTCCCTGGGACTGGGATTAATGTTAGTTCTAGACTTACTGCATAGGATTTAGTGGCATCTAGCAGTTTAGTTGCAGATGCAAAACTAAGTAACAAAAATACAACTATTCTTATTTTCAGGTAATTATACACTAATAAATATTATATATAAATATACCAGTGAATATTATATTCCTTTTCTGCCAATAGATCCTCCTAAAAGATAAACATCCAGCACTGAAGCTGAGAGCGGCGGAGCAGCAAGCAGATATGATCACACTGCTCGGCCTTGCACTGCCATCACCCTTCTCTATTTCTATCACAGTTAGTCTTGGTTTGGTCATTTTGAGACAAGACCTGGTTTGTAAAGTTTACAGCCTGTCCCTCTTGCATCGCTCTGTGTACAATGATGCAGCAGAAATGAAAGTGCATTGATTCAACTGACAAAATGCGAGGTCTTCTCAACCCTATTTTCAGAGGTCAGTCCTAAATAGCAGAAAATAGACTTAAAGCTTGATGCTTCTAGTTGTGTTTAGCATGAGTGACATGTGGTGTATTAATTAAAATAAAAGTTTATCGTATCTGTTCCAGCAGCCCCAGGTCTTCATAGTTATGATATAGGCTAACTAATCTAAGTTTAACATGTGTTTCAGAAAGAAGAGCTGGCCTGTTCAGCAGTCTGTGGTCAAAAAATCCAATTATGGCATAATGGTGAATGTTAAAGCAGAGTGTTAATGAGTACATGTTTAGACAGGATTTTTATTTCTTTATTTTTACTATATCATGGGTTTGGGAAGGGCCAGGGATATTTTTGTCAGAGTGGAAAATTCACTCCAGTGTCACCCTCCATAAAACTATTAAGCGACTGGTCATACAAAACCATAAGACTGCACAGAAAAGTAGTGATGTTTGAACTTACCTCAGGCAGTGCTGTAGTGGCTATCTGTATGATGTTATTTATCCATTTGGAGCAGGTTTCTAATGTCACATTTCATTACCTACCCTGTTTGGTGCCTTCCGTTTGCTGTGATCTGTTTTTTTTTTGCTGGCATATTCAATTATCTCCCCTCTCTGTTGCTCTTTTGATGCTGATGTAACCATTTAGCTAGCTGTGGATGTCGCTCAGCCTCTTCAGCTTTTGTGAGCAGCTTTCAACAGGCTGATTTAAATTTTTTCTCCATCTGTCATGCTTTTGATGTGCATCCACTCAGGTTTTCTAGTCAACAGGTCTTTCACCCACTTCAGTTGTTGCAAACAAGCCAGGGAACTAATTTCTTTTGTCCACAATAGCAGCAATAGCACATTCATCCCCAAACTCACCTGCCAGATTAATTATTTTTCACAAATGATGAGATGGTTAGAATGAAAATGGCCTCCCATGTGAAAGTAGCTTGCTGCCAATCTGGCTGTTAGAGCTGTAAAACACACCAACCGAAGCCAAATAATTATAGGCATTTGTGGTTAATAATCATTTCCCATTGTCACTGTAAGTTGGCTTTTTGAGATATTTTTATACCAGCAGAGCCTCTAGAATTGTTTTTAAAATAAACATGATTTTAAAATGCAAATTCCTGTTACAAATGTAAAAAGTGAGACACCTTTTCCACAAAGGGGATATGGTTGGGGCAAAAAGTAAAATAGGATGTAAATTACTGAAACTGTGAGACGTAATAGGGTGATGATTGGTGGATTGGTTGAAGGGTGAAGTAGAGTTCATTTCAAATGTTTTGAAGTCAGCTTTCTCTTTAACCTTCTTACTATAGTATCCACAATTGATGTTAGTTAGTTGTGCACTTAGTGGCATCTAGCAGTGTAGTTGCAGATTACATTGCCCTTGCCTCACCCTCCCGTTCCACACATGTAAGCAAAAGCTCCTATCCAGGCCAGGGCCAGTGTTTGGTTTGTCCATTCTGGGATACTATAGAAACACGGCAGTTCAAGAAGGATGATGTATTCTGCTGCAGTCTGAATTTGAGATTCAGGCAGAACAAAACGCTGTTGTTTTTGATATGCTGTAGGGTATCTTAAAAGTTAAATGAAAAGGTCACAGAGTGCCAGTTAGATGCCTTTCTGTAGCACCCTGAACATGACTAAACTTTGAAATGTATAGGCATGTGGGGTTTGTTTATCCACAGCTCCAGTACAGGTGGAGGTTTGACTGCTGGAGCAGGATTTGGCTGCCGGCTGATGGTATTTCCCATCCCAATCACACATCTAGTTTGCATTATCTGTCAGCTGCTGCAGAATTTCAGCTGGAGTTGAGAGCTGATGATTTCAGCGCGGGAGGCACAATTATAAGATGCAGATTTGAGATGAAAATGTGGCTCTCATGGAAATAATGCAGAGGCTCAGCAGCTTTGGGGTATATTTAGGTTCCACAACACAGATGCATAAACCACGTCTGAAAAGTCTTTACAATATTAGAGACTTGGAGATGGCTTACATATTCACAGTCTCTCTAAGACACATTTGATCCTTCTAAAGTATCATAATCAGTTGTCATTTTTACATACAACCTATCACTCTTTCATGTCATTAAGTTTTGTTCCATCTTCTATTTTTGTGATATTTTCCTTTTTATGACTATTACCATCTTGTCTTGACACAAAAACAAACAAAACAATCGGTTTTTGGCTTAATATACTTCACTTTTTTTTTTTGATGAAACTTAATCTCTCAGTTTTGTTTCATGACTTGATCAACAGTCATATTGTTGTATAAGGTGGATTCAGCGGTATATATGTTGCCCCACTCCAACAAATAACTGAAGTAAGATATAAATGATCCAAAATGCACTTTTTACATTTAGTTAAAAAATGAAATACCTTTGGACACCAGTGTCTTTATATAGACATTAGAGATTTTCCAGCATGCCATACATAAATGGTAACATCTTGAGAACACTGTGTTTTGTGAATATGTCAGCATATGGACTGAGTTATTGTGGCTATTTTCCTATGATTTCATGTGCAGCTTGCTTTCTACCGGTGCCCTTACCCTGGCTTTCAACTAATTCACCTAAGGGAAATTTTTGATTTTTGCTGCAGGGCACATCTACCATACTCATTCAAATTGAGCTCATGATGGTTGGTAGTTTTATCGACATTCATTTGTGGCACAGAACCATTTTGGCAAGAGAACATCATGCTTTGAGACATATATAATGGTCCAGCCTGGCAATGTTCTTATTTTCCAGCATTCCATAATTTTCCCATATATCACTCTAGCCAGTAATGTCCCTCTTTACTTTCCACCTAACACACATTGAACACTTACACACAGACATGTACACACACACAACCATTGTTCAGAGACAACAGACAAAGTGCTCCATGCTTTTTTTCTCTTACATTACTGTAGTTTGTGCCTATCACCATCTGTCAGCTACTGCACGTATAGCTGTGAATGAAGAGTGCCATAAGACCTGCCGTTAACAAGGAAGATTGAATTGTACTGTCAAAGGTGTGTGTCTTTGATTGATAGGACTTGGGAAGGTTGACAGATATCTTTGTGTCCCAGATTGGCTAATGCCTTGTGCCAACATTACATGTATTCAAGTTTATCTTTTCAAGCTGTTATATATGTCAGAGTGGAAAAGCCTCTAAAACAATAGCCTGTCTTGTGATACCACAACTATCCAACGAAACTAATGAGGGTTATTTCACACATTTTTCCTCACCATCATGCCAGTCCAAGAATTGTTCATCTAAAAAAAATCGTATATGATGAATTTTCCAAAACCAGGCATGGACTTAGAAACCACAGTTCAGTCTAGTTGTAGAAAGTGGTCTGAGATTGGTCCAGTCGAACTGTGTTGTATGCAGTTGAAGCTCACACTGTACTCTCATGGGAGGACCAAAGTTTTCCGTGGCACTATCAGCCAGAAAATGGGGGAAATAAAACGCCTCACTTTTAGCCTTTTTTTCAGCGTATATCAAAATGGGTGCCAATCTCATTTCCTGGCAGCAATGGTAAAGAGCTGTACCCGTTTTGGGAATAAATATTACCTAAGCGGAATGCAAAGTGGAAAGCCTATACATTTTCCAATTTGCACCATTAAAAGACAATATCGTATTAAAGATTCTACAGAGGTTTCAAAATAGTGGTTAAAACCTGACTTTTCAAGTACTCACGACTCAATTGCATTGTTTACAATACGTTAAGGAAGAGCCACCTGGAGTAATTTGTCCAATCGCCATAGCCATCTAGTAGGCTTATTTACATTTTGCAGATCCGCTATTCAATGAGTTTATGTGAATTTTGGAAAAGGACAGTAAATACAGCGATGTCCGATTCCCCTGAAAAGTATATAGTGGACTCTCGATCTAGAATTGTCATTGGCCCTAGACCAACCTCAACTGAACCAAATAGGATGCAATTAAAACTCATCATTGAAACTAGCTAGTTTCTTATTAAAGTTGGGTGACTATCTACTAAGATTATTCTCTGGTTGATATCCAGCATTAAGATTAGAAGCAAATATCAATATTACATATTGGTAAAGTGATCCATTGGTCCCACCCTTCTGGATATATACCATGCATGCTAAACATGTAAGATCTCCTGTTGCCATAAGATGCGCTAAACAAAAGCATCCAGCAAATGGTATATGTCATGTGAGTATAAAAACATCATCTATTGTGCTGGAACAGAGGGGGGTATTGGGATGTTTGCCTTAATATTCTTGTGTTCCCTCTTGTTTCAAAGTGACCTTTCCCCGCCTGCAGTGTAATGTTTGGTTCTCAGATGGTTGTTTGATGCTGTTTGAAGTCTGGTTGCTGCAGTTTCTGCTGAGTGATTAAAAAGATTGTTTGATGAAAGGATATATGAGGGGGGCAGAGGAAAATCGGCACACTCACACCTCCCTCTCTCGCACATGAACATTTACTACTGTATACCCCCTTCCTCTATACGTTTTCTACCACACTCACCCTCTCGCTCTCTTCACTGAGCTGTTGTACGATCAAAGCAAGTTAAAAAATAAACCTCACAAAAACTGAACTCGCTGTGAAACACTTTCCAAAGTCTTTGAAGAACATGAGGTACCTAACAAACTGTAGCATCAACACTAACCAGCTCAGAGCTAATTAAATGGTAGCACTTACTAATTAAGCCAACTGAACAGCAATGCAAAACAAAACAGTGTCACAAGAAAACTGAGTGCCAAACTTTTCTGTCACTGTGGGAGAAAATGTCTTAAGTCATCCCAGCAGTGCCACTTTGCTCCAGTCTCGTACATATTCTGCTGTTGTATTTGTTTCCCCAAAAAGTTATTACTGGTGCAGAGTTGCATGTGAATGTAATTTATTGGAGATACAGTGCTGTTGGTCATTAATCAGCTTACTGGAAGTCATTGGTTTTCATTGTTCAGAAATATTAGAATGCCCCAATCTGCCAGCAAGAAGTATTAACAACAGTGGGAAAGCACAAACAATAAATATAAATAAATAAATAAATAAAAGTGTCTGACCACTCCAAAGACATGCAGGTTGTGTAAATTGCTTGTAGGTGTGAATGTGAGTGTGAATGGCTGTCTGTATGTGACAGACTGCAGTCCCAGTCCAGCTCCACCAACAGACTCAAAAACTCTTTCGTGCCCCTGGCCATCAGACTGTACAGCAGCTCCTAGTCAAGGCAGGGAGGACGATAGACAATAGGACAATTTCTACCTTCATTTGAACTGTTTACTTCCATTTGCACTCCATTTGCACTGTTTACTGTTTTGCACTGTTTAATGTGGCTACTGTGTTATAAGTTCATTTTATTTTAATGTAGGTTTAATTTATGTTTAATGTATGTATGTTTCGTACACTACTGGATACTTGAATTTCCCTCGGGATAAATAAAGTATCTATCTATCTATCTATCTATCTATCTATCTATCTATCTATCTATCTATCTATCTATCTATCTATCTATCTATGTATGTTTCAGATCTGGCTGGCGTCCTGTTCAGGCTGTATCCTGCTCTGTATCACATGCTGCTTTCTTTGCAACTTTTGAAAACAACTGACATGATCGCTGAGATCTGATTAAGACAACTAAAACTGCTTGGTTAAGGTAGGAAGAGTGTGTGGTCATGGTTAAAACAAACCAGTGTTGCAGAGATGGGACACAAACCCTGACTTCCTCCCTAAGATTATTAGTGGTTTTTTTTAAGAATGTCATGCTAGTTGTGGCTTTGCTGTAAACACTGGTCTGGATCAGGGAGGTCAGTTGTGAAGGAAATGTACGGATCGTTTTAAGTCTTCTGATCATCGCATAAAACCTACACTGAACAGGAATTTGTGAGCAGATGTGCTAAATACATACTCAAAAGTGTTCTTTGTTGCATGTTTTATTTAACACAGAGGGGAAAAAGACCCCCTCCCCACATACACACAGACACACACTGTTGCAGTATCTTTAAGTCCCATCCAACCAAAGCAGTCCTCAGAGCAACAGCAGCACACTTTCTGGAACGCACACATGCCGGCTTGTTAAACTGGGTGTGTTTGTAAAGTATAGATTTGCAGATTAGCTACAGTATCAATGCAGAATATAGAAACACACATACACATTTCTCTGAATCTCTCTCAGAAGCAGTGTCTTTGAACCAGACACACGTGCGCTCACATGAGCACAGTGCTGTGGTATCATTCATGAACACACACATACACACACACACACACACACACACACACACACACACACACACACACACACACACACACACACAGTGGTGCGACCTCTCACCGCTGATGCAGAGGCTGAAACGGCAGAGTTCGTCACACAAGGTGTCCGGGCTCTCCAGCTCTCCTGGTCCTCCCCCTCTTCCCCCCCCTCCTTCTCTCCTCTTCTTCCTCGGTGACATCCTCTTAACCATCTTCATCACTCGCTCCACTTTGTCCATCCTGGATGATGGATGGCTGGCCACGGTTTACGTGTGTCAGCTGTGGATTTGGCAGACCTCTTTTTTTCCCCTTTTCTTCCTCCCTTTATTTTCTCTTGCTTCTTTCTCACTCGTTTGCCTCCTCTTCGTCTTCCTCTTCTTTTCTGACAGTCTTGTTTGGAATTCTGACAACTTTCACCACTCTACACTTAGCCTACTTGTTTCACGACTCCCTCTCTCCTCTCGTCTTTCCAGCACAGTGGCTGTCTTGCTTTCCCAAAATCCCTCCTCTTCCACCTCCCCCTTCTCTCTTCTTCCTCTCCTCGGTCTGGTCTCCTCACCTCCAATGTTTCTCTCTCTTTACAATGCAGCTAATTGCACGTCTAGTCTTTTTTTCCTCTCTTTCTTACCTCTTCTTCAGCTCAAGGAAAATCCAATGAACGAAGCGACGAGAGAAGTGAGACACTGAGGGAGAAGGGATGAGATGGAGAAAGGGAGAGGCAGCACATTTACTTCTCCCCTTCTCTCTCTCTCTCTCTCTCTCTCTCTCTCTCTCTCCCTCTCTCTCTCTCACTCTCTCTCTCTGTGCGCCCCTACCTCGCCACCTACCACATCCAACCTCCAAAACTCTCATCCGGCACTTCCAGGGGAAAAAAAACAAAGCAACATTTTTGAAAAAGACTCAGCATGGTGCTATATTTTTTGTCTCTCTGCAGTTCTAAGCTTCATTATCTCTCTTGCTCCCTCACACACTCTTTTTCATTCTGTCAGTTAGCACACACACACACACACACACACACACACACACACACACACACACACACACACACACACACACAAACAGACACACAGTTTGTCTCTTTCCACAACACCAACCACGGCTAACTTCTACAATCAATCCGTGTCTCCCTCCCTCCTGCTTTCCTTCATTCCTTCCTTTTCCTCCTTCTTCCCTATATTCCTCCTTATGTTTATCCCTCCATTGTTCCTTTGTTCATCCCTTCACTGCCTCATTCATTCCTCTTTCTTTGATTTTGTCTATCCTATCCTCCTTCTATCCCTTGATACCTCCCACTCCACCTGTTCCCGACCCTGACACAATCATTCCTTCCCTTCACTCCTCACCCCTCCCATCTTATCTGACCCTCTTCGTCCGTCTTTGAACATCCCTCTGCTTTTCTGTCTGTTCGTCTGACTTCTATGTCTCTCTTTCCTCTCTTCTATCCCTCCATCCCTCTGCCCCCTCTCATCTGCTCCTTAATCTCTGTTTCGTGTCTCTCCATAATAAGCTCATCATCTCCTTCGGAGACGAGGTCACACACACATGCATGCAAACACACTGTTTAAGCAGGTACGTGGGACAACACACACTGTGGACACTTCTGCTTAGCTCTCTCACACACACAGAATGAAGTCACACACAAAAGCATACCCTCTACACGCTCTTTTTGCGCATGCTCTCTCTCTCTCTCTCTCTCTCTCTCTCTCTCTCTCTCTCTCTCTCTCACACACACACACACACACACACACACACACACGGCAGAGCTGAGGGTGTGAACCCCAGGTAGCTATAATGAAAACTCACCCGGGGGTTTAGGACACGCTTTTTAATCACTGACCCGAGACGATCCATACAGGAGGTATGATCCTGCTGTGAAGTTTTTACTCTTTGAAATGTTTGACACCTGACAAAATTGATTGCTGGCGGGAAATTAAAAGTGACCCCATGAAGATTATTGAGGGTTCTGAGTTTCTTGAGCCAGCTGCTTCTGAAAGAGTCACACTTGAGAGGATGTTATCATCTGTGGGTTTTCGGCATTAATCAAAGGACATCAAGATATTTCCTGAATTTCATATTGTCATGAGGTCAGGAAAGAACTTGACTTTCTTTTGAAAGTAAATTTGCATCGATAAATTAAAAGTTGTTTACAGATAGAAAACTAGCTGGGGGTGGTGGGGGATGGCCATGTTTGCAAAGCCAGGGAGGTCATGTCTGTGACACTGTACTTGGAATCTATGGTAGGTTATGTGGTTCCCCACATTTATTCTTATGACCTATAAATGCAAAGCCAGATCTTTCCCTTTATTAGTGTTTCATTTAATAGTATTTAAGGCCTGAAACAGTATTTCACATGAAAAGCACAAAGAGAAATGTAAAAAAAAGTGATGTATGCAGCAGAATTTTGTTTTTCATAATAGCCTATACCCCAGAAATTATCTGGTGACCCATTAGATTCATCTTGAGACCCGGACCCTGTGTTGGGAACAACTGGGTTCAGTATGTCCTCATACCTAAAGGACAGAATAGATTGTTTGTTAATGACTCTTAAAACGACATAGATATGACCAGTGGAGAGTACCAGCAACAGCATAGCTTAAGTAAGTCACATGACGTAAGTGATAGAGATGAGAAAATGCATTTGACTTTATCAAGCAGCAGTATTTGATGACTTCAGAGTGAGACTGGGTTTACATAGTTACATAATATAGTCTTAAAGTGGTAATTACTTTATTCCCTATATGACATGAACATGAACAAAGAACAGCGACTATAATATTTGATCTTGTTTTATTCTTTGGCCGGTTTGGTTTAACAGCATCAGCCAGCACTTGCTTGATATCTCTATCTACAAACTAACCTCAGCGATCTCTCCACAACGATTTGAGTAAAACTAAATTCAGACTTTGAAAAGGAGGTCAGCTGCAAACTGGCAGACATCCTAAGCAGTAAAATGACTGTCTTCAGCTCACAGTATAACAACTTTCAAAGTATTATAGACTCTGCAGGAGTCAGAAAGACAGAAATAGACTTAATTCAGCATTTGGCTTCGTCAGCGGATTCCAGGACCTAAAACCAGTTGTTTCTTTCTGACTACTGCAGTGCATTAAGGGGAAATTAAAGTCTACCAGAGCAGAGGCATCCTGGCTGCTCACAGCATTTCATGTACTTATTATGTTGCCTGTTTCATTCTGCTTTGTAGGCTTTATATTGTATAATTCCTTCCTAACACTGCTTTACATAAATGAGGATAGCTTATACTTGAATATATGGAATACATCTTGTAGGGATGAATAATGTAATATAGATTACACCACTTTTACCAGTAAATAAACATGTGATAACAGTGCTGGGAATTTACTCTGAAAATGGAATCAATTACTACTAAAAGGTAGTCACATTACCTTCCAAAACAATGGTAACAGTGCTTCACTCTTCATATTACTTTCTGTTATTCAGCCTTACCTTAACTGAGCTGCTAATCTCTATGTTTTACACATGGAGAAATGAAAAGTGACACATAATCAAGCAGATGTCTCACTTTGCATTTCTTCCATGTGTTAAACATAGAGATCAACAGCCAGTCTTCACAGTAAAGCTATTTAGAGCTAGCAACAGCTAGCGAACCCCCAGAAGCATAGCCCTTAGCACCCAGAACTCCCATCTTCACAGCACAGCTATTGCATGGTTTCACCCTAAAAAGTCAAATCCAGCTGATTTCTGAATTCCAGTGGCTAGCTAGCCAGTTTCCTGAACTGGTCTACTGGACTCTTAAGGGACCGCACTGACATTTAGTGCTCTGATTGCTGAGCTATAACTACTGTACCGTATGTACAGTATATATATATATATATATATATATATATATATATACACACATTAAGTTCTTTTATGAAAACACATTAAATAAAGTTGTTAAAAACACAATGTTGATCTCCTTTAAATTAAAGTCTCATGATGAGTCCTACTCCTGCTGTTTGTTAGGATAAAGCTTAATTTGGGGTATTTACACTTTGCTGCATTTGGCTCATTTCTTAAAAGCTGCATATAAGATGAAAACATTTACGCCATCCAAACCACTCTTCTTTGAATTCTGGCTGAACAGAAGCACATACTGTATATTTTATTTGTATTAGCATAGTGTGGGTATGTTTTACATCACTGTGTGGCTGTACTATCAAGAGACAAAACAGCTAATTACTTAAAATAACTATATATGTAGAATTTCGCTACTTGGATAGTGGATCATCATAAAAAAGAGAAACACAGAAAAAGCACCCACCTACTCACTGCTCTCTCTCTCTTTCTTTCTTTCTCTCTCTCTCTCTCTCTCTCTCTCTCTCCACACACACACACACACACACACACACACACACAGACACACAAACTTGGCATTCTTTCATTAATTCACTTAGAGGGGTTTAAAGAGATGATTTTCTGATGCGAGGACGGTGTTCAAAGTTTCATAACAAGATATATACAGTGTGTGTGTGTGTGTGTGTGTGTGTGTGTGTGTGTGTGTGAGAGAGAGAGAGAGAAGAGAGAGAGAGAGAGAGAGAGAGAGAGAGAGAGAGTGTGTGTGTGTGTGTGTGTGTGTGTGTGTGAGCATGCGTCAATGGTACTCTTCATGAACTGGTTATGAAACAGTCTTACGAAGTGGGGGTGTGAATTAATCACAGCAGTTCAACTTCAAATGACTTAAACTTTACCCACACGTACATATGCAGGGACACACACAAACCCGAGTGACCCACTGATTAAATTTAAAGTTGATTAAAGCTACACAATAAAAATCCATTTGAATTAAAGAAGTACAGTGTGTGAGTGAAGTTAAAAGGTCTCCCTACCTCAAGAAATACTGCTGTTGTGTTCCTGAGCAATGCACTTAAGATCCGGCTGATCCAGTGAAGGTGTTTGCTGTCCAGTAATAGAAGACTGATTACACTGGGAAGCTCCCAACTGAGAATAGGATTGTGACAATGCCAGAGAGCATGTTTGGTCAGCTTAAGTGAATCGTATGAGGACACTTGTGCCGTGTCTGTTAGGACCTAACCGATTCACAAGGACATATGACATGTCCTCACAAGTCAAGAAGTGTAGAAACACTTATCAAGACGCAAATAAGTCCCACTTGTCTTTCCTCCGTATGTCCTAATAATTAATGTTAATAAAGTCAATATCTAATAAATAAAGTCAATACCTGAATTCTAGTGTGTGTGTGTGTCTATTTGTGTGATGTACTGGACTGCAAATACGTAAGCGATAACGAATTGGAGAATCGTTTTTAGGACACTTTCATAATGTAGCTTGGTTTACATGGTTTTGATTAGGGGAAAAAAAGATGCACTGAGAGTAAAGTGGACAGACAAGGAACTCACCCACTGGACAGTTTAGTTTACTGTCATCCTGCATCAGGCGACATGGACCTGCTGGAGTAGAATTCTGGTGACTGAAAAGCCCTGCAGGACAATACTGAACCCTCTCAAGTTTCACAAAGAACTCAGGATTTTTTTTTTGATTTATTAACATTAATAGTGATGACTGCAGCTGGATGTTACGCTGAATAAATACATTTCATGGATTGCAGTTACTGTGTGGTTGCTACGTTTGACTGTGCATTGTTATTTACATATATTTACTCTTGTGCACATGAAGGTATGAATATAAACTTCTAAAATGTCTAAAGGTAAAATGTACCTGAAACCAAATTCAAATTTAGAAGATTGTTCAGTTGAATTCATGACATTAAACAAGATAAAATTGGAAGCAGGATGTGAGCAATTCCGCTCTTTTAATGTCACTGTTCCTATCTCTAAAAGTAAGTAAAATATCATGAAGTCCCTGTAATTGTAGTGCCGGGATTGTAAAGCAAATAGATTCTATAAAACACTATGTAAACACAATGTTTATAGGACTCTAAATCTGTCATTAAAGCTGCTTGTTTCCACCATTTACTCCTCCTAATTGTGCAATTAGTGCATTAATGTTAATCCCAATTCATGCCTCCCACACACACACAAACACACACACTTTACACAGATGCAAAGACATGCTCTGACGCTGGGATTTAAAAAAAGTCAGGAACACGGTGTTCAGGACACACATGCACATTAATAAAGTAAAGCACAGGCATAAAAGACAGGAAAACAAAAGAATATTTTTAAAAAAGGAAGCTCAAAAGATGACATCTGAAGGCTGCTATCTTTAAACAGACTTTTGACTGAAAGCCAGGTCAAGTAAAACATAATTATAAAAGCATTTTTTTACACACATGCGTATGTGTTTGGATCCAGTGTGATTCATGGCGTCTTTCACATGATGAAAAGCAAGAAAAGACAAAAAACCTTCACAGGCTTATTGATTTCTGACGGTGTCATTGGGACACCTTCTGATTAACTTTGAATCTGAACTTCTCATATTTCTGACTGCATATTCACTTTGCATTTGGTGCAAAGCACTTGGTATGACACCCAGGGAACCAGGCTCATCAAAACCGCCTTGTGTCATGTTGGCAAACCACAAGAAACAGGCTCATGACCCATTTTTTGCTTTGACTCTGCTCTAAATTCACTCAAACTTTTCCATTCCTTGCGTGTGGATTGACTGAGTGGATGAATGACTGAGTGGATGAATTCACACAGTGACAGGTCCTTTGACCAGGTGAGAACAATGCCAGTTAAACATATGGCAGTGCAGAGATACTTCAGTCTTCCTCCAAGAACTGAAACAGTTAAGAAAATACTTTTTGCTACCAAATATAGAAAACAACTTCAAAATCCTATATCTTTCAGCATTAAGAGATAAATGAGGACACCTACCAGCAGTTCCTCATGCTTGGAAGGCAAAGCATTAGCAATTGGGGCAAATGTGGTTGGGACAAAGGTAATTGATTATCATCGCTTGATAAATGTGCTGAGGAGTAAACATTGTTCCTTAGAAGCCTTAGAACAATTTACGGGAAAAGTAAAATATTGAAGTTATTCATCAAAAAGTGAAAGGGGATTTTAAATAACATGGGAGAAAATATTAACTTCCCAACCGCCAACATTTAAGCTTGCATGTGTGTACTCTAAATCAAGAGGTAATAGGATTTATGAGACAGTAACAAGTTCTCAATGGCTCGTAATTTGGGGGGGGTAAACTCAAAGCTTCCTCATCCAATTAGCCACAAAGGTCAGTGAGATGGAAATCCAGCTATGTCTGTGACATCCATATGCGGACCAAAAAATTATTTCTCGTGTCTTTACGGTACATATTAGGGATGTATCTGTGTCAATCAACCAAGTTCTCTGTATTCGTATCCATACTCGGAATGGGTAAACCTTAAACCGGATGTGGGTGGGGTCAAGTAGAAGTTGAAGTTGAAATTGATATCAAAGGTTGCTATATTTATTTGAACACTATTTACAGAACAGCCTCAGAAGTGTTTTTGATCGCAAAAGTAAAAGAACTATTTACATTTGACACATTTTACTCTGATGATAGTCGTACATTATCTGTATCGGATACTACACATTAATACAAAATACAAAATACTAAAATGAGGCTACGTTTTTTTTGTTTCAGTTTGTTTTTTTGACCACACTAGCTGGTTGTGTGACTCCATGCTAAAGTTAAAGTTGTTATAAACTGTTATACCAAACCTCAAAAAGAAATCATTACATAAGGGCTAACAAAAGGCTTACTTTTTCTCATACGGCTTTATTGTATCCAAATTATTGTCTTTTTCCTCCCTTGTCCATCAATCTCTCCCACTCCCTTCTTTAGCTTTGTCTTCCTGCCCCAGCCTCAGCCATCTTGTCAAGTAATGATCTCAGTCTAACCAGTAGGATTGTACTCTAAGTGCTAAATTATAATGTGTGCAAACTGCAGTGGAGTGATGAAGTGACAGGCTGGTGTGTTGCTAGACACCTTGGATAAATTTGCTTGACGTTTTCTGGGGCAGATTTAGACATGATACAAAAATGAAAGTCTGTGGAACTAATTAATGTCAAACAACTTTCTTTCAGCATAAACGTCTTGGCAGTGGCTTTGTGAATGTGACTGTTGATGTGATGGACGATTCAGATGGGTAGACACAGTGTGTACACACACACATAAAACATGTACAGTATCAGATTAAAAGGTCAGTTTACCCAAACAAACAAAACATATTGTCTAATTTAACCCTTGCTGCATGTAATTATTCAGATAGTTTTGCTATTCAGGACCTCATACAACATAATCTCTAATTGGCGCGTCCCGAGTCGAGGGAAGAGTTGATGAGAAAAGTTGCTTTATGGGCTCTGCTTTCCTATGATTGCAGGAAGTAGCAGATTTAGGTGATCTTTAAACTTGTTTTTTCTAAAGAATGTGGTCAGTCTGTACAGGTTTCATTTACACCTAGCTGGTAAATGATCACAACGTGACCCACAAAACATCCAGATGTGGTCTGGAAGATCTGAGTTCCTGTCATTGAGATAAGCTAGGCTAAAGTCTATCTCCATGCTGCTATGATATATTTGGATGTTGGATGGTTAAAATAAAATTTTTACTTTAAGTTAATAAGTTCATTACCCTTTAATGATTTCTCAAGTTATACCAGCTAACCACTGCCTCTTACGTACTGGGTAATCTGGGACTGGAGCAACTATGTAGATGTCTCACTGTATATTTCAAACTCATCTGCTGTAGCATAGGGTCTGACCCTGTGAGGAGCATTTGGGAGTATCACATTTTGCTCTACTGTTGTCCATAGTTTGAAAAGAACTGATTAGTTCAAAGACATTAGACATTTGTTTTAAACCAATTCATACAATACAACAAAATACAGAGGATAGGCTTTCTGCATAGCCACTTCAGGAGAGATTCTAGATAAATGCATGTAGCATTGGCTGTTATAGAGCATTTGTAGTGTTGATGAGTCCAGTGAGAGCTGAGGTGACTTGTACAAGAGTCTACCTCTGCACTGCATCACTGAAAAAATGAGACGATTAGTCACAGACACACATGCATGCACACACTTTCCAGTATAGGTATTTTTTACAAAGAGAGAAATGGAGGCAGAAAGAGAGAGTGGGAAGAGGAAATGAGATGGGAGGGGAACGGTGAAGTGAGGAAGAAGATAGGTAGAGCGAGGGAGGGAAAAAACAGGGGAGGAGGACAAATTATAGATGTGAACTGCAGAGCGAACACTTTCTCTCCATCGGCCTCTCTTAATTCTTTTGGGTCGCATGCACAAACACAGACACACAAACACACACAGCATATTTTCCGAGAATGTTTCTGAAGAGTTTCTGGCTCTTTCTCCCTGACTGACATACAAGTAAATTCAGAAGAAATTAGTACACACATACACTCTCTCACACAAACACACACACACACACACACACACACACACACACACACACACACACACACACACACACACACACTGTGAGCATAAACAAAAAAGGACGTGAAAACCAGGCCATGTTCCAGAAATTTCAGTGGGTTTTTCTTTCAGTTTGACTGAGGGAGGGGGTAGAGCCTATAGGGGAGCGACTGGTAAAGACAGAGACTACAAAAAAGAGAAAATAGATGGAAAGAGATAAAGATATGTGGTAGCTGAAGAGGAACAGGTTGGGGAAACAAATTTTCACAGTATCTTCCATCCGGTTTTTGATACGATTGACAAGAGACACCCAGTGCTATACTATGGAATCCACATGAGAAACTCACTGAATAATTAGCACTGCCAGAATAACTATAACAAACTTCTGGGGGAAAGCTGTTTTTGGGGCAACATGACTGATAATGACTGCACGGTACAATAAAACCAATAGTTCACTGTAAGCTGCAATACATGGTAGCACTGTTAAGCCTGAGTGCTCATTAATGTAAAAGGAAACTTGATGTTTGCTGAACAGCCTCTGCAACTTCGCTCCATCTGCATGACGGAAACATTGGAACTTTTGGGGAACAGATGAACCTTCTGATGGTAAGAGGCAAGAAGATTATTGAACATGCTTAACTTTTTCTTCTCTTTTTGTACCCAAAAACAGACTGGCCAAAGGCAGCTCCTATTTTAAGGCTAGAAATAAGGACATCGTACCTGAACAAATAAATAGGTTGTTTAGTGTGATCGCAGAACGACCTGCAAGTCCAACTCAAGAGAGATTCACATGAGCGTTCTCTGATATGCCACTCATGGAGATTTGCAGTAGCTCAGGTAGGCACTGAAGTTAGCCTATAAGTTCAACCAGAAAAACTATTAATGTCGAATAATATATATATAAAACAATATCTTATTTAGTCCATATTTCTGTTGTATGTATGTCTTGTAATATGTGCTTCTGTGTTGCATGTTTTAAATAGTACCTGATAAAAGAAGCGCATTAGCATTCATATTGTTATAATTGCTCTCTATTCTCAGAAACAATAAATAAATGACTTTTTAAATCTTATTTTAATCTTTTAGTATTGCTATGTAACATCTGGATTATAATGACAAATAGCCTCTTGTGGAATGTGCACTGTCCCTGTTAACTAAACCAAATGAAATCTACCACCCCACCCAAATGCACATACATTCTAGTTCACTTGTGGTGTCTTGTCTGATTAAAAACACTTCAACCTACCTCTTACACGCATCAGTCCATCGAAACAAGTTTGACACTATATCTGTAATTATGGACAGCAATTCACACTGCAACAACAAGTGTACCATTTACATTTATGTTGATTCAATATGTGTTCTTGTTCATTCAGGTATTGTACTTCCCAGGCTCTTCTGGGGGTTTTCGTGAACTCAGGGACAAAAATATGGAACTTTGTGCTGTGTTAATGCTAATTTGTAAATGTTTTTACACACTGGAGCTTTTGAGTTTCTGTTCTTTTCAGGCAAACACATGCTAATTTCCTCTGATAAATACGCACAAGCACACTCTCACACACAAGTATGTACAAAGATCAAGAAACTTTTATACACACAACTTCAAATTCAAGTACACAGGCTTCACAATACTCAAGTTTGACGCATACTAAACTTTCTCTGAAAAACATGCAGATATCTCACACAATCACACGCTCTAACACAACTACATACACTAACACACGTGCTTGAGCAATGCGTTGCCATGGGTAACGGGACTGTGTCAGTGGTGTACAGAGGAAAATAAATGGGTCATGAGAGGAGCGGAGTGGTGTGTGCAGCAGAGATAATGTTGAGCTGTCTGTCTGTCACACACTATAGCTCTTCCCGAGCACACTCATAGATACACTCTCACACACAGAATACCCAAAGAGTGACTCACAAGGTCCAGCAATGCAAATGGATGGATTAAGTCTAATGAATGGATAAGCTAAGTGTCATAAATGCTATATGCCATGAATCAGCATAGTATGTCTGTGTGTGTTTGTGTGTGAGTAAAAGAGAGAGAGAGAGAGAGAGAGAGAGAGAGAGAGAGAGAGAGAGAGATTGCTGAAATGTAGTTTGTGTATGTATGTGTATAATGTAATCTCTGCATGGTGGAACAACGGTGCAGTGGTTAGCACTGTCGCCTCATAGCAAGAAGGTTCTGGGTTCTATGTGGAGTTTGTTCTCCCCACTCTTGAGTGGGTGCTGCAGCTTCGTGCTCTGGCTTCCTTTGAGAATTCAAAGACATGCAGGTTCATTGGTGACTCTGACTGTAGGCACAAGTGGCCCAAGTCTGATGTTTTTGTTCATATGTGACTCAGATCAGCACAAATCACATCATATTTTTCATATGTAGTCCTAAATCAGATACATGTCTGATGTTTTTACAATGCGACCTCAGTCATATCTGAATTAATGCGGCTTTTACACCACTCACTCGCCTGAAGTGTCTTGCAGCCAGAGTCCTGTGGAGAGGCACTGACAGATGTCGTTAAAAGTAGCACTTGACATCCTGAAATTTTGGATGAAATCTGTTTCTGTGAAGCCAGTCACGTCACAATCCCACTGACTCTTCTTCCACACACACCTCTGTACTGAAGTAGCAGCCGCTGCACAACAAAAGCCCTAATTAAACATTTGGCTGTGTCTCTTCTCATCCTCGTTATCATCTGCTCAAGAATTTGTTGGCTTCCACTGCACACTGACTTGAAATGGTAACTGCTGACTTCACTGGCCTCCATTTTTACTTCTGTAAGACAGTGTGCTGCGTGTGACATTGTATGGCCACATTTAAGAAATAATGTTAACAGAAAAACAAAAAAATCATATCTGAGCAACAAATCCGACCTGAGCATGTTCCGCCATGCTCACCTCGGCAGTGTGAATGAGCCATAAGGCTTTCAGCATGAACCTAACCTATTGCCCATAGCTGACTGGCGATCTTTCCAGACCCGTCCCAACCTCTCGCCCAGTGTCAACTGGGATTGACTCCAGCCCTCCAGTGACCAAAAAGGATAAGCAAGCATAGCTGATGGATGAGTGGATATGTATGTGTTTAATATTTTTGGAGTGCAATGCTTAATTGTTGCAGTACTCCTACACACAATGGTGCATCAACAAAGGTGTTTTCGATTATTTTGCCAGATTAGGTTGATGAGCGATGGTTTTTAGTCTGAATTTGCCCAGTGTACATTGTGAAGTAGTCCCATTTAATGAGCTGAGAAGTAAACAACTTTGTTCAACATCCGCAATTTATTTTCTCTGTAAGCCTGCACACTAATGCAGTACTGACGCGACAATTCATCAAGACACATCACTGTCCTATTTCCATGACGCACATAAACTCTCCATGCAATCACTTATTTTGGCACATTCTGGCTACTGTAGCTTGACCACTTCCTCTGTCCTTCTGACATGTTCGGTGTGTGTCAGAGGCATCAATTAGTGCACATTAAATAATGCCATACTCTGCAGTGCTGCCAATGTGCTCTGCATTTTAGGTGACGACTGCTGTCTGTGTTCGATAGAGCTGAACCAAAGTTTATGTTTGTCAAAAATGAAATGAAATGTATTTTTATGTATTCATTGTTGGTATTTGACTGGTAGCTATCTTTATGTCTCTACCCTGATGGTAATACACTAAAATATTACAGGGGCTGCATTGCTGCCAGCTTCATAGCTTCCCACTGCAAAATTCATCAGCTTTGGGCAACAAACTAAATTACAATATTAGTTGCAGGATTAACATATGGGTTAAATGTTCTTATTCCACATATTAAAAATACAGAGGAACCAGTCAGTTCACCGCCTTTACTAAAGGTGTTGTTTAAAGATGTTTTGCTATCAGTCATTTTGCAAGAACTGGCTGACATCTACTATTAAACCACAATAATACCTCAATATATTTATTTTAAAATATTAACTTTTTCATGAATGTTTCATAAAGACCGACATTGTGTGAAGAAAAATGGAAACTAAAGTAAACAACAAGCTCATTCACCAAAGTGTCTTTAAATTATGCTGGTAATCATTTTTTCAAGATAAATTCTTCTCAGTGTTTACTTAGAATACATCTACAAATAGCTTAACCTCCAAATAGAAAAATAAACAAGAGTTCTTACACTTGCAGAGAAGTATTTTATGGTTTTTCAGTATCTTATTTTTATTAATGAAATTGTATGGAAGAAACCCTCTTTGTAGGTTTGGACAAATCAAATGACTGTGTAATATGAACAGGTTCACCTATAATGACAGAAAATGATCACCCACCTCTGCAGATATAAAGAGCTTTTTTGCCTTTTTTTCGTTTGTTGTTTTGGTTGCACAGGTCACACATCCTCACCCCTGTTTCCAGCAGCAGAAAGCTGGTGAAAAAAAGTGTAAAATCTAACAGCACAAGGGGCAAGTACTGGATAACCACAGCTAAAAGATCTAACACATAAGTCAAGAAGGCAATAATATATAAGAGCGTGTGTTTCTTTGTCCTAAATAAATCCATTAGTATTCATTCTACAATCACTGTAATATTCTGATCAATCTATTGCTGATCTAGGGATCCCAAGTGTATGACCACTGCAAACTAAATCACTGGATCACTCCAAATAGAGACCGAAAAACCTAAACTGAAAAACTTAAAAGATCAAATCCTTGTTAAAGTTAAATGTAACAGAATTCCTTTGTACTGTAGCTGAGTGTGGGACCTAGACTGAGTGTACATGGAATCAAAGATGGAACAAAGTGTTCACTAAATTCAAATTAGTCCCACTGAGTCTGAGACAAGATTTTTTAACTCAACAAAAATCCCACAGGCCATGAACAACTCCTTACTTAAAATTACCAGAGTGTGAACATGTGTGTGTCTCTCTGTGTGTGTGTGTGTGTGTGTGTGTGTGTGTGTGTGTGTGTCGGTGAGTGAGCGGGAGAGTTTATGCAGTCAACTACATACACCCAAATTTATGTAGACGTGATTCATTCTAATATTGTCAAGAAACAAAACAGTGTGGTGTGTGTGTGCATGTGTATTAGTGACTGCATGTGTGTGTGGAGCAGGTGCCTCAGAAGACACGGGAGAAGAAATGGAAAATAAACCGCTCAAGGAGGAGTAACTTCATTTTACTTTGCCACAATTTAATTTAGACTGAAATTCATTCTATTAAAACTTTAAACCAACCAATTTCAAAGAGTAAAAGTTCTCACTGTAAAGTGAAGCCAGCGTGAAGTGTCTTAAAACCGTCATTCTAACTATCAGCCAGCAGGGGGAGATCCATTGGCTACAATAAAAAACGATGCCATGCACTCTTACGGAGAATTAACCCGATATCTCACTTGATTTATTTGCTGAGTAAACAGTTTCCTAATTAGTTTATGATCTCAATTGCTAGTTTCAGTCTTGTTCCATACAGTAATACATTTATTTAGTAAATGATGGTCCAATTTAGGGTAAAATAGACCATAAAGTAGGGCATGCTTTTGGGCGTGGCTACCTTGTGATTGAGAGGTCACTCTCAGTGAGTCCGTCCAGCATGAAACTCAAATCAAACTGTCAAACTAGGCAGTGCTGATCAGATATGGATTAAGATTATGTTACTCCGTTGACTATTTCTCACCTAAAATCGTTTCAGAAAGATATTTTAATGTATAAAACACCAAACTCGAGGCTTCAAAACATTACTCCACAAACCAGTGGGTGGCGTCACCATAGGTTCACCCTTTTCCCCAGACAAAATCTCACTAGACCTTGTCAAACTCACAGAGGAGGGGAAAACAAGACATGGAGACATCTAGGAAGCCCAAGTTTCCGTTTGATTGGCTGCAAGTTTAAAAACTGCTGAAACAGTTTTCAAACTCGAAATTCCTGCTTATCTGCAAAATGGACAAACCCACACAATGCAAATATCTACCTGCATCATTCACTAAGAGCCCATGTCAAACACCACCCGTGTGTGTGTGTGTGTGTGTGTGTGTGTGTGTGTGTGTGTGTGTGTGTGTGTGTGGGTGTGTGTATGCCTGTGTATGCAGAGATAGTGGATGAATGCAGCCTGAAGAAACATTGATATCTGGGAGACTTGCAGGAGGTGACAGGCTTTCTAATTAACTCCATGCTGGGTTGTTGTACAGGCTAATTAATTAACACAATGACCTAAGGACTTTGAGTGGTTGTGTGTGTGTGTGTGAGTGCACATGAGTGTGTATGGAAAAATGTGTAAGGGCATGGGTGTGTTAAGGCACTTTGTCTATTCCTGTAGCAGTGTGTGTATGTGTGTGTGTGTGTGTGTATGTGTGTGTGTGTGTGTGAGACAGAAAGAGGAAAAGTGCATACAAATGACTGTGTGCGTTATAATTACGTAAATTGTCATTCTGTTTTTTTTTTTGTGTGTGTTTGTGTGAAAGTGTGGGTGTAATTGCACATGTGGTGTATAAGGACCCTAATGAGTGTGTGTGAGAGAGTGTGTGTGTGTGTGTGTGTGTGTGTGTGTGTGTGTGTGTGTGTGTGTGTGTGTGTGTGTGTGTGTGTATGTGTGTCTAGCTTTCTGTTGTGTATTCTGGCTCTGAGGCCTGGCAGAAACAGAAGGATTGAAGTTGCCATTATTTTACTGATGAAGAGGAATCATACATCAAGAGGACAACATTTGCTGCGTTTTGGCCTCTTTTAGAACCCCAATCTCCAAAACCACCATACAGCTCAGCTGTTTGTGGTCAAACGGTAAAGCAGATCACACCTGACCACACCCAGCACAACACACCACTCAGTAACCATAACTATTAATTATAATTCATAATTATTATTTTCAGGTGAAAATATGTCAAGTCATGGTTAAAACTGGGCTAGATTTAGTTGAAAGTGATAGATTTTTAATGTCGACATAATAATAATGGACAATAATAATAAAATAGTTTTCAACATGTAGTAACAACGTTCTTTAAGTAAAAATATTCTAATAAGTAAAAAAAAACACACATACAAACTACATAAGATCTAAACTCTTATAAAAGCTGTCAGTTGATGTCAAAGCCACATGCAAACTGTGTGTGTGTGTGTGTGTGTGTGTGTGTGTGTGTACAGCATTAATCCCCCCGGTTGATAATGAATCTGGAGTTCATTAATCTCACAGCATGATGGAACTGAATGTCCAGAAGATGTGCCTCTCAGTTTCAGTTTCATGATGTTTCAAAAGTTATGTGCATCTCAATTTCTCACCAAGAATAATTTCAGTGCAACTCATATAGTTAATGATGGTTCAATTTAGTTTTGCCAGTAAACCAGCATGCCCAATACCAGGGCTCTATAAATTGCCTGAATGTAATGCAGCCTTAATGTTTAATGGTATTAGTTACACCTGTGTTTAACAGTCAAAATGGCTAACTATCATATCCTTATTAGGGGATCCACTGGGAGGATAAAAATACAATATTAATCATGTAACATTTGGTCCATAGCCCAATGGATATTTCTGTAGGGATTCATTACAAGAAGTACCTGCTGTAGATAACTGTTTCCAGTTCTCAGAACAAACAGAAAATACATTCACTTTGGAACACATCATTTAATTGCTAATTTCACTTCACTGCTGTGAGTTTTATTGGCACACAGCTCTGCTATTCCTCACTTACCCCTGCTGGTATGTAGCAATACAGATACTTTGGGTTTTATTTAATGAGATTTCTGCCAGCACCTCACAGTTATTGTCAATATACCAGAAATAATCTCTTGGCTGCTTTGGATAACCTCCAGGCTTTCAATTTTTTTAGCCCTACAAGTTAAATACAAGACCGGAGAAGTTTGCAAATTATCATAGTATCATAATGGATGAGTCTATGTTTTGTATTATATGTTGGTGTCCAGATACCTGTAGGATTACATGTTGAACAAGAACGTCTTGGTAGTTTGGGATTTGATACTTATTTAACAGTTTGATTCTACATGCCCATTTTCATCCAGCCATCTCTTACTTTTTATAACCCCTCTCTATGATTTGTGTCTGCATTTGTGTCTGTGTCTTCCTCTCTTAAAATCTTTCAGTTTCCGTGTCAGTCTCCCTATCTCATTCTCTCTCTCTGCTCCTAACTGCTTTGAGGAAACTCCAGCTGGCTCTGTGATCGACTTGCCCTCCTGTGGCGGTCCCCTTAACAAGGCGTGCGCTCCTCTTGCTGTCCCGTGGCGATGATGATCGCACACCGGGTCTTGGCTCGCCTCACCTCCCCTGAGAGCTCCACCACTCCTATGCACACATACACACACACACACTCACACACACACACACACACACACACACAAATACAAATGCTCGCTCCAACACTCCTCCGTTCGCCCTCACCACTGTAGTCTCTGCTTGACAGTCTGTGCTGCAATGATTAAGCTTAACTACAGAGCTATTGCTTCGCTTGGCTTCGACTAGGCTTCCTGCAGTGTGGTGATTACTTTGGTCCATGTGGGATTGAATCCAGAATTCCCGCTGGTCCAGTAATTTCTGGAATGTCATCCAATTTAGAGAGGTGAAATCCAGAAAAAGAGAAAGTTGTTCAGTTTAGTTCTCTGACTCCAGAAATGGTGAGCATTTTCTCCGGCTGGATCAAATCTGAAGTGTTTCACAGCAAGCCTGTAGTGGAATCCAGACTGTTTAGCCCCGTAGAGCTTTTCTGAGATGAAAAAAACATTAACAACCCAGACAGGAATAACATTTTTGGGTCAGGGAAGCTCTATTTAACCAAAAAAGGTTCTGAGTGGGCTTTCATATCAGACCCATAGTGGGACAGCTGAGATTTGTCCTACTATAGAGATTTTGAGACTTTAGATTTCACAGTCAGCAGGGATCACACATTTGCGATTGAGCCTGAGTTAGGACTTGTTTGTTCATACATGGGAAAACTGTATGGCAGTGCAGGAGGCTTATGAGTTGAACTGTGTTTTGGTTCCTGGGTAGAAGGCTCAGAAACACAGTAGTCACTCATTCAAGACTGCCACTTTGTACTTCACAGGATGAAAGCTGCAAAGTGTGTATGAGTATAGGGGGATACCAGCAGCCTGCCTTTTAGTATGTTGTATTATATTAGTATGTCAGACATGAAACTGATGTTTACAGTATTTTTACCATATACCAAGACCAAATGATTTCCCCAACCTTAACCAAGTGATTTGAATGCCTTAAAGGACCAGTGTGTAGCATTTAGTTACATCGAGCAGTGAAGTTGCAGATCTCAACTCTGTCGCTTCACCCTCCCAGTCCAAGCGCCATGGAGAAACTTTTAACTTTGGCCACAAAACACGTGAAAAATGTGAACAGTGCAATCTGGTGCCAGTGTTTGGTTTGTCCCTTCTGGGCTACTGTAGAAACATGGTGGTTCAACATGGCAGACTCCATGGAAGGTGACCTGCAGCGTCTGTAGATCAAAATGACTCACTCAAAGGTAACAAAACCATAACGATTCCTATATTCAGGCCATTATTTCTTATGAAAACATACATATTAATATTATTTTACATTTCTCCCAAAAAAGCATCCTTTCTTGCTTTCTTGCTTTTATAGCCAATGATTGTGGAATTGACAAAATGTGGCCCTGATCCACCTTCCATCAAGACAGTGTATGTACGGTGTGTGTGAGAGAGAGAGAGGCCTGACATGCTGTATTCTACAGTTATCCTATTTATGTATGTCTCCGTTCAACTTGAATAAGGCAAAATGGAAAGAAAAAACTCACCTTTATTACTTAAAATGAGATTATGACACTATGAACAATGTCATTTATCACTTTGTGTTTACCAGTGGCCTAAAGCGGAGGAAGCAAATTGACACCAGCCGGCCAAACACTGGTATGATAATGAGAAATTGATGTTGTATTATGATATGAATAATACATGGATTTGGATTGAAATCTTGATACATTTTACTCTTGTTTTCTGTTTATGGCTGTCTTCCCATTTTATCTGTAGGAGGGGGTGAAGTGAATGCAAAGTTTGACATTGAATTACTACCACAAATGAGTCCATCTCTTATCCGCTTTTGCTCATTCTGCTCCTTCAGTCGCGTTTGGCAGGTAATCAACCATCTGTTTGAAGTCCAAATCAATCCTAAAAACTCACTTGGTTGGTAAAATAGTGTTAGATTTCTTTCCATTTAAAAAACTGTGCTGTGAAGTTACACACGTAAATGTTTCTTGCAAGTGTGTTTTTATGAATAAATGCACTGAATTTAGCAACATATTGTAGCTTTAAATATACTCATTGAGTCTTAGCAAAACTAAAGCATTGGATATTGAATAGCAGGGTTACTTGGAATAGTGTGGCTGGGACCATATTGATTCTTTTCTCATCAATAGGACAGCACAACCCAGTGGTTATGCAGTTAACTACCATTTCAGTCCTGTATTTTCTTTATGTTTTCAAATCCCACACTGAATATTGTTCATTGAAACTGAGAGGTGGGGATAAGACTGCTTAGGGCTGGAGCCAAAATACTGATAATGGATGTTTGACTTTCCTCCTTAGTAAGTCTGTTGTATGCACCTCTTCATCTAACTAGCTCAATGTGGCTGTTTGGCCTGTAATTGTAACTCTTATTTCGTTCTAGAGGAGAAAGCAAAAAAACTCGTATGGCGCATAGAAGTAAAGGTTGTGTTAAAGTTAAGAGGAGGAATCAAGACAGTGACGGTCCTATCGAGTTGGAATAAAAATAAAATGTATGCTTGTGTGTGTGAGAACACCACCCATGGTACCCAGCCAACAGTGACGGCTGATTGGTGGATGGAAGATGGTGTCTTTGTATTGACACGCATATACCCGGGGGACGCATTCTGTCAACAAACAGAAAATAATAAAAACAGGTGAAAAAATGATAATGGAACAGGGCGGAGGAGGTGGAGACGTGTCGAGAATGGTGTAATGAAAATGTGACAAATGGTTTTTTGTGGGGAAAGTAGACACAAGGGAAGATACAGCGAGACGGACAAGAAGGGACACAGCACTGAGTCTGTGTGCGTTTGTGTGTGCGATTATCAGTAGACCAAACTGCACACAAACTAATGCAAAACAGTTTAGTCTATGCTAATCTCATTGTCTGTTTTCTAATTCATTGTGCACTGATGATACAATTTTAATTCATGACAATGCCCAGTGCAGTGTGTGTTTGTGCGTGTGTGAGTGAGTGAGAGAGACAGAGAGAGAGAGAGACACACAGAGAGAGAGAGAGAGAGAGAGAGAGAGAGAGAGAGAGAAAGAGAGAGTGTAACTTTTTGAGGACTTCTTAGAAAGTAAGGATATTTCAATCAGTCAAACCACATGGAAGATATGTGAATGTATCATATGTTCAGGTTGGATGTTTGCTGTCTACAGGTTCTGACCTTATCACTCCCCGCAAGGAGGCACCAAGCTGAGCACAGCAGGGAGAGGGGAGAGATGCTACTGATCTCCTCACCGTGGGAAAAGAAACATGTAGTTTTAAAGACTTTAAAGGATTCGGTTAGAATAAGGTGTAAAGTGAAATGAAGGGAATTAATAAACTCAGTGAAAGTCATCAGTATAGAAGTACAAATATGTGTGTGTGTGTGTTTGTGTAGATGCTTCCTGTCCTGAGCTTGGGCAGCGTGATAAATAGGTAGAATATATTCACAGCAGTCAGAATAAATATGAGTAATAGTCAAATAAACAGAAAATCATTCACAATAAGTAGGACAAATCTCTCTCCTTCTTTCTGCTTCTCTCTTTCATTCTTTTTAATACATCTCATTTCTTCATCTCTTTCTTTTGTCGCTCTACCCATCTTTCCTCTCTTATCTTCCTTTCTCACTTCTTATGGCATCTCCTGCCCTTATCCCCCCCCTTCTTTCTCTTCCCATCTCATCTTTATCTCTCCCCTACTTACTAAATCCCACTGTATGTCCTCTCTTTTCACTGTCTCTCCTCTCCTGTATACATCCTTCTTCCATCTGTCTGTCCTAATTTGTCTTCCCCACCTCTCCATCCTCTTCCCTCTCTCTTTAATGTATTTTCTCCCATTTCCCGTCTCCCTAAAGTCATATATGGTGTGAAGGTGGTGCCCTCTTGTGGTGATGTAAATTAGCTTTTATTCCCAGGCTGATTCACCTATTAATGCTATTACTGCTAATGTCACCACTACAGCAACAGCAAGAGTAATAGCACAGCAGGATGCAGACCTATCTGACTACTACACTCTGTTTTCTTCTCCTCTTCAAGTGACCCAATTCCCAGAGGGAGTCAGAGAATTAACATAAAAAAGCAACCAAATAGAGCCTCAGTTGGCATACTCAAAACATTTTATTCATATCTTCTGAGCCATCAGTTCCAAAATCTGCCTTTACTCTCACACAAAAATAAGCTGCCATACAAAACAGCAGTTCTCCTTTGTCATGGAAATTCTCAATCTCTCGTCACTCTACTTGGGCCTGTCACAATAATTAATAATAATTATATTATCAACTTCTTCTGCGATATACACGATACGTAATTATTGCCTGTCACAATATTGACTTATTATAGGATGTCAACAACCTTTTAGCCAACATGATGCCGGAATAAACAGCAGGGTTTTTCCTACTATTACTATATTACCTGTTCAGCAGTGAATGACTCTATAGCCTAACCCTGTGCCAAATGTTTATTCATTTATTTAATAATTGTTAACAGAGCCGCAGAGTCCATTTTATTTATTGTTTTAGGCGTATTGGATATTTTAATATATATTTTCATATTCAAATCCCAATGTCTGAGAATTCTTAAAATTTAAATGTTATTTCTCTTTGGAAGGGTAAGGTAATGATTTTATTAGTGGCATACTTTAGTCTTAAAATTAAATTATTAATAGGACAATATATAATCTAAAAATGTACTTATCATAACAGGCCTAATTCCAACAATGTGCAACCACCGTCTCCTTTTACATTCTACTATACTTTTATATTATTTATAATATCTCCTATTAGTATTCTGGCCATGAGACTAGCTTTTACATTTCTTCAAATTCCAGGCTGTCTTGGGGATACAGATGGGCTGGAGTACAAGTGAGGCCAATTCCCAGAATCACCCACCTGCTCCTGAATGTTTTTACAACTCCAGCTCTCCCTTCTGGTCTCCCTGTGCTGTTGAGTTTTTAGGGCATGTGTTAACAGTGGACACCTTGGATAAAGAAGGCGGGTTCATATGGACTGTTTCAAAGTGGATATTTTTAGAAAATATCACATACGGTTCTTATTCCCTGAACATTGCAGTTGCACCATTGCAGCCTCACTGTTTGCACTGTTTCAAGCATTTTATTTCAGTGCTGTCAGTTAAGGGGTGGATTGGATATTACTTGGGTCCACATTATCAACAACTGGACAAATTTGGTATAGTCATATACCCAGTTGCACTCCTGCTGTCTGCAGCATCTCACAACAAAGATCTAACAGTAACAACAGGAAATGGTGGTCTAGATCCGGGAGGAGAAACTGACAAAGAAGTGGAAAACAAGTAACAACACCCAATCATGTTCAATTTAGAGTTTGTAACAGCAAGACTCCAAACTCCACTCACTCTTCTCTTCACTAGCATTTCATTTGGAAGAATAAATCAGCAGCACGCCTTGATCACCACTTGCAGGCTGTCCACTTTCATGCTACAAATCAAGTCTCATTCAATATTCATAGTATCATCTGTATTCATTTGTATTATCTTGTATTGATAATATTGATAGCCCTTCCAAGCATGCGTAATGTAAATGTAAAATGCATTTTAAAATATTAAAACATTATATTCATTATTATGTATAGATATTAAGGTTATAAATATTACAAATGTATATGCTGTGATGTTAAGGGTTATAGATTCTGAAATACTCCTGCATGCTAAGGAAATGTAAAGATGTAGAGATGTATAAATAAACACTCCACACAAAGAACCTAGCTTCCCTGGGGTTCCATGGAGAGCCTGGCAACCACTGCTCCCTCCACCTGAGACCAAAACACACAGCTGTTTACAGCAGCCTTCACTAATGGACCAGAGCTACTTAAACAGATAAACACACACACGCACACACACAGCCGTCACGAGTACAGACGCAAAATCAAGAGCGATTCCACAGCGAAGAATTAGAATTGGAAAACACAGATTAAAGAGAAACACAAACATAACAGCGTCATTTTGAGAAAATTGCATCCTTGTCTTTCACACATGTAGCACACACAAACAGTGACTGTGTGTAGCCTGCGGTGAGGCTGTGATCAATCACAAAACTCCACTTATTTCTTCAGCGACGATTACATATATTCATGCCTCGCCAAATAGCATTGTCATTTTGTTATTTGACACAATTATCATTACATTTACTCTCCGTGCACTTGGCTGACACAGTCATCTGAGCAATCTCTAATGACTCTGTACATTTCTATTCCTTTATCACCAGAGCAAAAAAACTGGAGCAAATTAGAGGAGGAAGCCTAGAAGAGGAGGATGTGGAGAACGATTTCATGGCATGTCTGAGAGGGTGGACCTTGGATGAAATCCAATGAAATCAACAGACTGAAAAATTTGTCCAGCAGTTATATCCACTCGGCCGATACTGAGGCTTAAATTCTGTTTTTCTCAAAAAAAAGGCTTTGGACAGAGATAATTCCACACATCTTTGCCTTTTGAAAGCTAATGCCCAAGTGAAGTGAAAATATCCTATTGCAGGCTGTGCTTGTATCATATCGTATTTTACTTGTTTCTAAAGCAAATTAATAAATAAATTCAGCAACTCTATTAGTGCAGCAATAATATATATCGGTGTGGAACACCTCAACATTTCTGACATGCCAGAAATAAAACTGGCCAGATCGTTGATGATAATTAATCAGGCATTCTGACCGAACTGCAAGTCAAACGACAACCGATCTGGAAGAAATTTGGCCCGATTCTAAAATTAGATACACAGACATACACCGATGGGCTCTTTAACCACAGCTTGGTTCAACGTTGTGGCCTTTCTTTAAGGCTAGTCTTGAAGTCTGCTTCCCCTTTGTAATTCACTGCCCTCCTCTTCCTCCTTTACTTTGGAGCCTCTATGCACCATATAAAAGCAGCAGCAATACGTATATAACATAATGCATACTGCTAAAACAATGGGCTGTGCTTATCTTAATTTATTCCTATTATACCCTGATGATGGAGTTTAACTGGTTTTCTCCCATACACACACACACACACACACACAGAGACATGCACACACCTCATTAACCTGGAGAGAAGCTCTTAGTGCACAGGAAGCTTTCCACTCCATTAGCCAGTATCATTATTGCAGGTACTTGGACTGTGAATGGGAATATGTATGTGCTTTCAGTCAGATAGTGGAAACAG
This sequence comes from Dicentrarchus labrax, assembly GCF_905237075.1. NCBI lineage: Eukaryota > Metazoa > Chordata > Actinopteri > Moronidae > Dicentrarchus > Dicentrarchus labrax. The sequence continues at coordinate 32,695,755 of NW_026136711.1, forward strand.
GTATGACTATTGAAATAAAGAATATGAATAGCTGAGAAAAGTCTAATTGCTAATGTGAACAAGGGGCATCCTAATAGAGCTTTGCACACAAATCTCCCAGCAGTCAGTTCTGCCTTCATCATGGTCTTTTTTCGGAATAAAACGCGGGCAGGAAAAAAGATAAACATTATATTGTAAGAAGATATATGAAGTCTTAATTAAGGGTTTCACCTTTTCATTAGTATAGGACTGTACATTAACTCATGCAACTGCTTTAACTTTTAGTAGTACACAAGAGAATTGAGAGAAGAAAAAAAGCCAGGTATCATAAAGGGCTATAAAGGGTATAAAAAGAAAGGGGAGTGGATGAGTCTTGTAGGTTTCACTTCCCACTGGATGTCGCACGAGAGCACCAGCATCTCAGATCGAAACAATGTGACAGACACAAATGAAACTCACCAAAACCCACTTTGTTAGTCTTTCCCGCAATCACAGAAGGTTTGCTCAAAGGAACCCCTTTATTCACCAAGTTAGAAGTGAAAACAGTCATGACTATTATAAAGCAATGTGACAAAACTTGTGTTTAGTTCAACTTAGATGGTGAAAGATTATAGTGTAAGTTAAAATACCTATTTGTTAAGGTTAGGATACTTTTGTTGTCACAGTTAGAATAATAGGAAACATTTCATTGCTGGGAGGAAAGAGGAATTATCAGAGGTCTCCCTTGTTAAGTCCACTATTTTGCTGACCCATCCAGCCCTGTTCTCCACCCTCTGCCAACCTTGTAGTTCAATAACAACATCGCACCACTTCCTCCCTTGATCCTGACAGTAGAGAGTCATTGGTCCGACACTTGAAAGTTCACAAATGTTGTTGCTTGACGTTACTGAACATTTTCTAAGACAACAAAATATTTTTTCTTGGGAGGACAGTCTTCATAAGTGATAAGCGACAAATCCAAATATTATTGTGGCCTACTCGCTTCAGTAAACATTTTCCTGGTCACTAGGAGGCAGGAAAACTCAAGCATCTATCTATCAGAAAAAGAGCAACAAATACAATATTATACAACTTTACTGTCCATAAAAGAGGACATCTGTTCTGTGTCTTCTTTTGAAGCACCAGTTCTACAATATTCACTGGAGGTTTTGCTCTTCTTTGATCTTCAAACTTGCAGGAAAAAAATATCTCTCTGTCTGTGTCTTGCTGTAGAAGCTAAAATGATTTCACCAGCAACCCACAGTTGTTCACAAAGCAGCATATATTTATTAGCGTTGTAGTAACATATGTCTCTGCCAGATGTGTTTATAGTACTTGGAAAAACTTGGAACTTATGAAAACAAGGTACACTAGAGCAAACCAAATACAGGTTCTGACTCATCAGTGATTTAGATTTTCCATCCATGGCCTGTAATGATGAAATAAAATTGCACATTACACACTAGTTTAGAAATGTCCATGGTGGCAGACACAGCAGTGAATCAAGGCGATGGCAAAAATCGAAATGTCTGTATCTCTCTCTCTCTCTCTCTCTCTCTCTCTCTCTCTCTCACACACACACACACACACACACACACACACTAACACACTCCAGTTATCACAGTTTTCAATTTTAGTGAAAACAGTTGACAAAAACAAAAAGTGATATCCTCTCACTCTCTCCATCCTTCTTCCCTCTTTATTTCCCCACACATCTCTCCACGTCTTGACTTTGGTGCCCACACACACACGCACACACACACACACACACACACAGAGTTTCATTCACAAAAGCAGTCAGTGTGCTCCATCAGAAGCAGAGTCGGGGCACTCAGTCACTGTCAGTGATAGAGACACAGCCTGCAGACTGTAGAGGCAAACAGCAGCCAGCAGAAACACATCACCAGGACTTCAACAGTAAACAGACCAAACTCCAAAGTCACTGCAGAGAAGTTTAAAAAAATACACATTTTATATCCCGTAATTTTATGTCATTACATAATGTCTACAAAACACATTGTATTATGTACTTTGTTTACATTAGGAAAGCAATAAGATTTTACCCAACATGCTCTGACAGGCTAGTTACTGTCCCTCACTGGCAGGAAAGGGGTGTGGCTCAGGTTCTTTATTAAAATAGCGTGAATGTATATAGCTCTAAAGCCAGTACACATTTATTGCTGTATGTTATGTTTATACACATCACACTGACCAATGCTTATATGTCCTCATCACTCCTCAACTAAATCTGAATACAAAGTCTTTAAAATTCCTGCATGGAGCTAATTCAAGTTTAAATCTCACTCCTCAAGGCACGTTCATAAAATATTAATCACAAAGCAAAAGTGAGTGGCAGAAGAACAAGTCATAGAAGGGCATTTTATTTTTAAAAAGTTACACAAAAGCCCACTTGTATCTACGAATTACCACTAAAAACAAGATATAAAAGAAAGTGCTGAAATAGGTTCATTGCAAAAAAGTTTGTTTCCACTGCGTCACATCAACTATTCAAACAAAAACTAGACCCTAGAGCGATGCTGTCGATTTATAAACTCACCATATTTTCAGGATAAAGATAAAATAATCAACCACACTATAAAACATGAGAAAGATCTAAGGCAGGAGAGGGCAGGGAATTGAGCGGTTGCAGTTATGTGTTGTTTGGTGAGTTTGTGATCACTGATAAAAAAAACACTAAAGTACAGGAGTCTGAGCAGCAAAATAACACAGTAACCGTATCCTTACAATCTTAGCAATGTACTGCATCGGAGTTAATAGCATCTGTATGTTTGTAGATGTGATAGCCTTCAGTCAAATAAGCCTCTCTGACATTTTGATTATTTCCCTTTTATGTTTAGTTATGTTTACAGTTTTAATGATTAAAACTTGTTCACCATGTTTTAATAACTTGAGAGTGAGGGAGCAGAATAATGACAGATGGACTGACTGTGTCACTTGTCACAAAAACTGCCATAAAATCATTAAAAAGTTCAGGTGCACACAAAATAAAACAACAGAATGATGGATGGAATGACAGGAAGTTTTATTTTTTTCAATTTCAATATGCTTTTGCAAAGAATTTGCCAAAGACAGAGCAGAGGGCATGAAAGCTCCTCTGCCTAATTCAGTTTGGGCCCCAGGGACAGAAAGAGTAAAGACAATTCCTTTGACCGTGGAAAGCAATTTCCTCCACTTTTTCCTGAAAAATCAAAGTGCAGAATAATATGAAGCACACATCAAAATTACTTCTTTATCCACATTGAAGGTTTACAATAAAGTCAAGTCAATTATACTGCAACAGGAACCTAACTTTTCTCCACTTTGTAGTTACTGGACTGTTCCTTAAAAGCTTGAAGAGGAAGTTGAATTTTTATTTTACTTCCAAGTAAACAAAGGAAATTTTAAACAAAACCCATATCATTAAAATCTATTTATTTTCTCTGCATGACTTGTTTATTATAATTACACCTAGGGGTAATTTATGGATGCATACAAAGCTCTTTCAGATTTAAAACAAACCAAAACAATAAAAAAGACAAAGTAAAAGTTTTAATTTGTGCTAGGCAAATTAAAAACCCCAGGGGGCATTTTAGAAACAGGCACTGCACAGAGCAAGAGGCACATGCTACAAACCTAGAAAAAATAGAAAAACCTAAAGCTATAGAGAAATGAAAGACAAAAAAGAGAAGAGATAAAGGAAATTAGATAAATTAAAGTAGCTCTGACAGATGAAATTCAAATGTAGAGATGAGTGTGTGAAATTTGTAGGTGGGAAACTTGACTGGTTTATCACACAGTGTTGTGGACCGGAAGAGTGTGGAGACAAACAGCAAACTGGCATTCTCATTTGTATTCATAGTAACATGACTGAAGTGAGCAGTGTCTGCAGCAGGGATTATTTTTCATAAACATCTATTGAGTGGAAATAAAGTGACCTCTGACCTATTTAAAGGTGTAAAAGTTTATCAAATGAAGTTGTCAACTTGTCAGATTGGTCACTTTAAATTGCATTCATCGACTTTTGCTCTTGACAGTCTTAAGGGAGTGAAAGTATGTGACAGTCATTACTGTCAGTGTTCTCGCAAGGGTAATAAATCTGACCTTGAACCCTGAGCCCCCTGAACTGAACCCTGGGGCAGCGAGCGCCATCAGAAATGCTCTGCTGTCTCCTCGTTACTCGATTGATTGACAGAGCAGAGTAGCTGGCCCGCCCGCTCTCCACACTTTGTTTCATACCTGATGAAGCAGAGACAGCCGCCATCAATCAGACTCTCCGGAGAAACGTGAATGTGAATCAGTAACTGATGCCACTTCCACTGTGGAATCCATTACATGCTAACTGAGTTTATGTATATTTACCTGTATAATGTGCTGCTTTTTGAGAAGCGGCACCTAAATTTACTTGATATGGGTAAGACTCACTAATTCACAATCACAAGCATTGATGACTCAGTTGTCAGTAGCATTGGATTCCTACAACAATGCTGGACTTGGAGATGTTGTCCTTTTGATTCCATGCATTCTTCTTGGTCAAAACTTTACCCATAATGCTACTTGACAGTTAATGGAGCTTCAAGCCGCTGGCCACAAGTAGAGATAAGATTGAAGTTTTTTTTTTTTTTTTTCATTTTCAAACTTCTAGTCTTCAGCCCCAACCAACATTGACTCAAGGGAAATCACAATGTATCAGACTCTGGACTCCTTAAGACGTGTAAGCAGACTTTGATGCGTGACATTTTCTTCTCTTTTCTTTTGGCTATCAAAAGAAACAGTCTGCCTACAGAAAGGATCTGTAACATTTCAACAGCTTATTAGATGGTATTCACTATGTTCTAAGATTACACCACTGTGGTTAAGGTTTAGTTAGGTTTAGGCACAAACAACACATCCTGTTTATAGTATGTTCATGAATTGTCACATATACTCAATAGATAACCTTTCAATATGGTCAGAAAAAGCAAAACTGTTGACATCTTAGAAATACTTGAAATGCTACCAAAACAAGGATTAAAGAAAATACTTCATGAAATCAGTCTGATGATGGCCTAATGAGACGAAAATGAGAACTGCCAGACAATTGCTAGTTTTATCCCATGCAGTGTGTCATAGTGGAAGACAATCAACTCTGCCTCATAACATCCCAATAAAATAAGATCTCCCAGTGGTGACTGAAATAAAGGTCTACCTTAATTCATAAAATTGAAAAGTACAGCGCATTTAGGTGTTGACTTTTAACATATTTGCATTTGGTTCTCATTGTGACATCAAACATACATGGAGTAGATCTTTGTGAAATTACAAACCGATATTTGGTTGAGTTCTTAATTTGTCTTTCAGAAATATGAGCTAGTCATGAGTCTAGTTAATACCACTAATGAAGATGAATGCTATCACTTCCCTTTCTGTTTAAAGGTCCCTACCATTATCTTAGAAATATACTTCTAAATGTGCTTTATCAACTGTTCTCATTGTCAGTTCATGCAGAATAGATTTGAACTTAAATCTTCTCTCATTTTGGCACATGCACAGAAACGTGTAGGTACTGAGAAAGGATAAAACTATCAATAAATAATCAGTAGAGATTATATCAGTATGTCACTTCCCTTTTAAAATCAATATCACCTTATGAGTAAACAATTAGCTATAAAGAAGATTAAGAAGTAGTGCTTTGTTATTAACAGTGGCTTATCAGCTCAACAAAACTCAAAAAGCATATCAGATTTCCAATAAACAAATTAAAAACATTTCCACAGCACAGTGAGAGCAGCGCAGCTTATCAGACAGGCGATATGTTTTGCACTGCTGGCTCCATTATGGCTTACAGCTCACAAAGGCACACTCAGCAAAAAATCCAGAAACAAGGTTGAACTAAAGCTGAAAATTAAAGCTGTTCAAACAACATGAGGGGATCAACAGTAACAACACCACTAACAACTAAAATCAAATGTAATTTCAGAAATGGAATCTCGCCAGTGCTGGATCCATTAACGCTCACAGCTCATATAGCAACCTAGAAATGACACAAACAAATTAACATTCATGCCAAATTAACGGAGCACCACATTGTTTTCCATCTGATATTGTCTTTTATTTTTCCCAAGGTGAAACACACCATTCAGCATTCCTTGTGGACCTCATTTTGCCTATGAATATTTTATACTGAAGTATGTTAAAGCGGCACATCTTGTCATCATCATCAAATCATCTAATTTTGGATATTTTTAAACACTTTTATGGGGTGCCCCATGTGCTGGGGCTGAGTCCTTCCTCCAGCGGCTATGAGTTTTAGGCTGTGAACACTTTTTGTCACTTAAGTTTTTACATTAACACTCTCTTATTGTATCCTGTCTGGCCCTAACTAATGAATAGCAAACAACGTATCAGTATCAAATGAAAGTTGACACAGACACTGCGGTGAGGGTGCAACCTTTTTTTAACAAATGCCAAAGAAATATGTTGATTTAAAAGTTCCATAAGATTCTGAAGCATTCATTATTTTTATGTAGGCTGTTAATCACTTTTTATTGCCAATGGGTCAAAGGGCTGTAACACAACTTCCATTCACTACAGTGTGCAACAGGTTAAGTTAGCTTATAAATTTAATGTATGTCTCTTACGTTAAGTCTGCTAATGTCTCCAAACGACACCACAACACACACAAAATCAAGTCCAAATACAAAGCTAACATTACTGCAAAGCTTGTAAAAGATATTCAATTCAATTTTATTTGTATCTGTCAGGCAAAACTGTTTTGTACTCTTTTAACCGTGGACTTTATTTAGAATAATTCCCATTCTCCTTATAGGGACTAAATGGTGTGTTTCTTCTGGCCTGAAGTGCAATGTAATTAGTTTGACTGCAAGTCAATACATTTGTGAATCCAGCCGTGTTCATTCATTACCTTTGGTTTAAATCTTGTTAATGGAATCTATTATTTGTGAATTTTCTGATTTGCAATCACAGTAATTTAACTTGAGTCGTCCAATAGCCCATTGTTTTAAAGTTTCATGGTTGCTTAAAGACTCCACCCAAAAGAAGTGACCATTCAATGCTTTTAAAATCAAAAGCATCTCCCAAACATTATTGTGTATTGCCATGTAAGTCCAATTTGTTTTACTCTGTACACCTCTAATTCAAGTGATAGATTTTTAATCCTGTCCATAGAAAAGCATTACTTTAAGCTATGTATGAGAACACACTAACCGCTTGTGCTGACATTGAGCAAAGCAATTTACAGTATGCTTATTAGTCATTGTCTTTCACTGTGCAAACGCTTCATCCACAGAAAGCTGGACTCATTCAGTTTTCGAACAGGTACTCAAAGCCATTTGGTTCCACAGATACGCAGCGCTTCCCCGAAGAGCTTCAGGTTTATAAGAAACTAAAGTGTAATGTGTGGGAACATGTGACAGTACAAGCTTCCCAGCATCTGTCTGGTCAAAATTAATAAGACCACTTCTGAACTTTTATGCAGTCAGCAGGATTGTAAAGAGCGAGGAAGTGAGATGGAGGGAAAGATACAGACAGATCTGGGGGAGTGAGGAGAGTGAGGGTGGGCTTAGGGGCCAAGAGAGATAAAGAAAGAGTAGGAGTCAGCTTGAGAGAATCCGAGGAGAAAGAGAAAGTGAGAGAGAGAAAGAAAGAGGAGAGTGTAGCATAAAAATCAATTCATATAAGAAGCTCTATTTCTGCTGCAGTCTTAATTACTGTTTCAGGATGGGCACGCACACACACACACACACACACACACACACACAGACGCACACACACACACACACACACAGGGGAATTTTAATTACATCCTACTATGTGAAGAAGCTCTCAGTCACTGAACCATTTACCAAACCCACCAACAGAACAGGGCACCAGGGACCGATACTCATAATGTGTTAGTACATATTGGGGTACTGGGTATAGGATGGACGACAGGATCTGTGTGTGTGTGTGTATGTACAAAAGATAAAGCTGATGGAACGAGTGAGATAATGAGCAACTTTAATGAAGGAAAATATGTAGTGTGTATGTATGGTGGCTTCGAGTGGCCAGGCAGCTGCCACCCCAGTTTGGTGTCAAATGCTGTCAAATGTAACACATTAATTTGGATTTTAAAAATAAAGGCTTAAAAACAGAAATGAACTCAGTGCTCTGTCATGGCCACATTTTGTGATAAGTTCAAAAAGACATGCATTAGGAAAAATGTCAGAAGATTTGGAAATGTATTGATTTTGAATGGCACATATTTCTATTCAATGCTTTACTTACGTGCCACAATAATGTATTTTTTTTAGCATAAATAACTTTATTTGCAGGGTTTTCTGAGCAAATATTGATGTATGTGATTGTGTGCAATTAATCAGCATATATTTCTGCCACCTCTTACAGTGAATGAAATTGTGAATGTTCAAATTTCCTTTTTGCCGGTGCACTCTCGAGGACCTATCATCTGTGTTTGCGTAAAAAGAGGTTCAGAGTTTTGGAACCAAAAGTTGAGAAAACAATCTCACCAGAAAGAAAACATTTGGGCTGCAACCAATCTGATAATATATTTACATGAGAGGCTGAAATGAGGGGATAATAAAACAAGTCCTTTGTTGCCAATCGATATTACATAATCTTTAGTTGTAGCCCTTTGGACGCATTGATATGTGTTTTTAAGTGCGCGTGTGTTGTGTTTTCCCAGTAGCTTGGCTTGAAGCAGATTGAATCTGAGCACTTAAAGATTCCCCAGAGACAAGCAGACAAACATTTACACTGTGCAGCTCCATTCAGCTCGACGAGCTGCTGCTGCTGCTGCTATTCTCTGTTGTCTCTGTGTGATGTACAGTGTGGCCCTGGGCTCTGACAGATAGAGACTATGCTTTATTGAAGTATATGCGCCAGGCCAGGTTAAACACGAACTGCGCACACTGCCTTCAGCCTTCCTCCTTTCCTTCTTCCATTTTTCTTTCTTTCCCTTCGTGGTTCTTTTCTGCCTCTCTGGCTGAACCTGCAGCAATTGCCAACATCTTTCTCTCCCCCCCTCTATCCCTCCGTTCTTGCACTTCTCCTCTCTTCTCTCTCTCTCTCTCTCTCTCTCTCTCTCTCTGAACATACATTTTGAGGCTATTTTCATTTCTTTTCTTTTTTATCCCTTCTCTCTTGCCATTCATCTCTCCCCTTTATTTATTCGTCATCATCCCTTCTTTTTTCATTTCCTCCTGTCAACATCCCTCCCTCCCTTACTCCCTCTCCACTTTATATATTAATTTTTCTTCCACCTCTTTCATCCCCTGTCCCTCCCTCTTTGCTCTGTACACTACTTTCAGCCATTCTCTGTTCCCTAAATTGCTCTTTCCATTCTCTAATTTTCCAACTTCCTCTTAACCTTCATTTTCCTCTTCCCCCAATCTGTATTGTTTGTATTTTTTTTACTCTCTCGTTATTGTTTCTCTTTCCCCACCACCTCTTCTTCATCCTTCTTTCCCTCGTGTCATTAACACACAGCCTCAAGCTAATTTTAACCTTACCTTTCTTTGTACCTGTTTTGGTTATTTTTCTTCCACCCTCTGTTTGTAGACCATGTGACCCAGAGGAATTTGGGTGTATCTGCATTTTTCTACCTTCCCCTCCCTCCCTCCTTTCTTCTTTCCCTTCTCCATCTGCTCTAAAACATACAGTAGCCCCGGGCTGTCTGTATCAGCGATAGTAACAGGCTGCAAAGGCGCTTTAATAATGCAATAGACACACTGCAACAAGCTTACAGCCTGGCTGACTGTGTCATACGTGATATAGTTCATACGCAGGGCTGACCTAAAACTTTATAGCCATTTGCATTTCCGTTCTATGAATTAGTCTTTAATAATAAAACAACCTCCATTATACTGGCTGGTTGACAGAGCAGCAGATCGGTTGAATAAAGACATGTTCAGACAGGGAGTAACTGTTGCTGGCCCAGGGGGAGCAGAAACAACTGACAGGTCTAACACCTCTTCCTAACGTTTAGTGAGAGAGCAAACTCTAGTGGATGGAGCCCAAACTTTTTTCCAGATATATAGAATCAGAAATACTTTATTGATCCCCGGGGGGATATTTGTTCTCTACGGACAAATACTACAAGCGATGTTGCAGCGAGAAACTTTTGTCATCTTTTGTCAGTTTCCTTCCAAATCTTATCCTTTTTGAGGATTAAAAAGGGTGATGTGGATCATGAAAGATGTGCTGCTTCATTTAATCTCTTGTCATCATGGTTTCTGGCTGAAAATCCTGAAGACAAACTTCACCGATGTGCCCATACTGACTTATGATGGCCTTAGGAGTGGGGGAATAAAACAATGATCCCAGCCCTTAATCTTCGATATATTGTGGCAAGTTTTGTCCATTAGCTTGTGAGCTACTGGTCCAATCGGGCAGACAATAGGTATTGGAGGTTGGCAATGGATTGGGGTGAGGTTAAGTTAAGGCACAGAGGTAGGGGTGTGGTTAGGATAAGGGCAGTTGCTATGGGATAGAATAAAAAAGGTAGGGCAAATGAGCAAGAAGGACAGGCAAGAAAATTGCCAGTTACGGAGCCCAAAACGGGGAGCCCACCAGGCCTCAGATAACAAGGTTACTATGCAGAATAAAGCCCACCCCTTGGTCAATCTAAATAAAATTAGAAGAAGCTGGGTATGTGGCAGTGCGAAAGGAGTGACATAACATTTTCATGTCCTGTATGGCATTGAACAGCAGTGGCATACTCAAGATAGAGTGGCATCTTTTATAAGTTACACAACAGCTCAAATCACAATCATCATTAGAATATGTCAATAGGAATTGGTATAAGCCAGTGAGATGTCGAACATAAGCAACACACCATGTTATGAGCCGTTATGGTAAACGGACTGCACTTATATAGTGCCTATTTAATCTTCTACCACTCAAAGCCCTTTACACTATGTCCCATACACCCATTCACACACATTCATACTGATCAGGGACCCCAGCAGCGACGCTTAGCAATTTGGGGTTCAGTATGTTGCTCAAGGACACTTGAACCGAATTGAACTGACAACCTTCTAATTAGTGGGTGACCCACTCTTCTTCCAGAGCCCCTGCCATCTGAGTTGCATAGCAAACCTGAGAGTGAAAACCAACACAGAATCAAAATAGCCATCAGCCAATTTTATATTTTGTTCCTGCTGGTGAAAAATTTGTCCAAAAGGCAAAGTAAAAAATCCAGATTTGTATAAATAAATAGTCTAAGTTCAAAGGCACTTACTTTCTTTTGAAGCTCAACTGCACCTCTCAGTCTTCATTTATCCCTAAGGCCAAGAATTATTTTTTATACTCTTCAGGTTCAGGTTAATGGGTTCCAGCTGCATTGTTTCAACTTTTGCATTAGTTCCAGTCCTCACTGGCTAGAGACACCACCATAAAGATATCACATGTAACATTTGCATGGCTCGCAACTCATGCACAACTTATGTCACATCGCTAACAGGAGCAAGATGCATTTCCAGAACTTAAACAAGTCAGTTAGCTGATTGTTACATTACTTTCTTTATCAACTGGGGTCTTTTTCAGGTGATATTATTATATTATAACACCTATGCCCTTTTAAAACCCTCTCAGGCCCAACCCTTCTCTCTCTAACATCCCAGCCTGCTTTGCAGTATTAATGTTTACACCCTCCATTTTTACAGTGGTCTTTAATTAATCTTTAAGTGTTGTTTCACAAATGTTGCCTCCTTTAAGCCAAGGTCATAACACTGAAAAACCAACATGCAGACCGATTGACTTGCCACCCAATAAATAGTGCATTTGACAAGCAACACAATCTCTCTCTGCCCCAAGATATGTCTATGTCACTGCTGATTAAGAAACAGCTGGGAAACAGAAGAATTTTACCAGAACAATTCTTAATTGCATATTCTTCAAGTCTCCTTATTTTTCTTTTTTTTTTAAACGGTTGTGCACTCACTAAAGTCTCATTTTCCCTTAAACCCCAAAAGTTTGATTCATATGCCATCTGTTGTTCTTTATCCTAAACACAGATAAAAGTGGGAACAAACCGCCAGCTCCACTTCCGCCTGAACCTCTGTGAAAGCCAGGAAAACCACAGTGAAACACAACTGGGACAGACGTTAACATCTGCCATTAATTATTCATTGACTTTACATCAACGTGCAGATTGCCTGATGAGATCTAACACAAACCGTAACACCTTCTGTCTTCCAAACATAGGCATTCATGGAGGCGACAGAGCGTAGGACTCATCGCTCAGTGTATCCATAATTAATGGAACAATCTGTATGTCTACATCAGACTGCTCATTGCTGCTACCATGAAAGGTGGGAAACTAACATTTTCATGCAACAGTAGCAGAGGATGACAGATTCCAAAAATACTTTAGTAGGATTTAGTTATCAAAGAACAGCACATTTCTGCTGAAACATACCTCTATTAGGTCCACAGACACAACACCAGATAAGTTAACTTTAAAAACAAAAGTGTTGAAAGGTCTGATTTGTATTCCCCTGATGAAATCACTTAAGGACATTAGTGGATAATGCTGGTATTATTTTATCTTTTTATAATCATCAACACTTTCCCTGAAGAGAACAAAACCAACAATGAATTTATCCTGCTATTACTCATACAAAGAACTGTCTGTGCAATCACACCCTGATATTGCGTATGCCTCAGTGCTGTAGAACTCCGCTGTTTTCCAGAAACGATTAAAAGAGCCACACTGCTTTGTTTGGATGACATATTGCGTTTATTGCTAATATTAGCCTGTCAAAAAACAGAGAAATTGAAAACACAGTCACAGATTATTTTCCTATCCCATGGTGTTTGGATTATATTGTTAAAGCTGCATTGATCAATATTCTCATACTAACAATGGATTAAATGAAAAGTCACAAAACATAAGCTTTCCTGATACTCAGTGAAATACAACACTTTGAGTCATTCAGTGTCTCATCGTTAGTCCCTCCAGGATTTTGTAGGATTTTTCTTGGATTGTTGTGGCTTAAAATGCCTGATAATACAGTAGCTTTTTTCAATGATACACATTGCAATGTTTTTAAGGCTTTTTTTAGCAATGAAATTGCGGAAGAAAGTGAAAATTGCAATGAAATTACATTGCATTTGTTTTTGTGTGTGTAAAATTCATACAAAAATCAAAGGCAACTTGTTCTAGTGAAAATAAAATCGCCCTGACACAACTAGAAACAAAGAGGTGAGCTTGGCAACATATGACTCAGCATTTTGTGCAGGAAACTACAATGCTTGGTCAAATTTGTGAAAAAGCTGCAGCGATTGCACAAAATTGCAAGGTAGTGTAGAATTCACCTGGATTGGTTGAATTTGCATTAATTGTTGTGATCACAACATCGCAACAGGGACTGATTATGTTATGTTGAGGAAATCATCTAACTCTAACCCAAAGAACGTTACAGGATCCTTTGTTGAATTTTACTTTTGACACTATATGTATAA